>NW_022111365.1:7960262-7979114 GCF_000313985.2 Echinops telfairi | reverse complement strand
TCCCTTTTGGACTCCCCTTCCAGGCAAGTAGAGGAAGATCATACCCTCCCTGTGTTAAGCTGGGTTGTCTAGAGAAACAAAGCCAGTGGCACTCATGAGTATATGTATAGGATAAAGCTGTATAACAAGAAGGCATCCCATGCCAGCCAACTCAACCCCATAAGTTTTATGCTAGTTTGGGCCTCCCTCCAACTCATGTAGCTGTGGACTGATGAAACAAAAAGGTAAGCAGGATTCAGGAAGAACATAGGCTGGTGGATGCAAAGTCATGTGGACCCAAGGTCAGTGGAAACATGACACGATGCCAACAGTTCTCAGGGTCAGGTGGCCCTCATAAGCCTGGCCCTGGAAGCAGACATAGTCCCAGCAAGCAAGAAGGTAGAGGGGCAGAGAGAGAAAGAAAGAGAGAAGGAAGTTCCCAGTTTCTCCCTTATTAGAAGGCCTCACTCCACAAGGAGGCATCATCAGGCTCTGACCACCCCTACATTTTCATACAAATTCAAGTTGACATAAAATGTAGATGATACACTCACAACGATATTCCTCTCTCTCAGACCCAATCAGGGCTTATAGCTCTACCACTGAGGGAAGCAGTCCACATCCAAACCAGGCACACTATTTTTGCCCCTCAGCTTTTGCATTCTACTTTTAAAAAATTATAGGATTTTTACTCCAGCGGTACCGCTTCGTGTACCTATAACTCCTCCCAGGCAGGAGCAAGTAGATCGCGCCCTCCTCAACCACAGCCCTTCCTCTTGGAGCCCAATAGGGTCTTTGGCTCTTCCTCTGAAGGAAGCATTCCTCACCCACCAGGGGTATGTTCTTTGCTCCTCAGTTTTTGCATTCTTAGACACAGGCAAATTCAGGCCCCTAAAAGTACAGACTCACCCATGAACACACTCCTATAACAATAAAACTCCTCGACCACACCAAATCCAAGCCCCAATCTCTTCTTCATCTCTAACTTCCCCCTTTGCCCTCAAATCATCATCTCATTTTTTTCCTTCCCTTATATCCTGCCTTTCTATTTCTCTTCATATCTTCAATCATACTTCTCTTACAAATACAGAATCCTCTCCTATTAGGCTGATTACTTTCATGAACTCTTATCCTATACTACCTACCATTTTCTCCTACTTTTGCTTTCATTATCCTAGTGAAATATACTCCCACATTAATTGATATGAATTATTGTACCTGTTAAGCATACATATAATTTTATTATTGTTTTGTCAAAAATTATGTATGGCTATAGTTATGTAGAAGTGTCAAGTTGACAAGGGGTGGTCTGTGGCAGTTACATTAGCTCCTGTTACTTTGCAAAGGAGTGGAGCTGAGCCAGTCAATTAGGTCACAGCTTGATAACCTCATTTGGAGTCACCACAGAGATAAATAGCTCACTGGAGCCCAGATACATACACACACTTCTGCTTCATCTTCCTGCAGACAAGACACTTGGAGCTAAGCTAGAACCCTGGAGATTAGGAGCCATGTGGAGTGCTGAGACCCCTGCCAGCACTGACATGTTTCCACTGCCACTGGATCCACAAGACTATTCATTCACTGGCCTGTGGTCTTCCTGCATTCAGCGTCATTGCATGTGCTATGTGAATCTGAAGAGGAATTTATAGATTGGTATTGGACATATGGGCTAATATCAGATTTATGGACTTGCTCTGGACTTGGCTGGGATGTTTTTAAATAAATGATTACTCTTTAATATAAAGCTCTTTCTTATACACATACGAGTATCCATGAATTTGTTTCTCTACTCCACCCAGACTACCATAAATGTTTTATTGTGATTCTCATTGATTTCTAGGACGTTCCTAGTTTCCTCACTAATTTCTCTATTTTCATTCTTTTTTGAGAAAAGAAAAATTTGTTGAGTCTCAGTGTTTGTCTTTGTTTTTTGGTTCTTTCTATTGCTGAATTTCTGCTTCATGATGCTGTGACTGAAGAAAATGGTTTGAATCATTTCTATGTGTTTAAATTTTCTCAAGCTGGCCTTGTGTCCCAGAATGTTGTCTATTTTCATATATGAGCTATGTGCATTGGAGAATAACGTGTATTTTTTTGCTTTTGGCTGGAGAGCTCTGAAAATATTTAGGAGATAGAGCTGTCCAATTGTGTTGTTTAGCTCTGTCTGCAATTTCTTTATTGAGTTTCTTACCCGTTAATCTATCTTTTTTTGAGAGATAGATAATTGTTGATCAGGTGATTTCTTTGGGATTTGGTTGATGAATCTCGAGTCTTTTATTGGGCACATACATGTTTATTATATTTATGGGTTCTTGGTTTACTGATCCCTTGAGCATTATGCAATCCCCATTCTCTAGTTTTTTTTTATGGTGGCTGCTGATGCTGGCTGTTTGTGTAACATCTTGGTTGAGCTGATGATGCTGCGTAGACTTCTGGGATATGTAAGGGGTAGAAACTGGCTCTTTAGGTTAGGGGAGGACCAGAGAAGTACTGGAAAACCTAATGTGTGTAGATGAGAAAGTAGTTTTATTTGGGTGAGTAAGAGGGCTAGGGTATAGGTACTCAGGAGTAGTTTTTAAGTGGTGATATTAATTATAGGAAGGCTTTCCATTAGGTATAGTAATTTTTAATGAATTGGAGAAGAGGGTTATTGGAGATGTGATTTTACTTGATAAGTTACAGGAGAGTGTGTGTTACTGAAGTGGGGGGAGCAGGTTCTAGAGGTTATGGTGGATGGGGTAAGTGAAGGGTATAGTGAATCTACTAGTCACTTATACCTTGTATTTTATGTAGGGAGAGTGCAGGCCTTCCATCACTGTGTTTGTAACAGTGGATATCTGAAAAGCTCAGAACGATCTACTCCTTACATGTGAACCTAGGGTGGATATGGGCTATTATAGTAGATGTCCCATGGAAGAGGGACTTCTGATCAGAGGGCTATCTGGCTAAGGACAGTGGGCCCTGGGAAAGCTACTGAGAAACCCAAAATGCCGGTTCCATGCCCTCTGGTGGGGTATGGAGTTTTGTGTTTCCCTTCTCAAAAGAAAATAGGAACAAATTTAACAACCTGCTGTGCTGTGGGTTCCAGTCTTGCCTCTGACTCAGCAGATCCGTCTCCAGATAGCTGAAGCTATCTGTCTTCAGAGCCAGTCATGCCCCTGCCACCAGGGAGGAAACTGGGCTTCCACAAGGGATTATCCCTAATGGGAACTCTACTCCTAGGGCCATGGGTTCCAGCATCCAGGACCTCCAGTAGTCTGTGAGGGCTTCTGTGGTATGCCCTTCAGGGGTAGACTGTCCTGGGCCACCTCCCCACACTGGTGAGCCACCAAACCAGGAGGGAGAGGGGAAGATGCCCAGAGTTGCTACCCCACCCACATGAGAGGCAAGGAGTGGGCAAGTACTGTGAAAAGGAAATGAGCTTGTGGGTGCTGCACAAAGGGAACACAGGCATAACAAGCACTGCTATGCTCTCCTTAGAAGAACTGACAAAAGAACTTCGGGCTGCTGTGTGAGCTGGTCCACATCCCCCAACTCAGCCTCCTCACCCAAAAATCTGGCAATCAAACAGCAAGCTCTTCATGGAGGTGGTCCTACATTGGCGCTATCTTTCTGGAAGTCCTCACTTATTTCATTTCTTATTCATGTCATTTGCATCTTGTCCTTCCTTTCCTTTATAGATTTGCCAGTGGTTTACCGATTTTGTTAATCCATTTAAAGCACCAAAGCCTGATCTTGTTGATTCTTTCTGTTGTTTTTCTGCATCATTTAGTTTTCCTCTAATCTTTATTGTTTATTTTCTCCTGGTGGGTGCAGCCTTATTTTGCTATTCAAGATGTTTAGTTAAGTTGTTGATTTTTATTCTTTCTTCTTTTTTGATATGTACATTTATTTTTATAAATTTCCCCGTGAGAACTAATTTTGCTGTCCCCCAAAGGTTCTAGTATGTTGAAGAATGAAATTCCAGGATTCCTAATTGTATTCATGCAGAAGCTTTTCATGGATCAAGGGGAAATTTTGTGAATAAACAGGAGAATACTAAAGCAGAATTTTTTAGAATGTACACACCAGACTTGGCAGCCCAGTACAGTATAGCAATAATAGGACTAAAACTAAAGACAGCTCAGAAAAAAGAGCACATTGAAGGGCAACATTTTGAAAAGACTGAGATAGAGAAATTGAGAAAATTTCCTGTAACAGAGTGACATGGTAGGTCACATATGTATGTACCAGGATGAGGAAGACCTGGGAGAAAGTGGGACCTAGAAACAGCATAAAGTGCTGTAGAAATGCCCACCCAAACCTGAACCCACAAATGCACATGCCTGATCTAGAAATCTGAATTTCCCTGTCTAGACCAGCACAGCACTTGACATGAATAGAGCCAGCAGACTTACTCTTAAACCTGTATAGTGCCTGAAACCCTATTCCAATATTCACCCTGTGACCTCTGCTCCCTACCTTTGGATCTGAAAGTTTCCTGCAGCTTCCTATATCTGGAAAAATACAGTACCATAAGCTGCATCTCTGTACCAGAGCTTTATCAGCTTGCCTGCCCAAGACTGATGCCATAGCCATGCTCCACCCCAGTCCCAAACCACTGACAGTCCCATCCAAGCCCAACACCAAAAGCATATATACAGACCCAGACATCAGGACATTAGGTTAAAATAACACAGACCACAGCACCTGAGTAAGCTGTCTTGGAATGAGTACAGTTAGGATGGCAGATCCTATGTCCCCAGGAGGAAGCAGGAGGAAGAAGCAACCTAGAGAGGGAATAAGTGAATGTCCTGTTCTACAATAACAATAACCAAGTAAATTTTAGTATTCTGTGGACAGCATACAAGTATAAAACATATGAAGGGACAAAGGCATGGTACAAGTCAATGAACAATGATAAAGGTATAAAAATCCCTTGAGGAATAACAAATCAAAAACAGCATTAAGAATATTCAAATAGATCAAGAAAAACACAGGGAATGAGAGAAAAGCATAAAGTCAATCGAGAAAACAATATAGGAACAAAACAAAACAAAATTTCAATTAAGAGATAGAAATGTTTTTGAATTAGAAATACTAATACTTAGAAGTAAAACAACATAACTGTGGGAAGTCATAGAACGGAATTCTATGAATTTCGACGAGCAGTAGAATTGAAATGATAGGAGAGAGGGCCAGAAAACATGATGACAGGGTCTTTGAGTTTGTTTAGTCTTAAAAGCAAACAGAAATATTAATGCAGAAACATTAAGAAAGGCTAAGGGATATTCCACAGTGAAGGGTCCAAGGAATCCTGAAAATAGACTTCAAAAACGTTGGGCAGGTCATGGCACTTCTCCAGATTTGATTGGAAAAGAACAGAAGGGTCAACAACAGACCTGGAACTATTTATAGGTTTTCCTTCTTTCTTTCTGTCTTCCTTCCTTCGTTCCTTCCTTCCTTCCTTTTCTTTTCTTTTTGTCTTGTCTATCCATGTAAGATAGGCAAGATAACCAATCCTGAGGAAAAAATAATGGGGCCAGTGGCTCTAGGGGGACATGGGAGAGGAGAAGGGCGGGTACAGAGGGCGGGGAGCCAACAAACCCAGGGACAAGGTAACAATAAGAGATCTTCTCTCACCTTTAGGAACTTCCTGATACTTAGTTCTAATTACAGATCTAGAGGAAATAATGGGTGGTGAGGGTGTTTCCTGGGTGCTCTCAGCAATATCTTATAAGGTATCTCCACCAGGCAATGCTACAGATACAGCTCCACCTGGCATTTCAGTCAGAACAGTTTGGTTAGTCTGCTCAGGTGTGGGTTGTTTTACTGATAGTGGATTAATCCCCTCAGCTGGGAGGGGTGGATGTATTTACTGGGGTGGCTCAATCGTCTCTAGAGGCTCAATATCCTCCTCTTCTGGAACATCAGCCCATATGTTCTCATCCCATGTTACAGGATCCCAATTCTTTGTGATTAATGTCCTTACTTTAATATCAGATACTGTTCTAGACCTGCAATTCAGTTGACGCTACAATTCAGCTACTATATGATGAGACTCTGGATTTGGTTTTCAGCAATGTCAGCTTTTTTACTAGAGGAGAGAAAACTCTCCTTTGTAGCACATGCAGAAGTTTTTAGGTCTGTTATTCGGCACTTGAGGTGAACTTCTGAGGTTCTAAGATTATCCCTTTCCTTGATCACATTTTCTATTGTGTATTAGTCTGGGTACTTTAGAGAAACAAATCCACAGCAACTCATGTATAAAAGAGAGTTTTATATAAAGGTTAAGTGTGCATCAGGAAAACATCCCAACCCAGTGCTGCCCAAGTCCACAAGTCCAACATTAACCCCTTAACCCATATGTCCAACACCAATCCACAAAGTCCTCCTCCATGTCACAAAACAGAGGCAATGATGCCGACTGCAGAAGGAAAGCTGAGTCAATGAATGTGTAAGCATCTCAGCACTGGCAGGGGTCTCCATACAGCTGCTCCAGTACCCAGGGCTGCATCGGGGTATGTCCATGTGGCTTCTCCTTGGGGATGTCTTGCAGGAAGTCAGCCTTGCAAGCTGAAGCAAGGAACGGTTAAAGCAACTGCACCCTGGGTGACCATCACAAAGCAAGATACCTGAGAACTAGAAAGGCAAGGCTCACTGAGTCATTTATTCCTCAACCCTTAAATTAATCCCACATGTGTTTATTGGCCAGGTTGACACAATAAACTAACTAACTCATATTGTAAGGAGGACCAGCCAACCAGCTTCCCTATACTTCTCATCCTGACAAAACTGCTGAAAAATATCAAACATACAATCACTCAGAGCCTCTCCTCTCACCAGCACTTCATCTATTGGTGGTGATACTGTGGATATCAGCTTTGCAATTTCACATCATGGATGAACACCACCCAATCTAGTAATAGTGGCAGATTTATCTAAGTCTTTGGGAGTAGAGATAACATTATCAGTGCTGTTAAGCCTAATCAGGCTGGAGAACCAATTTGAGAAGCCCATATTTATTATCTTGTTTCTCTGGAACCGATCCTGGTACCAATTGTGTTAGACAATTTTGTTTCTCTAGAGAAACAAAACCAGTACAGTTATCATATATATATGATAGATAGATAGATAGATAGATAGATAGATAGATAGATAGATAGATAGATAGATCTATACAGCATGAAGGAATATAACAGCTAATTAGATCCACACAGCAGTATAGAAGGCTCAGTTCAACTCACTTCCATGAAACAGCTAATATACTGGAAGTCCTTCAACTCACAAGGGCTGCTGGATCCAAGGTCAAGGGAGCAGACAGCTGAGTCTTCTGTATAGCAATGCAGGCAATTCAGCCACAGGCAGCAAACAGCAGGACAGGTCACCAACAGCCATCCAGATGACAGGATCTGACAGTCCCAAGCTTAAGCGATGTATACACCAGCAGCGTGGCAAAGCAGTTCTCTAAGGAACCTCAAGCTCTAGTGACACGATTCACAGGTTGGGTGTCCCAAGGGTAGTGTAGCTCACAATTTAAGGCAGAGAACTAGCTAAGGCAACTGCTCACTGGTCCAATCACCAAGAGCAAGAGAGAGACAGGAGGGGCTTGCTAAGCCATTTATCTTTTTGCCCTCCAATCAAACTGTGACCTTATTAATACCACATGTTCCTATAGGCCAGATTGGCACAATAAACCCACCTATCACACCAACTATTAAAAATTACAGCATCTGTGGTCTTAAAGGCTTGAAGTTAAATAAGTGGCCATCTAGCAGAAACACAACAAAGTACACATGGATGAAGCACACCAGCCTGCGTTATCATGAGGTGTCAACAAGCAGGTATCAGGCATCAGAAGACCAAAAACAAACAAAGATATTGATACAAATTACGGGGGTCAGAGAGGAGACCCAAAGCCCATCTGTAGACAATTGGACATTCCCTCACAGAAGGGTCACAAGGAAGGAATGAGTTAACCAGGGTGCAGCATAGCACCAATGGAACACAACAACATTTCTCTACTTCTTTAATGCCTAACTCCCACCCCAGCCCTCCAACACTATCTTGATCCCACTTCTACCTTGCAAATCCTGCTAAACTGGAGCATGTACACTGGTACATATATGAGCTCTTGACACACGGAATCCAGGACAGATAAACCCCTCAGGAATAGTAATGGGAGTAGCAATACCATTAGGGTAGGGCAAAAGTGGGGGCATAAAGGGGAGAAACGGGAAATTGACTACACTGATCGATATATTAACACACCCCCCACCCCCGGGTATGAATAACAGAAATGTGGGTGAAAGGAGATAGAGGATGGTTTAAGATATGAAAATAATAATAATTTATAATTTATCAGGAGTCCATGAGTGTGGGAGGGTGAGGGAAGAAGGGAAAAAAGAGGAGCTGAAGCCAAGGGCTCAAGCAGAAAGAAAATGTTTTTAAAATGATGATGGCAACATATGTAAAAAAGGGTTTGATACGTGGATGTATGGATTGTTATAAGAGCTCTAAGAGCCCCCAATAAAATTATTTATTAATTTAAAAAGATAAAGAAATATGAGAAGACATCCAAAATCAACACAACAACTAGAACAACAATAAAGTAAACTATACATTAGAAAGCAAAATAAATGAACTGGAGAGCAGAAAAACTATGGAAAAAATCATCATGACAGGAAATTGGGCTTTTGAAAGTACTAACAAAATTGGCAAACCACTGGCAAACTTAACAGGAAAATGAAAAAGAAGTTGCAAATAATTAGAATTACAGATGAAAAGGGTGACATTACAATATATCCAAATGAAATAAAGTAATAACAGTACTACAAGTTTGATAACTGTGGTAGTTACATAATTTCCTATCAACTTGAAGATATAAAAGTGTAGGGGTGGAGTCCAGTCTGTAAAGCAGGTCACACACAGTACCTCCTTGTGGGCATGGCCTTCTCACAAGGAAGGTCCAGGGAACCTCCCCTCTCTTTCTCTGCCTTCACCTTCCTGCTGATGAGTCATCATTGGATCCACAAGAATTTGCACCCACTGTACTACAGCAAAGTGTGGCAAAGAAAAAGGTGGTGCCTGGCTATCAATTGGAATAGTGTCTGGGCTTGTATACAAGTTAAAGGCTTGTATTCAAACAAGCAGCTTTCTAAGCGAAGCATCAACTAAGTCCACACAAAAGTACACCAGTTTGTGTGCTCCAAATATGACAATTACAAAATTTGAATATGGTGATGAGAAAACTATCAGGGCTAGAATTATGAACACCCAATTTGTGGAAGGCTTTGGAGGACAGTGGGAGCCCAAAACGCATCTGCAGAGTTTCTAGTCAGATTGAGTCACTGGCAAATACATTCTAGCCAAGGGCAATAGTCCCTAACAGCCTTATTATCAGGCAGAGACGATAGTAATCTTGATTATGCTGGATTGAACATAGTACTTGGCCATTTGACTTCACTAAAGACGCAATCTGGAATTATTATTGGTGCATCTCTTAGCTGTTCCATAACAGAAGTTTCTTCCCTGGCTTTTTGAATGTTGATGGGGTTCTTCTCCTTTTCACACATTGTTTTCATTTTTGTCTTTATTCTAATATGATCTTATCCTTACCACCCTAGTGCAATTAGTTTTTCATTGTTTTCTGTTGGGTTTTCCAGTGGTGAAGCACAGGAAAAGATGTACGATAATAACTGATAACAAGTTGTTATAGGGAATGCAGGGGTGGGGTTGGAAAAAGGGAGGGAAAGAAGATTTGGGGAGTGGATAATGAGGACTCAAGGGGAGAAGGGAGCATTAGAACTGATCATGATTGCATAACTCACATTGAAAGTGACTTAACCAGGGTGGGGGCGGTGCTCTAAGATAGACGTGATGGTGATTGTACAATTTCCCTTGATATAATTGAATAATTGTAATAATCAATTGTATGATATGTAAATTGTGTATCAATACAACTGTTGGAAAAAAAGAGAGAGAACATAAACCTCAAGTTTTTGATAAGAAAAACTTGCATCGTATTTTTTTAGGCATATACCAGAATGTCTTGACCGGAGCTTGTATTCAATAAATATCAACTTAGTAGTTTTTAAAAAAAGACTTTGCACCTACTGGCTTGTGATCTTCCTGCATTCTGCATCATTGCATGTGGCTATATGAGTTTGAAGAGGAACTTATGGACTAGTATCAGACTTATGTATTTGAGTTCGATTGGACTGGGATGTTTCCCTGATATGAAATGCTTCATGATATAAAGCTCTTTCTTACACATACATGAGTGGCACTGAATTTGTTTCTCTAGTCAACCTAGCTTAATATATGATGGTACCTTGGGAATGGAGTACTAGAGAAACATGAAGATGGAGACTGGATGCTTGTCTGGCTCTGCCTTATGAGAGATTTTCCCCTTTGGCTAGCCAGAGGTCAGATAAGGCCATACAGTTTACTTGACTGTTTTCTGGAAAAGACATTGGCAGGATTCATAGAAATTGTCTTTGGTTATTCCTGTCAGAAATGGCGAAAATGAATGTGATCAATGTAAATTTTGAGCTTAGGTTGTGAAATTGCCCCTTGAACTTCTATGAGGCCATGCTACTTAGTCAAAATGGCTGACAGAAGGCCTGACCCTAGTTTGATGAAGCCGGAGGCCTAAGGCCATATTGCATATGAATGAGATAGTTTAACTAAGGATTGAATTGGACTGTTTTAAGAATATGTTTAGGATCTGGCTATACTAGGATTATATTGATCTTTTCCACCTGTTGTTATAGTGTGTGATAGAAATGATTATTGTGAAGTATGAATAGAGAGTTTTTAAGTTTACTGCCTGCAGCCAATAAATGGAATGTGTTAATGGGTTAGAAGGAAATTCCTGCAATGAAAGCTCTGAAAAGGTAAGTCCCATCCAGTGCCCTGGGTAATAAGAACATTTAACATTTGAAAAGACTTGCTGAAAGAGCTGTTCAAAGACTGAAGAAAAAAGGAGCCACTTGGTATGGCAATTACATAATTTCTTGTCAACTTGTGAAGGGGTGGAGTCTAACCTTTCAATCAAGCCATCGCCAATGAAGCCTTTGTGTGGTTGTGGCCTTCTCCTGAGGATTCTGGGAACTCCTGTGTTCCTCCCTGGAGGCAAGAGACTCTCTCTGTTTCATATTCCTGTTGACAAGACAGGAGCAATACTGACAGAGCCTGGAGCTGGAGGAGCCACATGGAAACCCACACCACTGCTGAGATGCTTTCACTACTACTGGATCCGTAAGACTTTTCACTTACTGGCCTGTGATCTTCCATTGCATGTGTTGTGTGAGTCTGAAGAGGAATTTATAGACTGGCATTGGACATATAGGCTAATATCAGACTTATGGACTTGATCTGGACTGGGCTGGGGTGTTTTCTCAATATATAATTGCTCTTTTATATAAAGCTCTTTCTTATACACATATGAGCATCTCCTTAGATTTTTTTCTCTAGTCAACCCAGACTAACACACTCAGTCTTTTTGAAATTTGAACTAGAAGTTTGTTCCTGGAGCTGGAAAAATCTGGAGCCATGAAGGAACTGTCCTCTCTAGGACTGAAAGTTTGTTATCCTGTGGGCAGCCTGAAATACGTGAGAGGTGACCACCTGTATTCACTTGTTGAGTGGAAGTGGAAGAAAAGCAGCAATAGAGATGGGTTGAGTCTGACCACTGACAACACATGGCCCTGGTTCACAGAGTCTAGAGGAGAATATGTACAAGAGCGGTTTGACTGTTCTGAATTATAGAGTTGTGAGGAACCTGAGTCTATGGCATGACCTAGTACAAGGGTACTACTGTTGTTGAGAATTTGTGATGAGGCCCATGGTCGAAAGGCAAGGCAGCCAATGGGCACCATGGTCAGGCCAAGTGAGACAGTTTACCAGAACCCAACCAGATGAAGATATGATTTTTGAACCTATGAATTAGTATTAGTATTGCCATATTGCTGCTGACTTTATGGATGGCTTGTCCTGATTTGACTTTGCTTATGGATGCAGACTCACAAGGTTCCAACTGGAATGAAGATTGTTCACATGGAAGAAAATTCTTGTCTCCACACAGCAGTGGGCTGATATAAATGGGCAATATAGAAATTGGATACCCAAAATTTGGGGCAGAGGGTGTTAGTCAGGGTTGACTATAGAAACAAATCAAGGGAGATGCTCATCTGTGTATAATAAAGAGCTTTATATACAAGAGCAATTGTATATTAGAAAACATCACAGCCCAGTCCAGATCAAGTTCATAAGTTCAATATTAGCCCATATGTCCGATACCTGTCTATAAGATCCTCTTAAGACTCACACAATGCATGCAATGACGCTGAAGGTCACAGGAGAGTGGGTAGAAAGTCTTGTGGATCCAGTGGCTATGGAAGCATCTCAGTGCTGTTATGGGTCTCCACATGGCTCCTCTAGTTCCAGGGTTCTAGCATATGTCCATGTGTCTTATCAACAGGAAGATGATGCAGAGAATGTGTGTGTATCTGACTTCCAGGGAGCTATTTAACTCCGTAGTGCCTCCAAATGAGATAGATCATCAAGCTTCGACCTGATTGACAGGCTAGACTCTACCCCTTTGCAAGTTGACACCATATTATGTAACTGCCACAGGGGAATAAAGGCATGAAGTGTCTGGTGTTCACATTTTCATAGGTGGGGAATATGTTCATAGAATTATAGGCTTATGGTATAGGTATTCACTTAACCACAGTTATTAGGCATAAAATTTTGTTTTGTTCACTAATAGAATATTATATTTAAATGAGGCTGGCACATTTTGAGCTGTATACACATTAGTTTTATCCTGTTAGGCACAAATAAGATTTTATTATTGTTTTCTTTTTAAAATTAAGGATGGATAAAGAGTTGTTCGAAGGTGTCAAGTTGATAAGGGGTGGTCTGTGGTAGTTACATAATTTTATGTCAACTTCAAGATATAAAAATGTAGGGTATCTAACCTGTGAACCAGGTCACAGCCTGATGGTGCATCTGTGAGTGTGGCCTTCTCATAAGAAGAGCTCAGGGAACTCTCTGTCTTCACCTTCTTGCTGGTGAGCTTCCCTGAAACATTTCGATTGGTATTTTGTAAACTCCTATAACTTTTTTTCTTTTGCCAATGATTTTAATACGACTTGGACTTTTTCATTTCATACTATTGGTTCTTAATCATATGCATATGATACTTCTTCAAATGGTTGAATGGTGACCAAAGTCTTTTGGTACAGTGACTCTTTTATGTCTTCTCTTTTTTTTTTCCACTTTGAATTGGGTAAGCAAATCAGTTTTTCCATCCAACAATTCATACACGGTTTGTTTCAGTTCATTGACTTCAGTCCTCTCAAGGAAACATCCTTTATCCCACTTCTTTCTGGTGTTTCCCACTACCCTTTCTTTCTTAACCCTTCTTAACTTTGTCCTTGGGCAAATGTTGCTCATTAGATCTCAAATAGTTGATTATTCTAAGAAGCGCACACTTCCCTAATGTTCCCTTTATAAACTCAAGCAGTAGTTGTTTTCTAGGTTGCTAACTACAAGGCCAGCAATTCCAAACCAGCACACGCTCCAAGCCACCAGCTGCTGGGTAGAAGAAGGATAAAGATTTCCATGTTTGTAAAAGAATTACAATTTCATCAGGCATCAAAGAACAAAAAATCATATCATGGTGAATGAGGGGGAGTGCCGAGTGGGGACCCAAGATCCATCTGTAGGCAACTGGACATCCCCTTATAGAAGAATCACAGGGAGGAGACGAGCCAGTCAGGGTGCAGTGTAACAATGATGAAACAAACAACTTTCCACTAGTTGTTAAATGCTTCCTCCCCCCACTATCATGATCCCAATTCTACCTTACAAATCTGGCTAGACCAGTGGATGTACACTGATACAGATAGGAACTGGAAACACAGGGAATCAGGACGGATGATCCCTTCAGGACCAGTGGTAAGAGTGGCAATACCAGGAGGGTGAAGGGAGGGTGGGGAGGAAATGGGGAACAGATTAGATCCTTGTAATCCCTGGGGGATGGGCATCAGAGGGTTGGATGAAGGGAGACGTCAGACGGTGTAAAATACAACAAAATGATAATAATATATAAATTATCAAGGGTTCATGAGGGAAGGGGGAGCAGAGAGGGAGGGGAGAAAATGAGCTGGCACCAAGGGTTCAAGTAGGAAGCAAATATTTTGAGAATGATGATGGCAACAAATGTGCTTGATACAATGGATGTGTGTATGGATTGTGATAAGAGTTGTATGAGCCCCCAATAAAATGATTAAAAAGAGAATTACAGTTGCACAAACCCACAGGGTCAGTTTTATCCTGTCCTATAGGTTGGCTATGAATCAGAAGTGACTCAATGGCAGTGAGTAAATTGTTTGACTGAGTGAGCAATGAGGGTGAGTTCAGATCCAATTATGAAGGATGACTAAGGGACGAAGGGACTCAGGCAGCCTCTATGTGACTCAAAGCTTGGTCTCTTTAATGATTTTCAGTTTTCTTTCACATTTTTCTTCCACTATATCCAGGACCTTCTAATGTGAGTCTCTTTCAGAGAAGTTGGTGGGGGTAGCAAAGCACCATTTAGCTCTACCTTTCCATCTTCTTTGCTCTTTCTTTGATGTTTCCTCCATTGTTTAACATTTTGTCTATATAATTCTTCAGTATTTCGACTTGAAGCTTGACATTTTCTTCACTTCTTGTAACATGAGAAATTGTAAACATGTTCTTCTTTTTATTTTCTGACTTCAGGTCACACATTTCAGTGTAATACTTTACTTTGTCTTCTCCAGCTGCCCTTTCAAACCTTCTGGCTTTCCTTCCATTCCCTCATTTCTTACATTCACTTAGGTTTCTCAGTATTATAATGCAAGTTTCAGCATCTTTTCTGATTTGGTCTATTTTTAATTTGGTCTATTTTTAATCTTTTCTGTATTATTATTATTATTGATCTTTTCCTTTCCTCATTTATGATGTTCTTCATGTTATCTCACATCTTGTTTGGTCATTGGTCATTAATATTTAATGCATTAAATCTACTGAGATAAATTAGGGTGGATCTGCTCAAGGCCATACAATAGCTCTCATGCAAGCTCTCACTTTTTTTCAGCTTCAATTTGAATTTGTCATTTCCATAGCTAGTTGCTGACCTAGCGCTGATTAATGACATTGAGCTTTGCTATACTCTTTCTAAAGATGTAGTTGATTTGATTTCTGTGTATTCCATCCGGTGACGTTTATGTGTACAGTTATTAGGGAAAAGGGGTATATGCAATATATAATCATTGGTCTCATAAAATTCTATCATTAAATCACTGTTTTGAGAGTTTGAATATCATGTGTCTCAGTAAATATGTCTCTGAATTTACACATCCAAGGAGTTTGTTGAATTTCTTGGATGTATAAATTCATGTATTACATTATAATAAACTTTTTCATTTCTGCTGTTGTACTTTTTTTTTTTGCCTCTTTAAAATTTTTTTTCTTTATGAAAATTTTACTTTTTATCCAGTATTGTTTTTCTAATTTCCCATAGCTCTTTGCCTTTGTTTTTCTTTATCTCTTTGGGCATATTTAATATTGTTTTACTTGTCTACCTGTCCATTATTTTGTTTCCTCAGTGTATTTTGTTCTTCTGCAAGGGTCATTCTTTCCAGTTTCTTTGCATGCCTTGTCATTTTTTTATTGTTGAAATGAGAACAATTGACTTTTAGGTGTTAGCTCTGGAAGTAAGACTTCCTCCTTTGCAGAATTTGTTCTTTTTTCTTTTATAATTACTTAAGGCTAAAATTCTGTTCATTTGTTTACATCCAGTAGCTAGTTTTTCCAAAGGATGCCTTTCTGGGTAGTATAAATGGTCAAATGCTTGACGACTAGCTAGAAGGTTGGGACCCACCAAGAGGTGGGTTGGTAAACAGATTTGTTCTATTCCAAATGATGACAGGCTTGGAAAACTTATAGCAGTTTTAATGTGACACACATGAAGTCTCCATGTTTTGGAATTGATTTAATAGCAACTATCCACAGCAACAACCTTCCTGGATAGGGTGTATGTGTGTGCGTGTGTGCGTGTTATCTCAGACAATTAACTTGACAGTTCAAACCACTTATCACCACCCCCACTTCCCACAGCACCTCCATGTTCTATCCACCTGCTTCTGATTAAATTTCTCACTTTTTTTGTCTTCCATACTCCCTTTCACCCAAGTCTATACCTGTCAAACCTCAGCTCTCTTGCTTCATTTTGACTACCTTTCCCTCCTTTCCCTGATAACCTCCAAAGTCTGTTCCCTTTGGTATGCAAGTTTTTTTCTTGATTTTTATCCTTAGAGTAGTGATCTCATAGAACACTTGTCCTTTTGTGATTGACTGACTTCACTCAGCATAATCATCTCCAGAGATTTTCTTGAATGCTAGAAACAGAAAAAAGTGCTATCTCATCCATCACAAATTGGTTCTGTGCTAATACTACATTGAGACTGTGTAAACCTATGCCATCATATTTTCACCAATGTAGTGTCCAATGATAATTCTTGCCATAAAAATCATTACTGTGGTATTCTAAAAATGGTGATTTCCTATTTCCAGCATTACTTCTACATTTATTAGCTATAATTCTACTATAACTAATTCACTGGCCAACCCACATTTTTGTGCCTCAACTTTGAGATTTTTCCCCTGTGATTTCAAACATAGCATCAGTTTTCCCCAATCAGCTCTAGTTTTTGAGATAGAGAACACATGCCAGATATCACTCTTCACTCTGATCACTCATAAAATGTCAGGAGAGTTAGTTAGCCTGAGATAGAAGAAGTGCATGCTGGCTTTATTCAAAGTAGTTTGTGCTGTACTAAATATTTAGGTCATTATACTTCACATGGTGTTCATTTTTTTAAAAACAGTTTTATGGGATCATCACATATCTTACAATTCATAGTTCAATCACACAAAGAAGAGTTGGGCAATTATCACAAACAGTTTTAGAACATTTTCTCCATTCTTGCACTCATCATTAGTAGCTCCCTATTCCTTCAGCTTCCTTGTCATACCCCGAAGGAATCATTAGTCCAGTTACTGTCTCCATAGATAAACTTATCTTGGATTTAATATACAGGAAAGCACTAAAAACAAAACTAAGACTAACAACAATAATAAAATTAAAATATTAAAAATCTCAATTGGAAAGAAAGCCAAAAAATGTTAAAAACTAGAATAAATTTAAATGGTTCATAAGGGAGATCAAATGATAGGGTGCTAAATTTTAACCTAACTGCAGATGCAACAATTCACTTTCTGATGCATTCTGTATGATAACAAGGCTATTTTTGTTTCTGGTCTATGGTCAGAAGGGATTCACTGGAGGGGCGTAATTCATGTGTATTTCTCCTTCACTTCCCCACCCCCAAGCTGAAACAGGTTTAAAATGGGCCAAAAGCCAAAAATCGATGACTGAGACCTAATTTTTTTAAAAAAAGTACACTTCAGTACATAAAAAGACCAACAAAAGAGTAAAATGAGAAGAAATCTTTAGCAATGACAAAACATACAGAATTAATGACAAAAGACCATTAAAAGAATAGAAGGAGAAGAAATCTTTAGCAATGACAAAACATACAGAAATCTTTAGCAGTGACAAAACATACAGAATCAATTACTAACATTCACAATTCTGCAGCACCTCAATAAGAAAAAAAACAAAACATATAGCCTTCTTAAAATGTGGGCAAAGGACCTGAAGAGACAATTCACAAAGGATGACACTCAAATGGTTAACAAACATGAGGAAATGCTCTCATTCACTAGCCATTGGGAAATGCAAAACAAAACAGCAATGAGATACCATCTTACACCCACAACCATAGCCCAATTTAAAAACAAACAGACAAAAAACAATAATAAATGCTACAGAGGGTGTGGAGAGAACGAACCTCTTAAACACAGGCATCATCTTATTGGGGGCTTTTACATATAACAATCCATACATCCATGTACAAGTGGACATGTACAATTGTCATAAATAATTTCTAAACATTATCTTTCTTCTTGAGGCCTTTAATATCAGCTCCTCTTTTTTCCCCTCCCTTCCCCACCCTGCCACCCATGGACCCTTAATATATTATGTATTGTTATTATTATTTATACATATCTTACACCTCCCATTCTATCCCTTCACTTACTATCCTAGTATTCACTTCCCTCGAAGGAGGTTATTCTGCCATCATTGCTAGTCATTCCCCCCTTCTTCCCATTCCTCTCCTTCCCTTCCCCTACCCTCCTGGAATCATTACTCCCATTACTGATTCTGAGGTGGTTTGTCTTTCCTGAATTCTGTATATTGAAAACTATTGTCTGGGCAGCTGTATATACACCAGTTTAGCGGGATTTGCAAGGTTGGACTGAAATAACACTAGTAGGGGGAGGAAGAATTAAAGAACTAATGGAATGTTGTGTGTTTGGTCAGCGCTAAACTTCCCCCTGGATGCATATTTTCCTTCATGCAGCACCTCAGCATGGGAACATCCAATTACCCACAAATGAGTGACCCCTCTCCATCATCTCAATGAGGTTGTTAAAAAACACTTTGACAGAGGAGACCTCACTTCAACCGTGATCAGTTTTCCAAGATTGGAGGAAAGGGAGTTGACCATTTAGCTGCTGCCATAAAAAAAATTGTGTTAAGATCATCCCAAAACAATATATATTCCTACCACAGTGATAAGTGATTCTTATGGGAAAATCAAGTCAAGAGTATGAGAGGGAAGTATACATGCCTTGGAGAAGGCAAGTGAATTTCTGTTGGTAGAAAAATGGGAAAGACCAACCTCCCAACAGGAAATTTAACACACATATATATATATATATATATAT
>NW_022111365.1:7929332-7960076 GCF_000313985.2 Echinops telfairi | reverse complement strand
CACCGCTGTGTATCATCTGGTCTAACCAGGTCTGCAAGGCGAAACTGGGGTCCTGGTAGTTGGGGGGTAGACCTAACTTCTATAGATCGTCTAGGGACCCAAGCCATTCGTCATAGACTACTGGGACTTTAGACTCTGTGTTTTTGAGGCACACAACCTACTTCATTAGCCATACCAGAAGGACTTGAGATGGAAACCCCCTAAATGAACTGGGTTCTACCTCAAACACATATATAGCCCTTGGCCTTAAGGCTGAAACTACAAGGTGTGGGAAAAAGCAGAAGACAGCAATACCAGTAGTATAGAAATGGTGATTGGTGAACTACCATATACTTACTACTTCAATACACTGTGTGCTTTATTAAGATATGTATTAATCAGGTAGATCTACTTCTGCCACTCTCGTTGAATATGATTTTATGTTTTGCCTTATCACAAACCCTCATTGATTGTGTAAATAGTGACAAGTCATGATTAAATCTGTACAGGATTAAATCTGTACAAGTTCATAATCTATGTATTGCAATTTGCAGCCAGTCTATATGTGTATAATCTCTTTTACTCAATTTATTTTAAATGCATTACCATGGGCTCAATTAAGGACAATACCAACAGAATGGCCTTATGCTCCAGGGAGATGATTTATAATGTTCTTGACATAAAATGGCAAAGGTGTCTCTAAGGTGACCCAGAGGCATATAGAAACCATAACTATATAAATGCATTTGAAGCTCACATTTAATCCTAGCCCCTGTCTAAGAACAATTTGTTCTAACAGCATGGCCCTTCTTGACACGTGCTCTTGAAGAAGTCGTGGAAGATATGGGCACTACATCAAAATGTGGTGGAGAAACTAGATAGAGCCCCATTATCAGAAAGACTAGTGTCTGGGTTCTTAAAGGTTTGCCTTCAAATAAACAGTCAACTAAGTGAGCTGTCAATTGAGCTCATACGGAAGAAGCTCACCAGCCTATGTGATCCAAGGATTATAAATACTATTAGTCAAACCTGAAGGACAGAGCAAATTCAGATCTTAAATTGTGAATACCTAGTTTGCAGAAGGTTATGAATGACAGTGGAAGCCTGAAATCCATGTTTAGGTTCCACAGATAGACTAAACCTCCAGTGAATCTTCTATGATCATAGTCAAAGGATTTGAATATCCTTGTTAGCAGACAAAGTAAAGTTGATTATGGTAGATAAAGTTAGGTTAAAGTGTACTATCTGGAGGGTGGAGGGAAGGTGGGGTAGAAAGGGGGAACTGATTATAAGGATCTACATATAACCTCCTCCCTAGGGGATGGACAACAGAAAAGTGGGTGAAGCCAGACATCAGACAGTGTAAGATATGACAAAATAATAATTTATAAATTATCAAGGGTTCATGAGGGAGGGGGAGCGGGGAGGGAGGGAGGAAAATGAAGAGCTGATACCAAGGGCTCAAGTAGAAAGAAAACATTTTGAGAATGATGATGGCAACAAATGTACAAATGTGCTTGACACAATGGATGGATGGATGGATTGTGATAAGAATTGTACGAGCCCCCAATAGAGTGATTTAAAAATAATAATAAAGTGTAATCTCTTATTTGATCTTCTTTTTGGCCCATTTAGAAGTTGGTTCAGCTGGGAAAAAAAGTGTGGATTAAGCCTTTGGTAAATCCCCTCTTACCATAGACCAGGGATGTGAGTTGCCTTGCTATCATGCAGAAGGCCTTGGAAAGTAGATTATTGTAGAAACAGATTAACATTTAACACCTTATCATTTGATCTCCCTTCTATCCCATTTAAAAGTTGTTCTAGTTTTTAATGCTTTCCGTTTGACTGAGGGTTTTCGCTACTTTACTTTGTTATTGTTAGTTTTCATTGTTGTTGCTGTGATTGCTTGTTTTGTGTATGTTTTTCTATCTGACATCCAGCATAGGTAAGTCTTTTTTTTTTTTATTACTTTATTGGGGTCTTATACAATTCTTATCACAATCCATCCATACATCCATTGTGTCAAGCACATATGCACATTTGTTGCCATCATCATTCTCAAAACGTTTGCCTTCTACTTAAGTCCTTAATATCAGCTCCTCATTTTTCCCCCTCCCTCCCCATTTCCCCCTCCCTCATAAACAAGATAGGTAAATCTATAGAGAAAGTAACTGGATTAATGGTTTCTTGTGGATTTAGCAGAAGAGTTTGGAGGAAATGGGAAACTAATAACAATGAGTGCAAGAAAAAAGAAAATGTTCTAAAATTGATTGTGGTGATGATTGTATAACTCTTCTTGATATGATTGAACTATTGAATTATATATGTGGTTTGTGTGTCAATAAAACTGCTAAAAAATTTTAAATGTGTCAAAAAGGAGATCAAATGATAACATATTATATTTTTATTTAACTATGTCTGTAATAATTGATTTTTCAATGCTCTCTATCTGATAACAGGACTATTCACAACCCTCAACTATGATTATAGGGGATTCTTCAGAGGCTTAATCTATGTGTGGAACCTACAAATGGATTTGGGGATTCCACTGTCAAACATAGCCTTCTGCACAGTTTAAGCTCTGATACCATTCTCTTCTTTGGATTTGCATTATATTATTTTAAATCTTTGGATCCCACAGGCTGGTGTGCTTTTTCCATGTGGACTTCATTGACGTCTCACTTAGATGGCTGTATAATTAAAGGTAAGCCTATAAGACGTCAGACACTATTCTTTCTGATACCCAGGAACCATCTCATTTCTTCACCACACTTTACTACAGCACCCATATCTTCAGTGATCTCTTTGTGAGGGTGAGAAACAAGCAGGGCTGTTCCACAAAATCCTTTGCTCAAAAAATATTTTTGAATGATGCAAATTACATGAACTTGGAATTTTCCCCAAGCGCCACTTTCCCTTTATTCGGAACTGAATATCAGGCAGTTTAAATTTGTTACCTTAAAAAGGCGTCAGAAATAAGAGTTACTATACATCTGTACAATAAATAGGAGCTCTGATGGTGTAGTGGGTTATATGTTTGACTGCTAACCACAAGGTCACTTATTCGAGCCCACCAGCCACACTGCCAGAGAAAGATGAGACTTTTTGCTCCTGTAAAGATTTACACCCTTATAAACCCACAAGAAGAAGTTCCACTCTGTTCTATAGGGTTGCTGTGGGTCATAATCAACTGACCAATATCAAATTTAATACCATCAATAGACATTCAAATATTCTGAAACCTCAAATAAGTCTGCCAGAGTGCAAATTCCTTTGTTGAAGTTAAAAATTTCCAGTTTTATAAGATGGTACAATTTCTCTACCTGTGCACAGGAAAAACTTTTCTCACAAGAAAAGTTTGATGTTTTCCTTATAAAGAAGCTTGACTCAACCTCACCATTGAAACATTGAACAAGAGTTATCTAATGACCTCTATATATTTAAAACCTTCTGAAATGTTTACTGTACACTGTGAAGAAGAAAAATTTAGATCTTCAAAATATTTATGAAAATTTCTAGAAAATCTTACATTTCAACAATCTAAAACTATCCTCACACTTTCCACATCTGTGCCTTTTCAGTTTCCTTTTCTTTTTGCTTCTCCTTCCACTCTTCTCAACCTGTGATCTGGTTTTGCAGTATCCAACTTGTAGTCTCTCTATATACTGAACAGCCTCTCACACCGAAAAGAAAAGTCCTGCTGCTAACTCATAGTGACCCTATGATTTACGATGAGTAACTAATCAATTCTAACTCATAGTGACCCTGTAGGACATAGAAGAATTGCCCTGTTAGGCTTCCAAAGTTTTAAATCTTTCCAAGGCTGCAGAATGTATTTGAACTACTGACTTTATGATTAACAGCTCAATGCATAACCAACTAGCCATATACAGCTTGTCTTGAATGCCCTTTAATACCTAGTTCTTTTTCAAATACTTTTCATTTTTGTTTTATTCTGAAATCTGTGGGTCTGAATTCTTCTCATATTTAAAAGTAGGATTAATTTATCAATTAATAAAAGTATGATTAATTTATCCATTAATAAAACTTAATAGCTTAACATACAGTAAACACAATACCTAAGAAAATAGAGCTGATGCAATACATCCAAGGCAATTTTCTGAATCAACATGCCAAATAACCCTGGGAAGAGGTCTAGAAAGCAAGACATCAATAAAAAAATTGTTGTTTTATTGTGAGTTCATTTTTATCCTCCCGCCCTTTATTTACTTATTCTTTTTTATTAATAGTAGTATGGACTAAGGGAAGTTAGAAATGATTTCTCATATACTGGTACCATTTTACTTTGTTAATGAAATAGTTTTATAGTTGGTTACTGGGAGTCCCTTTAAGTTATTTGTGCTCTTTTGATCCATCTCCCTTAATTTTTGAACATTTCCTTACTTTGCAACATCGATATTCCAGGTTCATCTTGTCCTCTTTTGTTACAACATTGTAACCAGGTATTTTTTTAGATTCTTGGTTTCTTTTATTGTGCAACTTCAATCACCTTGATTTCATCATGGGAAGATAAGTATTCCCTTAGGTAATATGAGGTTTTGGAATTTTTAAAATAGAAACTTTTACTACTAAATCTAGCTGGATTTACTTTACTTTTCCACATGCTTTTTTTTTTTCAATCATTTTATTGGGAGCTTATCACAATCCATACATACATCCATTGTGTCAAGCACATTTGCACATTTGTTGCCATCATCATTCTCAAAACATCTGCTTTCCACTTGAGCCCCTGGCATCAGCTCCTCATTTTCCCCCCTCCCTCCCCATTCCCTCCTCCTTCGTGAACCCTTGATAATTTACAAGTCATTATTATTTTTGTCATATCTTACACTGTCCAACATCTCTCTTCACCCACTTTTCTGTTAACAGGCCTCCAGAGAGATGGCTATATGTAGATCCTTGTAATCAGTTTCCCCTTTCTACTCCATGTGCTGTTTTTGGTGCTTGAATCATTAAAGTTGAAAATAGATAGGAAGCTTGGAATAAAACTATTTTTCCTTAATGGAATACTGATCTTCCATACTGTCACTTTCTTTTACCTTTGCTAAGCAAGGTCTGAAATCACTTATGCTTTCTTTTTTTCTGATTGCTTAGATCCTTGGATGAGTGGTAAAAAAAAATTTTTTAAGTGGGAAATAGTATAAACGTTCTTAGTCACCCTCCAGCTGATCTTGTGAGGCCAACTTTTGCTGACTGCAACAAGAAATTCTTCCCTGAATTCATCTAAAAACACTCATGGGAAGATTCGTTCTGTTTCTATGTAAAAGAGACTAATTTTGTTTAATATAGGAGGTATCCTTTCTTAATTTTTCTATGCCTTACCTAATAATTTCTAGACTACTAGTAATTTAGGGTTTTGTTCTTTTTGATTTTTAATTAATTGTGGGAAAATATATACAACAAAACAAACCCAAATTCATCAATTTATTCATACATAATTCAGTGACATTGATTACATTTAAAAATATATAATTATTTTTGCTATATCTTTTCAAATTTTTGAACTATCATCATCATAAACTTAATATCCCCTGAGCAAAAACTCTCATTTTTCTCTTTCTTCATACACATACAAACCATAATTATTTCTGGTTTCTATATGCTTACTTATTTCATATACGTGAGGTCACATATTTACCCACCAGAGACGAACTTATTTCACTCAATTTTCAAGGTTTACTTATGAGTAGGATGCATCAGGACTCTGTGGGGGGAGGTCAGATGCGCAGGCATTCCCTCCCCTGAAGGCAATCAGTTGCCAGACTGCTGTCTCATCCCACAGCAGGGGTGGGCCTCTCCCTGCCTCTGGGGACAATGGACAGGCACCTGTAGGAGGAGTTCGCATCCTAATGATAATGGTCTCTATCAGTTGGGCCAGGGACAGGCCAAACCGGCTGTCCCTCTTCCTACTGCATGTATGCCCCTAGACCACCCCCTCATTACTGTGTAACCTATAGTGCAGCCCCTTCCTGACACATGTCTCTGCCTGTAATTAGTGGGCTGGCTTGCCCCCAAAAGGTATATAGGTGTGAGTCAGCAATATAGATCTCTCTCTCTCTCTGACCTCCTTGCTGCTCACTCCCTGGTCACTCCCCCTCTCTTCCCCCTCTCCCTTGTTCCCTTGCCCTCCTTCCCTTCCCCCTCTCTCCATGTGGACCACCAAGCTGGGCTGAGGTGAGCAATGCTACCATGTAATATGTCTGACTGTATTATTGTATTATCTCTAATGCTCTCGATGACTTTAATATAATGCTTATATATCTTAACCGTACAATTGTGCATTACTGAACCAGAAGTAGTATTACTGAGCTCGTGATTAGCGGTGGGGGCTGGTCCCCCACCTCCCTCTGCACATTTTTTATTTAATACTATAGGACTCCATTTCTCTTTATGGCTACATAATATCCTCTTGTATGAAGCATACTATTTTATTCTCAAAAGCCTGGAATGATATTTCATTACTAAGTTGTAAAACAAAGGCTAAATGGATAACATTGAAGATTTGTGTGCAACCTTGCTTTCTATTAGCTTATCAAAGCACAATGACTTCCTTAGTCCTATCTGAAAACAAATTCTTTATTAAGAAATATTTGTGCTCAACATTTTTATTCTAATAAAGAAAGATCAAATAATGATTTATTATTATTATTAACAAGTTTATTGTTAAAAACTTACCATATACTTGGATAGTGGTATCTTTGTGTATAGATTGATGTCTCTCCATTTTTAGATAAAATGTCTAAAATACACTTTCCATTTTTATCTACCTTAATACAATATGTACTTTACCTTCTATGAACAACTGATTTAAATTCCTCTAAATTTTACTCTATGTCTATTAATTGAATTGGTTTAAAAGAGATACAAAACTTCCAAGAAGAGCTTCAATCTTAACAGTTAATTACTTCAATCATAAATTGTGAACTATAGGTAAGATTTTATTTGGAAAGAAGTTGTTGACTATTCCAAAATATTCAAAATTATTTTCTAAGTCAACTAAGATAATTTTTAAAATTTTAATTTTACAGTTTTTACGTATAATTCACATATCATATAATTCAATTCAATAGTTTAAATATATTACATAGTTGTGCAATCATCATTACAATCAATTTTAGAACATTTTCTTCTGCCTTGTATTCATTATTATTAGCATGCCCTTATGTACCCTGTCATAACCCAAGAAATTATCAATCCAGTTACTTCTTTATAGATTTACCTACCTGGATTTCGTATAGAGAAAAACACACAAGAACAAAAAGCAGAAAAACAAAAACAAAATCCCAATAACAATAACAAAATGCAACATAGAAAAAACTCCATTGGAAAGATAAAGAAAATAATAAAACAAGAACAAATTTTAAATGGATCAAAAGGGAGAATAAATAATAGAGTGTTAAATCTTCACCTAACTAAGTCTGCCATATCAACTTAACAATTTGCCTGATAGCAAAACTATTCACATCCCTGGTCAATTGTCAGAGAGGATTCACCAGAAGCTTGATCCACAAGAGGACCCTGTAAATAGATTTGGGGCTTTCACTATGGTATAACTATCATGTAAGTACTATACCACCAGGACTCTTCAGATAAGCCTTCCTAAAATACAAATGTCTTCTAAGAGAAAGACAATGTGATTAGGGAAAAAGTTGACAAAAATATAAAGAAAATATGGCCAATCACATTGGTAATACATGAAATGAAGAGTAAAATGATAATGAAATAACATTTCACTTATCACATTGGCCAACATTTAAAATATTTCTGATAGTAAACATAAGCAAAAGATGCAGGAGAAAGGCTCTGTTCCTTTGCTAGTGAGTCTGTGAATTGCTACAATTATTATGGAATAGAACTTGACAATACCTATTAGCATTTAAAACATGCACACTTTTGGCCCAGCAACTATACTTGGGGGATCTAGTCTACAGAACTTGTAGTCTAGTGCATGAGGACCTACATGCAAAGACCATTTTTGGTTTGGTTTTCAGATAGGTAAATTGACAGTGATGTGTATTTCTTGAGGCCTCTGTGTAAATTACTCAGCAATACAGAAACACAGGGTGGTGTTGAGAACACTGTGGGGATCCTTGAAACTGGACCTCAGCTGTCCTAACTTGACTCCTCATTCCTCATCCACTGTGCCTGGTGTTGCCAACAGCAAAGCACAGGGGTGAGAATACTGTAAAGCAATCAGGAAAATTGCATAGGCAAATGTAACACTTCAAGTGAGAAAACCAGCTATAAGACACCCTGGAGGACCTCTTATGCCTCTGACTAACTAGTCTATTGATGCTTCTCTCAGGTATTAATTAATCTGAGAAAGTTTTGAGAGGAAAGAGCCACTGGAGCTTAGGAGGAGGTGAGCTGTGTCTGGAGGGATCACTGAGCTTGGCCATTATGTACTTGTCTCTGTAGGCTCATTATTTCACTGACGTAGACCTAAGGTTCTTCCATCAGCTTGAAGACTCCTGGGGCAGCTTGTCAGAGTCTGCTTCTAGTCACAGGTGACTCCGGTCGTCACTGGTAATTTTTACTGAACCAGGAAAAGATAGGTTCCAGAGAAATTGTGATCACTAGGATGGAGCCAGTATGCATCAAGAGAAATAGAGGTTACAGAGGACTTTTGTTTGAGCAATCACTATAATTCAAGCTATGATCAAATGTTTATAAAATGTCATGTCTACAGGATTTAGAGCACTCTATGTGGATGAATTGGAGGTGCAATGTTTACAGGGTATTCTGTCTTCAACCACCCTGTAACATTTATCTAATATTTCTCCATATTACATCCCTTTCACCACTACCTCTGGTTGTCATTGTCATGTTTAAAATATAAAATATAAAGAAAACCTTATTAAGCTAATGTGATGAGGTAAGGTAAATAGAATTCTCCCTGGAATTCATTCTATGAGATTCTGTGTCTGTGTAAAGATGTGAAAATAGAGTCAGGCAGTCTAATGACACCTCTCTACAGCCTGCCCGTTAAGTATATGTTCCAGGTTACTATGCCTCTAAAATATCTCTATTTTTAACAGTTTTATTGGCATAATTCACATATCATATAATTTGATAGTTCTGAATAATTCACAAATCATACATACCATTAAATATTTCAATTACACTAAGCAAAGTTGTATAATCAATTTTAGAAAATTTTCTTCTTTCTTGTACTCATTGTTATTAACTCTCCATGTCTCCTTAACCTCCACTGCCATATCCCAAGGAATATTAATCAAGTTACTGTCTCTATAGATTTACTTTTCCTGGATTTCATATATAGAAAAACATACAAAAACAACAACCAAAAACAATAAAATAGAGAAAAACCTAAATTAACAAGAAAACACAAAATATTAAAACAAGAACAAATTTTAAATGGGTCAATGATAAGGAGAAAAATTATAAGGTGCTACATTTTAATCCAAATGCATCTACAATAACCCACTTTCCATTGCACTCTGCCTGATAGCAAGGCTGTTTCCATCCCTGGTCCATGGTCAGGTAGGGTTCACTGGAGCTTCATCTGCATGCATGTCCCCTTCACTTTAAAAAAAAAAAGGAATCAACTTTAAAATGTGTCATAAAAGAGATTAAATAATAAGGTAATATTAACCTAACTATGTGTATCATAATCTTTTTTTACCAGGCTCTTTGTCTGATAATAAGGCTATTCACCTACTATGGTTAGAGAGTATTTACTCTGGAGATTTAACCCATACCTCTCTCTCATTACTATTGAGTTGATGCTGACTCATAGTGACCCTCCTGTGGGTTTCTGCGACTACAACTGTTTATGGAAGTAGAAAACCTAGTCTTTGGGCTGTGGCTGGTGGCTTGGAACTGCCCAGCTTGTAGATAACAGCCCAACAAGTTACCAGCAAATACAACCCCCAAAACCAGCAAATAGATTTTGGGCTTTTGCTATCATTCAGTCTTCTGCAAACCAGGTATTCACAATTTAAGCTCTGATGCCATTCTCTTATTCATATTTGGATTGTATTATTTAAAATCCTTGGGTAACACAGGTTGGCAGCTCATTTAGGTAATTGCTTGTTTTAAGATACACCCTTAAGACCCTAGACACTACTCTTTTTGATAACAGAGTACCATCTAATTTATTTGTCACACTTTGCTGTACCACTCATATCTTTATTGATCTCATCATGATGGCAAACATCAAGCAAGACCATGTCATAAGAACTAATTATTTTTAGATCTGGGTTAGAATTAAATGCAATCCCCAAATCCAGTCATAATCTATGATTTATTTATGTCTCTGGTTCACCTTAGAGGCATCACTCATTTTACATTTACAGAAAACATTATCAATCATCTCCATGGGGCAATTATATAATGTCATTAATTTAACCAATGAAACACTATTTGAAACACTATTAACGAAGGGAAATTATATATATATATATGCCACCTACAAACTGCAATACATGAATTCTTGACTTATACAGATTAAACTATTTATACAAAAATATTGGTTGGTAAAAGGGCAACATTTTTAATAATATTCCTTCATGGTGGCAGAACCACACCTACCAGATTAGTACATGTCATAGTAAAGCAAGATACTAAGGGCTCAAATAGAAAGTAAATGTTTAGAAAATAATTATGGCAACATATGCTTGATACAACTGATGTATGGATTGTTATAAGAGCTGTAAGAGCCCCCAATAAAATGATATTAAAAAATAAAAATTGTATGGTAGTCTTGGCCTACCATTTATTAGGCACCTGCAAGGCAAAATATCTGCACCAAAGTCCAATGACAAGCAGTTCTCTAGCATTGAGATAACAGTCACCTGCTTATTCTCACAGTCGGGTGTTTCAGCCTTAAGTCTAAGAGCTACAGATGAGTTGAGGTAAAGCCCGGTTCACTTAGTGAAGTTTCCACATTGAGCCTTTCTGTGTGGCCTATGAAGGATGTTGTGCTCCTATAAAGAACAGTTTAAAGTCTCACAATGTGGCCTGAGTCACCAAACACTGGATAGATACTAGTCAAAAGTGTCCAATTAGGAACATAGTACCAGGCATGTTCTCCCCTTGAGTTCTACATAAGTGTTGTCAAGCATTTTGTTCCTGATGGGAGGTTGTTCTTCCCCATTTTTCTAGCAGCAGAAATGTAAACATTTTCTCCAAGACATACCTATGCCCCTACTTCTATCTTGACTTGAATTTCTGGTAAGGTTAGCTTATCACTCTGATATTAGTGACTGTTGATTGGGGTGACATTAGCACAGTTTTGTATGGAAGCAACTAATGGTCTTCTCTGTCTCCCTGAATCTGGAAAACCTGGCTTCAGTTAAGGTTATGTCTCCTCTGTTGGAGTGGTTTTAAAGTGCATGCGGAGAGGGGGTGATGTATGGTTTATGGATGGTAGGAGGCTATGCACACATCTCTCTTGTGTGGAGTGGTCAGAAACAACCAAGGAGCTCAACACATATTGAAAGTAAACCTGATGGGCTTTGGCATTTGGATAAGGTTTCCAGGTGTAATTACCAAAATTAAAAGGAGGAAAAGGCTCCAAACAGACTTGAGGATGTTTAATAACATAGAAATGTATTAGTATATTTAATAATATAGGAAATATAGATCTGGAGAATCCGTAGAGCCACAGTAGGTTAAGCATTGGGCTTCCAACTCCAAGGAAGCAGTTCAAACACATCATTCACTCTGATTGCGAAAGATGAGACTGAATGTTCAAATAAGGCTTTAGCGTCTTGAAATCTCTAAGGCAGTTTTACTCTATCCTATAGGGTTACTGTGAGTCAGAATCAATTCAATCACAGTAGATAGATATAGATCTACAAATAATTGCTGGTGTTTAAACAATTAATTATTTATAAAAGCAGGTATTCTCCTAGTAACATATCACAAAGTAAATTCTACTGGAATTTAAGAGTAAAATATTACAGAGAAACCATGAAAATATGGTAAATATATAACTCTTAATGACAAATAACTTAATCACAAACATGAGGAAGAAAAAGATTAGGGAGATGGAGGAGGAAATGAAAAAAGGGAAAAACTGAAAGTAGAAGAAAAAGAAAGGGAGGAATGAGAAGAATATGAGTATTTTATATTTAAAAATAGACACATTTGTTATTGAAAAATATTATAAATAATGATAAAATAACTAAAATTCTTACTATGTAAATAGGCTCATTGAGGCCTATGGGGAAAATATAAAAATTCTAAAAGAAATATTGACAAAGGCAAGAAATATAAAATAGCAAAAGAAGAATTTCAAGTGAAAAACACAAATCACTATTAGTTATCAAAAATAGCAGAATGTGGTTGCAACCTATAAAATGGTAAAGGTAAATACGTGTATTAATATTCACAACTGGTGAGAATGCAAGCAAATATTATTGGGGATTGAGGGGTACAATGACCTCATGGAGCGGATCTGCCACTGGAGAAACAAGGAAAATATGGCAATGTAGGACAGCTTACTCCTAAGAGGAAAGAGAAAATTCATCAATCAGATAGTTATCATTGCTATCTAGTGAATGAAATTGGACAAGGGCAAATGTGTTACCGCTAGAGAAACTCTTTCAGTAGTTGAGAAGAAATCCTCCATTCAACAATGACAAGCATGTTGTATTTTCACTACTACTACTAATTGTTTCGCTACTTGCATTAATTTCCTATTGCTAAGCAATACATTTTCACAAACCTAAGAGCTTAAAACAATACACATTTATTATCTCACAGCTTCTATGGCTCAAGAGTCTCTGGAAGACTGCAATCAAGGTATCAGTTTGGGGTTAGTTCTAATTTAAAAACACAATTGGTGATGGATCCACTTTTATGCCCTTCCAAATAGTAGGAATAATTCATTTCCTTGTCACTATAAGACTGGAGGCACAGATTCTTGCTGGCTATTGGTTGGAGTCCACTATTGAGTTATTGAGCCCTTTGACACATAGACCTCTCCATAGATTTTCTCACAAATGATAATTGGTTTATCAAAAGCCATCAAATGAGGAAGAGAGTGAGATGCTTACAAGATGGACTAGTGCATAATGTAAAATGACCACAAAAGTCATATCTTATTACCTTTGCCTTATTCTATTAGTTAGAAGTTAAATTACAGAACTTTTACAGAATGAAGAAACCATGGTTTGGTTATATCATGTTCTTCAGCCACTAGACTCCCAAAAGTCACATCAGAAGACAAGACTGGGCAAGCCATCTTAGCGTGTGCTTGTCATGCTCCTGAATAAAAGGGTCAACCTAGGCAAAGGTAAAATGATGGTAGCTTACCTCATTCTACCACGTTTTAGCCTGTTACTTATAATCCTTCAATTCCAGTATCATATTCTGATACTACTCATGACTACTGGTTTTAAAATGAAATATACCCAAACCAAATTAGATTGAGAAAAGAGAAGTTTGTTAATTCACCAAATACATGTCTTTTTATAATAGACTATTATAAAAATAGTAAGGATGCAAGAATAAAAAGAGCATAAAAGGCTTGAGATCTACAATGCAAAAGTCTGAAATAGATAACTATTTTCTAAATTATAATGTCCATTTCTGATTTAAAACATTCAACACAAAAGGATTGAGGGAAATTCCTCAACAAAATAAGAGAATATATACCAAATCAATAGTCAACATTAGTCCCAGAAAAGATAAGTTTAAAGCATTCTCATTGTGAACATGAGCCAGACAAGGATCCCCTTTATCACTAGTTTTATTTAATATGGGGACTGGAAGTCTAAAGGTAAGAAAGAAAATTTAAATTATTGAAATAGGTAAAGAAGAAGTAGAACTTTATTGACAGATGATATGCTCACATACATTGAAAATCCCAAAGAGTCAGTGAGATATGACTGGAATTAACTGAAAGACTTAGTAAATTATCAGGATAGAAAATAAACTTAGGAAAATAAGAAAACATACATTAACAAAGAAAGTTGTGAAAAAAATAATCAGGAGAACAATATCATTTACAATTACCAATCAAAAAGATGAAATGTTTAGGATAAATATAAACAGGTAAACAAAGGATTGGGCAAAGAAAACCACAAAACACTCTGACAAGAAAGCAAAAGGAAGAGTAAACCATGCTCATGGATGAAAAATTAACATTGTATTGCCCAAAATGATCTACAGCTATAAGGCCATTCTGATCCAGATTTCAAGATTATTCTTTTAAAAAATGAGAACGTAAATCACCAATTTTATATGGAAAGAGACCCCATATAAGCAAAGCACTGTAAGTCAAGAAGAGAAAAATAGGAGGCCTCCTACGTTCCCATCTCAAAACCTAATATATAGCCACAGTAGTTACAATGGCTTTTTACTGGAAAAATCACAGATATATAGATCAATAGAACAGACTTGAGAATCCAGAGGTAAGCCCATCTACCTATAATCAGTTGACAAAGGGTTGAAATACTAAAAGGGGGAAGATATTTAATAAATATTTAATAAATTATTCTGGTAAAATTAGATATCCATTTGCAGAAAAATGAAGCAGAACCTATATTTCACACTATATAAAAAACGAATTCACAATGGTCATATTACATTCTAAATGCAATAGCTAGAACTGTAAAGCTTATCAATGAAAAAATAGGGACAAATTTGGGGGCCATAATACATATTGTTAACAGACTATCAATCATGACTGACAACACACAAACAACAGTAAACAAGATAGATGACAAGGACCTCATAAAAATGAGCTCCACGATTAGACGTGCAGGCTGAACAGACATAGGAAGGAAAGTGGCAGTATACCCACAAATACATATAATTGAGAGAATATTTGTATATGTGTATTGAACCTGAAGACTTCTGTCAAAAGCATGAACAAGGCAGACATGATGCAGACATGCTCCACCAAAAAAAAAAAAAAAAAAAGACACTAGAAACCCACTGAAGCAAGTATAGAAGATAATCCTGGAACCCTGAGCTTCAGGGGAGAAAACAGAGAAGTGAATTAAATACCAACTAGGAGGAAAAGTTGGACAGAAGTGACCAAAAAGAGAGATAGGTGAAAGGTTGGCTAGCCTGACACAGTGCAGTCATCCAGAACTATTCTTCTTTCTTTTATCATGAATTAAGTGAACGTTTATAGAGTAGATCATATTTTACCTTGAACAATTCATTCACTTTCTGATTCAACATAATCACTGAAATTCTTTAAATGTACCACCAATAATCTCACTTCCTCACTGTGTTTCCTACTTCCAGTCCTCCTTTTCTAACTCTCTGGACTTTGTCTTTGGGTAAATGCTGCCCTTTTGGTCTTAACTGACTGATTATCCTAACGCAGAATTAAGTTCAGGAGTGTGATTTGATTTGGCATAGCCTTTGTTGGTGCTGTTAGGTGCCATTGTTTCAGCTTTGACCAATCGTGTCCCTCTGCACAACAGAATGAAACTCTGAACAGGCATGTGCCATCTTCGCCACTGTTTCTATGCTCAAACCCATTGATGCTGTGTCAGTACATCTTGTCCAGCGCCTTGCTCTCTTTCACACCCCCACAACTTTACCAAACATGGTGTCTTTCTCCAAGGATTGTTTCTCCTGATAATATGCCCAAAGTAACTAAGGTGAAGTCTTGCCATCTTTGCCTGTAAGGAGCACTCTGACCACACTTCTTCCAACACAGATCACTTTGTCCTTTCAGCAGTCCATGGTATTTTCAATATTCTTCTCCAGCACCACAATTCAAATGCATTGATTCTTCTATGGTCTTCCTTATTCAACGTCCAACTTTCACATGCATATGATACAATGGAAAATATCATGCCTTGGGTCAGGTGAACTCTAATACTCAAAGTAACGTCCTTGGTCTTTAATACTCTAAAGAGGTCTTTACAGGAGATTTACCTAATGCAGTACATCTTTTGATTCTTTGAATGCTACTCCCACGAGCATTGGTTGTGGATGCAAACAAAATCCTTGACAACTTCAACATTTTCCCCATTTATCATGTTGCCTATTGGTCCAATTGTGAGAATTTTGGTCTTCATTACATTGAGTTGTAATCCATCCTGAAGGTTGCAATCCTTGATCTTTATCGGGAAGCACTTCGATTTCTCCTCAGTTTCAGCAGGTGAGGTTGTTATCTGCATACCGTAGGTTAATAAGCCTTCCTTCAATCTTGCTGCCACACTCTTCTTTATATCATCCAGCTTCTCTGGTGGCTGTAAAATGTTCTTATATGGCAGGAACTGATGGGTCTTCTCCCTGTCCTGCACCATGAGAAAGTATCCCCAGCTGGAGTGAGGCCATCACTCTTGAAGTTATTTCTACAATATCGAACTAAGGGGGTTATATATCACTCAAGGGACTAGGCAGGCACATTACCTCATTGCTTGTGGTACCAGTTTAGAAATTTCAAGGTCTGAGAACACAAGAACTTTGACTTTTATTTTCTTTCCCTTATAGTGGTGGAATCAAACAATAACTATTCTTTTGTAATTGACTAACTTTACTCAGTGTAAGTATTTCCAGGTCTGTGGATGTTTTGTGGTTTTATCAGTTGTTTCTTTAAGGATGCATAGTTTCCATTGTGTGTATATAGCAGTTTCTTTATCCAGTCTTCAACTGATGAGCATTTGAGTTGTTTCCAGCTTCTTGCTACTGTGATATGTGCTACAATGAATATGGGAAAACATATGTCTGTTCATTTTCTGTCTCTTACTTCTTTGGAATATACACCCAGCAGAGGTATTGCTGGGTCATGTGGAATTTCTTTTACCAGTTTTTTAAGGAAGTACCATATCTCTTTCCACAATGATTGTGTGTTTAAAATACCATCAGTGCATAAAAGTTCCAATCTCTCCACACTCTTTCCAGTTCTTGTTGTTCTCTCTCTCTTTCTCTCTTTAATAAATGGGCTATATTTGTGAGTGTGAGGTGATATCTCATTGCTGTTTTCCTTTGCATCTCCCTGATGTATAGTGATCATGAGCATTTGTTAGCCATTTGACTGTCATCCCTGGTGAATTGTCTGCTAATTTTCATTGCTCACCTTTTAATTGGATCATTTGTTTTTTCATATTGAGATGTTATTGAGTTCTATAGATGTTAGTGATTAGTCCCTTGTCTATTGTGTCATTGCTAAGATGTTTTGCCAATCTGGGTTCTCCTTTTAATCCTTTGATAAAATATTTTCATGTTCATTAGTATCTTATATTTAGTAGGTCCTAATCATCTAATTTGTCCTCCACTTTGTGTACTTCCTTATTATATTTGGTAGTTTGTGTATGCTCTGCCAAAGGGTCCTCAGGTTTGTGCCTATTTTCTCATTGATGATCGTTTTAGCTCTGGAGTTTACACTTATGTCTATAATCCATCTTGAGTTCATTTTTGTGCATGGAGTGAGGTATAGGTCTTGCTTCACTCTTCTACAGATGTAGATTCAATCTCTCCAGCAGCTTTTGTTGAAGAGGGTATCTCTTTCCATTTAATGTTTTTAGTTGTTTGTAGAAATAAATTGCCTGTGGGAGATGCTTTTATTTCTGGTTTTTTCTATGCTGTTCCATTGGTCGATGTATCTATCACTGTACTGATAATAGGTTGTGTTTACTAATGTAGTTGTGTAATAGGTTTTGATGTCAAGTTATTCTAGGCATCCCACTTTTTCTTCTTTTTGAGAAGTTCTTTGCTTAAGCTAGGTCTCTTCTCCATATGAAGTTGATAATTTATTTCTCCATTTCTTTAAAGAATAAAGTTTGGATTTGGATCAGATTTGTGTTGTATTTGTAAATTGCTTTAGGTAGTATTGACATTTTCACAGTATTAAGTTTTCTTGTCCATGCACACAGGACAGTCTCATTTGATTTCTTGTATTAATGGTCTCAAGTTTTCTTTATACAAGTCACTTGTTTCTCTATTTAGATTTAGTCCTAAGTATTTTGTCTTTTTTATGACTATTGTAAATGGTATTGTTTTTCTTCGTGTCTTTTTCAGAGCTGACTTCTATGGTATACAGGAATCCAAATGATTTCTGCTTGTTAATCTGCTATTTTACCAAATCCCTCAATTATTTACAACAACCTCTTTATAAACTCCTCGAGGTTCTTTGTCTATAAAAATTATATTGCCTACAAATCTCAAGCATTTCATGTCTTCTTTTCCCAATTGAATTTCCTTGATTTCTTTCTGATGCCATCTTCCAGCACAATGTTGAATAAGAGTAGTGATATGAGGCATCCTTCTCTACTTCTCATTCTCAGGAGAAATGTTTTCAGGTTTTCCCTATGGAGCCTGATGCTTGCCAATGGATTTTCTTTAGTGGACTTTATTATTGGGGAATTTAACTTCTATTCCTAATTTGTTGACATTCTTTTAAATCAGAAATGTGTGTTAGATAATGTCCAAATGCGTTTTCTGTATCTCTTGATATGATTATGTGGTTCTTATTCTTTGTATTTTTTGTGTGTGGTGGGTTACTTCAATTGTTTTCTGATGTTTAACCATCCTTGCATTCCTGGCATTAATCCCACTTGGTCATGGGGATTTATTTTATTGATATGTTGTTGCATTTTATTGGTCAGAATTTTCTTGAGAATTCTTGTATCTATGCTCATGAGGGACAGTGGCCTGTAGTTCGCTGTCTTTGTGCGAACTTTGTCTGGTTTTGGTGTCAGGGTTATGCTGGCTTCATACAATGAATTTGAGAGTCTGTTGTCCCTTTCTATATTCTGGAATTGCCTGCATAAAATTAGCGACAACTCTTCCCTGAATACTTGATAGAATTCCCCTGAAGTCATCTGCTCTTGGGCTTTCCTTGGTTGGAAGTTTCTTACTGACTGAGGTAGTTAGTTTATTGTGCCAACCTGGCCAATAAACACGTGGGGTTAATTGAAAGGTAGAGGGATAAATGGCTCGGTGAGCCTCGCCTTCCTAGTTTTCAGGTCTCTTGCTTTCTGATGGTCAGACCAGGGTGCAGTTCTCTGCTTTAGCTGGCAAGGTTCACTTCCTGTAAGACGTCCCTGAGGAGAAGCCACATGGACCTACCCTGATACAGCCCTGGGTGCTGAAGCACTCGTGTGGAGACCCCTGCCAGAGCTGAGATGCTTACACATTCACTGACTCAGCTTTCCTCCTGTAGTCAGCATTATTGCATCTGTTTTGTGAGATGGAGGAGGACTTTGTGGATTGGTGTTGGACATATAGGTTAATGTTGGACTTGTGGGCTTGGACAGCACTGAGTTGGGATGTTTTCTTGATGTGCACTTAACCTTTCTATAAAACTCTCTCTTATACATGAGTTTCTGTGGATTTGTTTCTCTAAAGAGAGCTATGCAAAGAAATATATGCCCCACCCACACTAACACACTGACCTTCTCTATTTTTTCTTTTTTTGTGAGTCTGTCCATTTCTTCTACAGCCATCTGCATTTCAGGGGTCCTCAAACTTTTTAAACAGGGGGCCAGTTCATTGTCCCTCAGACGCATTGGACAGCTGGATTATAGTTTAAAAAAAACTATGAACAAATTCCTACGCACACTGCACATATCTTATTTTGAAGTAAAAAAACAAATGGGGCAAAAACACCCAGCGGGCCAGATAAATGTCCTCGGCGGGCCACATGTGGCCCATAGGCCGTAGTTTGAAGACGCCACTGCAGATGGTCTATTTCCAATTGTTTTTCCATTTCTTCTAGGTTAACTAATTTGTTGGAGTACAATCTCTCATAGTAATATGTTCTTGATTATTTTATTTCATTTGAATCTGTTGATGTTTCCCTTTTCATCTCCAATTCTAGATATTTGCAGCCTCTTTTGCTTTGTCAATTTTGTTGTTTCAAAGAACAAACTTCTTCTTTTTAAAAAATCATTTTATTGGGTGCTCATACAACTCTTATCACAATCCCTACATACACCAATTGTGTAAAGCCCATTTGTACATTCGTTGCCCTCATCATTCTCAAAACATTTGCTCTCCACTTAAGCCCCTGGCATCAGCTCAAACTTCTTATATTATTGATTTTTCCACTATTTTTCTGTTCTCTAGTTTATTTTATTTCAGCTCTAATATTTATTTCTTTTTCTCTGTTGTTGGGGCATTTATGTTGGTGTAATTGTTCTAGTTATTGGAAGTGTAGTGTCAAGGGGTTGATTTTGGACTTCTCTTTTTTCATATGTGCACTGATGGTTATAAATTTCCCTCTATAATTGATGTTGCTGTATTCCAAAGGTTTTTGTTTGTTGTTCCTGTTCTCATTTGTTTTAAGGAATTTCTTAATTTCATCCTTATTTGGTCTATTGCCAAGTAAACTTTAAGAAATATGTTGTGCAGTCTTCATGTTTGTCTTTATGTTACCATTCTTTCTATTGTTAATTCCGTTTTATAGCACTGTGATCTGAGAAAATATATTGTAGGATCTCAGTGTTTTTGAATTTATTAAGATTTGTTTTGTGGCCTGACATGTGATCTCTTCTAGAATATATACTTTGTGTGCTATAGAAAATTGTATACTGTGCTGTTGTTAGGTGGAGTGCTGTTTATATACCTAAGTGGTTGAGCTAGTTGAACATGTTGTTTAGCTCTTGAGTTTCTTTCTTGATAATCTTTCCTTGAGAATGGAGTACTGAAGTCTCCTCCTATTATTCCCAAGCTGTTCATTTGTCTCTTCAATTCTTTAAGGATTTGATTGATGTGTTTTAAGAGTTTTTCACTAGGGGCATATGTATTATTTAAAGTTATGTCTTCTTGGTCTATTATTTCTCTAATCATTAAGTAGTAACCATTCTTGTCCCTCATCATGCTATTTGACTTTAAGCCTATTTTATTGAAGATTAATATTGCCACTCCTGCCTTTTTAGGATGCCAATGACTTGGTTGATTTTCTGTTATTCTTTGATTTTTTGTGTGTTTGAGTTTTAAAATATTGGACAGAATGTGGAGAGAGTAGAACTCTTATATACTTTTGTTGGGCTTGTAAACATGCGCAACCATTGTGGAAAGTGAGATGGCGAGACCTAAAACAACTGGCAACAGAAACACCATACAACCCATATACCCCAAAGAAAGAACATGAACAGACATATTCTCTCCCATGTTCATGAAGTGAAGTTAACAATGGCAAGATGTTAGAAACAGCTCAAATGCCTATCAGTAGAAGAATGGATAAAGAAACATTGGTACATAAACACGACGGGATACTGTGCATCTCTTAAAACACAGCGATGAAACCATGAAACATATCATGACACGGAGGAACCTGAAAACCATTAGTCAATCACAAAGTGACAAATATTGTCCAAGTCCACCGTTACAAGATGAAAATGAAGATGAAGTCTGGCTCCCACTCTGAGGGCATGTAATCTAACCTGGTCTCATAAGCAATGAGGTAGAGAGCCTGCCTAATGCCCATGAAATATATATTGTCCCCTCTATATGTACGGTTTAAAAACCACTTCAACAGAGGAGACCTCACCTCAGCTGGGATCAGTTTTCCAAGAGTGTAAGTAAGGTGACTATCATGTAGTTACTGTCATACAAAATTGTGCTAATGTCACCCTAAACCAACAGACACTCCTACCAAGATAGGGGGAAGGGGGCATGTGTGTCTCATGTGAAGAAAATCACATTTCTGTTGGTAGGAAAACAGAGAGGAGCAACATTCCACCGAGAAAATAGACCTAAACATATTTATATAGAAACCAAGGGGAGAATATGCTGGTATTATGTTCCTAATTAGGAACTTTTTACCTATTTTATATGCAGCCCTTGGTGACCCAAGCCATGCGCTATAGACTACTGAGATTTTAGGCTCTGTTCTTTCGAGGCTTACAGTATTCTTCATTGGCCATACTAGAAGAACTCTATGTGCAAACCTCATTAAGTGAGCAGGGTTTTACCTCAAACGTACCTGTAGCCCTTGGACATAAGGCTGAAACTCTTTAGTGTGAGAAGAAGCAGATGACTGCTGTCTTAAGGACATAGAACGAGCCCCCAATCAAATGATATTTTTTTTAATCCTGCAAGTTCCACTCACTTTTCCTTTTTGAAAATAGTGGCATATATTCACATAACATACAATTCAATTTTTCAATCATTTAAAAAAGTTTTGTGCAGTCATCATCACAATCAATTTCAGAACATTTTTTCTTGTACTCATTGTTGTAGCTCCCTATTTCACCCCACCCGCTCCCCAAGGCCCCAGGCAAAAAACAATCCAATATATCTACCTATCCTGGATTTCATACACAGAAAATCACATAAAACACAAAAGCAGCCTTATCACCAACCCTCATTGTGTAAATAATGTCCAGTCACTTAAGATTCTAATCTGTATAAATCAGCTAATTCATGTATTGCAATTCATAGCTTGCCTATACTTGTATAATTTCCTTTTATCAACAATGTTTTAAATTCTACACCGTTGGCTAAATTAATGACACTACCAATAGAATTACCTTATGCCCCACGGGATTATTGATATAATTCTCTAACATAAAATGACAATGATGACTCTAAGATGAACCAGAATCCTATATAAACCATAGATATATCTTGGGCTTCCATTTCATTCTAGTCACAATCTAAGAGCAATTAGTTCTTAGGACACTTGCCCTGTTTGATGCTCAACCTAATGAAGATATAACTGAAAATGTGAGTGTTATAGAAAAGTGTGGTGAAGAAACCAGATGGTGCCCAGTTATCAGAAAGAATAACATCAGGGATCTTAAAGACTTTTCTTCAAATATGCAGCCAGAAAAGCGGGTGTAGGGAGATGTCAGACAGTGTAAGATATGACAAAATAATAATAATTTATAAATTATTAAGGATTCATGAGGGAGGTAGGGGGTGGGGAGGGAGGAGAAAAATGAGGAGCTGATACCAAGGGCTCACGTAGAAAGAAAATATTTTGAAAATGATGAAAGCAACATATATACAAATGTGCTTGACACAACGGATGTATGGATTGTGATAAGTGTACAGAAAGAAAACAAGCAAACTAACAAAAAATCAACAATGACTAGACAAAACAGAAAAACCTCAATCAAAAAGAAAGCAGAAAATATTAAAAATGGAGACAATTAAAAATGGGTTAAAAGGAAGATCAAATGATAAGGTACTACATTTTAACCTAAATATATCTGCCATAATTATTTTTACAGTGTTTTCTGTATGATAGCAAGGCTGTTCACATCCCTCGACTACAGTCAGAGGGGATTCACTGAAGGCTTAATCCATGTATGAACCTGCAAATGGATTTGGGGTTTCTACTGTCATTCATAGCCTTTTGAAAACTGGATGTTCATCATTCAAACTTTGATACCATTTCCTCCTTCAGATTTGTATTTTATTATTTATAATCCTTGGGTCACACAGGCTGGTGGGTTTCTTCTATGTGGACTTAATTGATGTCTCACTTTTTAAAAGACCCTTTTAGCTGTCATACTCTTCAGTGCTATACTCCTTGGTCTTTGTCTTTTCCTTTGTGTTTAGGACCTAACTACCCCCCTTCCCTTTTTTCAGTGTTAAGTATGATGATAAGATTAAAGGGGTCTGGACCTTGAATGGAACCCTGGTGGTGCAGGGAGTTTTAAGTTAGGCTGCTAACTACAGAGTCTTCAGCTCAAAGGCGTCAGCTGCTCCTTAGGAGAAAGATGAGATTTGCAGCCTCAGAAACACACAGGGCAGTTCTACTCAGTCCTATAGGGTTGCTATGAGTTAGAATCGACTTGCTGGCTGACCTGGTTTGATTTCTGTTTTTGACCCTTGATGGCATTGCTTATCACCACACCAGTTCTGAACCACCTAACTCTACTCTTATAGTATGAGACCTCAACTCTTTTCTGGGTTAAGCCACTCTCTTTTAGGTTTTGTTGATTACAGTTAATAACTGAATATCATGACTGATATTCCATTCTTGGCTCATTAATTTACTTGGGATTTTCTTTGTCCAAATCAGGGCTTTGAACTAGTTCACATTTTCTAATATACTTAGAGTGTACAGTTTAACAAGATCCCCATGTACACATGAAAATCACTTGGCAATGTATAAGAATGTAGATTCTGATTCTGTATATGGACTGGAAATACGATTTTTCAGCAGGGAGTGTTAACTAAAATGGGCCATTTCAATGCCCTGGTCCAGGCAGACAATGCCTCCTTTCATTCACCACTCTACGTGTTCTTCATGCCTTAATGTGCACATATCCAGTGTAGTCACACAAAGTGATCAACATAAGTGAAATGCCCAGATAATAAAGGTTCTCTTATTTTTAACTGTTTTTAGGATTTCCAGATAAAATATTTTCATTCACTAAATCTGGCATGCTTAGGGGCCTTGCTGGCACAATTAAGTATGGAACTGCTAATAACAAAGTTCATGGTTTAAACCCACCAGCAGCTTTGTGAAAAAGAGATCAGGCTGTCTGCTTCCATAAAGATATCGTCTCAGAAACTCTAAAGGGTAGTTCTACTCTGTCCTCTATGGTTGCTGAGTAGGCATTTACCTAATGGTAGAGGGTATGGTTTGGGAACTCTCTCATTTTGTTGAAAAGTTGTCCAGAATGTTTTACATGTTCTTCTGATATCTGGTGCACTTTGTAAATTTAATATTTTCATGACTAATATGTTGTGCTTTCTATACAAATTCTTTATTGATGTGTTTTCCTTATGGCCCCAACTTGTCCTGATTTGATGTGGGATTGCCTATCTCCCAACCTCCCCCACCCCCACCCCCACCTGGCACTATTTTTTTGTTGTCTAAATACCTGTCTATACCATCTTCCTCCCCGGCCCAATCTAACTTATCTTTTATGATGACTATGTTGAAACTTTTCTAAACTAAAAGTAAATGGGTGGTTCTACATGAGAATAAAGGTGACACCTTGTCATTTGGTTTCCCTTTGATCCAATGTATAATTGTTCGTTTTTAGTATTTTCTACTTTGCTTTTATTCTGTTGTTGTTGGACTGTTTGTGTTTTGTTTTGATTTTGTATGTTTTTCTGTATATGTAACCTATATACATAAACCTATATAGCTAAACCTACAGAGACAACAACTGTATTGTTTCAAAGGGAGATGTAAGGGAGGTGGGCAGGAAATAGAGCTAGCCACAATGAGTACAACAAATATCATGGAACTTCTAGTGATGATGGTTACACAAGTCTTATGAATGTGACTGAACCATTTAAATGATGATATATGAATTTTATGGTGGTGAAAATGTTAAAACTAATTAATATTCTTAAAAGTTATAACCATGTACAAATGCGCTTTACACAATTGATGTGTGTATGGATTGGGATAACAGTTGTATGAGCCCCTACCTAATAAAATGTTTAAAAAAAAAGTTATAACCAACTCAATTTATATATTAATTGATCTAAAAGTAGCCTAAAGTATGCATTTAAAAGAGAGTACAATTTTACCCTGACACGTGGGATCTCCATGAGTAAGAACTGGCTTTATAGCAACTGGTTTTAAAGAAGAAAGGGAAGGCTGTCCAGATAAAAACAAAGTTAAACATTGCATCTCTTGCCACTTCTGGCAGGATTTTGTTACAAACCACACAGGTAGGATTTAAATTCAATTGCAAACTCTTTTGTTTTTGTTCGTTAGAAATTTTTTTATCCGTAGTGTCTCATTTGAAAATATTATTTACCACAAATGTGATATTCAAAGCAGGTTACAATCAATATAAGGGAAGCATCTGAAACTTACTGTTTCAGATAGCAACCTTTTATTTACTAAAATGGGCTTAGGGGGTTCTAGAAAAGAGCCAGGTGGCTAAGAGAGGAGTATGGTAGTATTGGTGTGGGTATTTGGGAAGCACGAAAGTAATTAAAAATTTTAATAATAGATAAGTCTAAACCATTTTTGCCCTTTGCAATTTTTCTATTCAGCACTTTGACTTCATCCTTTCTTTCATTTACAGTCTTCAGTATGGATTACAACTCGATAAAGAGGACCAACATTCTCACAACTGGATCAACAGGAAACATCTTCAATGAAGACTGAAGTTATGATTTTGTCTTGCTTGTACACAGAATCAATGCTGACGGAAGCAACAGTCAAGATATCAAGCGATGCATTGCTTTGGGTAAATCTGCTGCACAAGACCTTTTTAGAGTATTGGAATGCAAAGATATTACTTTAAGGACTAAGGTGTGCCTGAGCCAAGTCATGGTATTATCCCATTGCCTCATATGCATGAGAAAGCTGGATATTTGAATGAGGAAGAATTAGTGCAATTGAAATATAGTGCTGGAGAACACTGATGGTACCATGGACTGCTTAAAAGCCAACAAATGTTTTGGAAGTACAGCCAGAGTGATCTTTCAAGGCAAGGGAGGTGAGCCTTACATCTAGTCCCTGGAAGACATCATGCTTGGAAAAGTTGAGGAGCAGAAAAAAAGGCAGTCCCTTAAGATGGATTGACAGTGGCTGCGACAATGGGCTCAAGCAGAGGAACAATTGAGAAGATGGCAAGGACTGGGCGAGTTCTGCTCAGCTGTGCATGATTCCTATGGGCTGAGAGAGCCCAGCACCTTCTCCCATGCAGCTGCTGATTTTGAACTGTTAATCATGCAGATCGTGGCCTAAGGTGTAATCATTACACCATCACACCTCCCAGAGCTTCTGAAAAGACCAGAAAGAGGTATATTTCAAGTTTTAGGAAATAAAACACGGGCAAAATAAGTGATTTTATTAAAAGCTGTGGTTATAGACCTGCAGTCTGAATCATGACAATTTCCGAAGAAAAAAACAGGTTGTATTATGCAAAATAATCTATTTTTTATTTTTAAGAATAACTGGCATTAATATAGCAGGGACTGAAGTGATTATAAAAGATACCCCCCCCAAATCAGAAATTTTAGTACCGAATAAAAATGAAAACCTGAGCTGAACAATGATTAAAATGTCTGACACCTTGCCCTGTTCTGATAGAAGTTTACAGGTTAGACTTCTTGAACTATTAATGGAGTGCAAAAAAGTTAACTTACACTTCAAAGCTGCAATGCACTGGTATTTAGATTAATTGACTTTTACTGTCAACAAATATTTGCTTAAGATAAGCTCGGTTACCAAGGTTCTTAAAGGGGAAGCCAGAGGGACATGTAAATTGTAGATTTTTAGTTAGTAATAATTTGTGATTGTGTGGATAAAATATAGTATTATTAATCTACGTAAATTTAAAAAGTTGGCTCTGTTTGTCAGAGTCCAAAAGAATTCCAAGTCCAAAGATGTAGGGATACCTGTCACTTTCCCTGTGGAAAACAAGCAACAACAATGATACCATTACAAGAAACAGTATTAGAAATCCATCACACGGGAAAACAAGTGACAACAGTAATATCATTATAAGAAACAGTATTAGAAATCCATCACACAGGGGAAAACAAGTGACAACAGTAATATCATTATAAGAAACAGTATTAAAATTAGGAGAAATGTGTGGTCTAGTTCATTTCTAGTTTGGGCTTCTATAGTTCTACTTTACTAAGAATTTGGTGAAAATAGGGAAATTCTACTCCATTAGTAGAAGGAAAGAAATAAAAGAACATTAACTTAGAGTGATGTGCCTTGCTGATTAAATATCGGTAATTATGAATACATTGAATAAGTTGAATCTCCAACTCATATTATAACCTATTAGTACACTATACAACATCATAAGAACTCAAGTGCTGAACTCCAAATTTTTTTTTCTCTCTTATTCAATCATTCTTTCCACAGAAACTATTTATATTTTTAAAATGTTGTCTCTGTGCTTTATTTCACGTAAAAAATGAGAAAAGCTCGACACATGTATTATTTTTCAGCCCAAAGTCACTAAGCCTCCGATGTCTATTAGATCAAGGAATCCAGTATATAAGTGCTCTATTACAAACATCTCCAATTCTGAAAGTACTAGCCTTTTCTTAAAAGAGGACTGAGTAAGTGCCTTATATTTTAGCGAAGACGAGCCACTGACTTCCTTCTAGTGCCAGCTTTCCAAGATGAAACTAAGTGAGTTTTTGCCCTAATATTTTTACTCCGGCTTTTAGGAAGTTTCTCTTCTTTGTGCACCTTCATGTGCTGTCTGAGGTGAGAACTCTGACTGAAGCATTTGCCACATTCACTGCACTGGTAAGGTTTCTCCCCTGTGTGAGTCCTTTGATGCTGAATAAGGTGGGAACTCTGGCTGAAACATCGGCCACACTCATCACACTGGTAGGGTTTTTCTCCAGTATGAATTCTCTGGTGCTGAATGAGATTTGAGCTCTGTTTAAATCTTTCTCCACATTCATCACATTTATAGGGCTTTTCTCCTGTATGGATCCGCCGATGCTGGATAAGATTTGAACTCTGAAAAAAACTTTTCCCACAATCAGCACATTTATGGGATTTCTTTCCCGTGTGGATTTTCTGATGTTGAAAAAGAGTAGAACTCTGAGTGAAACTCTTTTCACATTCAATACATTTATAGGGTTTATCATCCAAGCTTCTTCTTAGTCTACTCAAGGTTGAGTCAAATCGAGCATCCATTCCCCATTTCTGGCGATTCTGTGTTTTTTTGTGCTGGTTTTCATGGGCTTTTCCTTGGCTTGAGCTTCGAGAAATACCACGTTTAGGTTTTCCTAACTTCATGGTGAAGAGCTTAATAAGGTCTGTCTTCTTCTGAAGTTGCTTTGCTTTCTTGGGCTGCAGTTGTTACTTTTCTGTGTTGAGGAGAACAATAAAAAAACAAAGGATAGATTATCTGGTACTTATTCAACTCTAAAACTCCTTAGCCCATCAAAATTACATACATATTTAGTTAAAATATTTATAAATTTGGGAAACATTTCTAAAATATTTCTAGTAATTTCAGAGTTTGAGCAGTAAATAAACGCCTCCACATTTTGACAGAAGTTACTTTTGGAGTTTTCATATAGGAACAGGACACTGAACAGTTAGGAAATGTGATTAGGTGTAATATAAATTTGTATTAGGTATTACTAAATGTGTACATCATTTTAGAGGATTAAAAGGTAAAGACAAAATATCTGAATGGAAATATAATAACTCAAAATAATAATAAAAGTTGCAGTAACAAAAAATCAGTTTGACTATGTCCTACCAAGTTAAACATTGATTCATTTACAGATAACTGGCCAGCTTTATTAAGGTGTCCACCTTTGAAAAGAATGAACAAATCATAATATTTCATGAATATTCCTGTTTGTTTTTATCAGCTTAGTCATTCTATGTTCAAAGCTATAGAAGATCAAACTTATTCCAACTTTGTACTGTAAAGTGTTTTGAAATAGGAACTATAATAGGTTTCCTGGGAGCCTAGTCAATAAATAATGGATAAGAAAACTGTTAGTGAAAATGTTTCACTATTACTTTTTCCCTAGATCCAAGAAAGAAGGATAACTCTTTGAAAACTTTAAACAAGAAGATTGTTTTAGACTAGGGAAAGAAAAATGTAAAAAATATTTTTTTTAATTAGTGGAATGAAGACTTAGGAAAAATTTAGTAGGCGGAATACTATTCAAAACAATATCCATAAACAAACAAACAAAATTCCAAACTCCAAATAGGTAATGTGGCAGAAGGTATGGCTACAGAGAGGATGAAAATGCATAATTGCTACAAATATTTTATTTTTTAGATAAGTTATCTATTTATTTATAGGGGTAATGGTGATTCAGAGGTAGAATCACATCTCTCACAAGAATTTCAAGTTCAACTGATGTCCAACATACTTCAAGTGCAGTCACCTGCCAAGTTTCAACAGAAATTTTACACTAAAATGGAGTAGGAAGATGGGCCTGTGGAATCAACTTCCAAATATCTACAGCCAATTAAGACCCTATGAATCACCACTGTCCAATTGGCAACCAATTATGGAGGTAGCACAGAACCAGGTTTGTTTTGTCCTACTGTGTCTGGGTGGCTTATGGAAGCTAATAACAATTTATTTATAAGACTGACTTGAAACTGTTCAAAATAATAGTCACAAACAAACAAAAGTTCAAACTCCAAATAGGTAGTAGACGTTAGGATTACAAAAGTAGTGTAATTATGACAACGATTTTCTGTATCTTTGGAAAAAATGAGAATTACCCTGAGTCTCTTTGGCTATAAGCAAATAAATAAAAATATTACCTCAATTTTCTTGCTTTAATCTTAGTACATAATTGAGATTCTATATAGACTCAGAACTTTATTTTGTCAATATAATCCCAAACCCACAGCAACGGAGTCAATTGAGACTCACAATGACCCAATATAGGGTTTCTGAAACTGTAAATCTTTACAGGAGCACACAGCTTCATCTTTCTCTCAAGGAGTCTGGTGGGTTCGAACTACCAACCTTGTGACTAAGCAGTCCAACGTCTAGCTTAGAACCCCAGCAAAGCTCTTTCATCATTATACCGGGTATAATTATGGCGAATGCCATAATGAGCAAACACCATACAACACAAAATAACAGAATGTACAACCCAGTCCACTTTACAGAACATAAACTACACCACAGACATTATGCGAAGTACATGGTATTAGTGTTCAAAAGGAGCCACGATCATAACTACATATACAATTTTTTTAAATGCACAGTCAGATCTGGTGTAAAACGCTGGGTCTATCTAATTCACATGGAAAGAACACTACAAATGCGGATATGTGAACTGAAAGGTGGCCTATGTGGACAGACAATGTGTTTACCTTTATATTGTGTTAGCTCATTAACTTTCTTAGCAGCTAGTACACGCTTTTGGCCAGGTTCTCGACCCTGCTTCTGACATCAGTTTGTA
>NW_022111365.1:7901336-7928396 GCF_000313985.2 Echinops telfairi | reverse complement strand
CACATCCTGCTAGATGGGAATTATCATAATCATTTTATAAATAAGGTGTACAGAATAAATTTGTAGCAGCCCTGTGTCTCTTTAGTAATGATTCTCCTGCTCAGAGGCATATCTAAAGAAAACAGCGCCCATGGCAAGAGTTTAAATTGCTGACTGCTTTCTCACAGCTGCCAGTATTTCAGCATCAATTGCTGCTTCAAGTCCATACTCTGAAAATTGTCTGTGGTAGCTCAGCCATCTTCGTTTCCAGTTCATCATCCACTTTGTCTGAATGGCCCAGAGCAGGTGAGAGTTTGAATAAAATGTTCAGTTTTGCCCTAGAGAGCCTTTCTGGTGACAGTAGCAGTGGCAGAAACCATGATAAGTCTTAGAAGGCAACAGTTGCTCTTCCCACGAATCCATGATATCTTCTTGATGTATAATAATGTCTGCTACAGGAGGCGAGTTCTCTGGGTCCCCTCTGTCCCCATGCCATGCCCTGGGTTGTTCTGTCCTTCTTCTCTGGTCACACCTGCCGAAGAGAGCTTCATTTTTGTTCTCTTTCACCTGAAAAGACATAAACTAACAGCCCCTCCCTTTGGGCTGTTAGAACCTGGGGACAGAATTATTGTTGAGGGAACTCTGAAGTTTCTTCTTTTCCTTGGCTGCACTTGCTGTAGAGGTCCATCTACCCTCTCTCCTTACCCTGCGAAAACATAAACAAATAGCCCTGTTTGGCTGTTAGCAAACCGAGATCCCAAACATATTTGTCTTTCCACCAAATCTTTTTAAGGTCAGTTCTCTCTTTAGGGAGTGGAAATTTTGCTATAAATATTTAAAAATTTTTGTTAGAGGGAAAAAATTGGGGATTAATAATTTGTCACGTATAGTATTTCGATTAGACTTCCATTTCGTCTTCCCCTTCTGTTTTAGTACTTGAGATTTTAAAATGCTCTCAGTAATTGTCGACAGTCTGTTTGATGTAAAACCAGTTGAATCACTTAGACAGTTAACATCATTATGCAAATTCAGAAGCTCTGCTCTCAGAGAAGTGACCGAACCGGATACCTGTCGAGTCAGTCCATAAAAAGCTGAAATCAAATGGCATTGTTCAGCCTTCATGACACACAGGATAAATCCAAGGATTGAGGGTCTTTTTAGTATGGTTTTTTTTGTTTTGTTTTGTTTTTGCTTTTTTGGAATTAATTTACCTAACCAAGCTCTATCCCATAAATTTATAGGTTTAAATGTGACTACAAGCTTAATTAAACCATACTGCTCTTTAGGCTGTATACGTTGTAGGGCTTTTTCACTTTGCCATATTTTTCCTGGCCAACTTCATTATTTTGATCAATAACTCTAATAACAATTTGACCACCTTGAAGATTTATGTTAGCTTTTTCTAACATTAGACCCACTGTTCCCTCTGGTAGGGGTCCCTGGACACACGTCTTAACAGTTGCTGGGGATTCCCTGGGATCGGCTGAACTTCTTGACTGGTTAGATCTACTGCCTTGTTCCTTCTGGTGGAGGGACTGAGTGATAAGGCCTATTGATAAGATTGTGCCTCCAGTTGGACTGGAACTGTGCTTTCTGGGCTCCATTGGATGGACTCGAAGCTCGCCCTGCTCCTTGTTTCCCTGCTGGGCAGCATACACTAACGGAACCCTTTCACTGCGAAGGACACTGGCTCACGGAGTGATAACCCTTTATACAAGGGGTGGGGGGCGGGTCAGGTCCAGGTTCTGCCATTCCCAGTTGTTGAGCTCAATGAGCGGTGTTGACATTCTCTCTGGAAATGCCGGCCTTCTTGCAGTTAAAACATTTTCCCTTTGGTTTAGCATAATTTGCTGTAGCACCAGTCAGAAGGTCTGCCTTCTATGTTTCAGACCCCATTTCTGTGCAAAGCTTAATATGTCTAATATTGTGCCCTGCTCCCTGTACAGACAGATCAAAGCTTTACATTCATGGCTGGCGCCATAATCAACTAAAGTTTGCAGCAAAATTTCCGCTGCTTCTTTACTTTTCACACTTTTACGGACATCTTCTTGGAGATGAGACACAAATTCTACATAGGGCTCATCATTACGCTGCTGTATTGCCATGGGCTGCTTTTCCCAGAAGGCACTATCTGTTCCCAAGCTCACAAGTAAATATGACATATCTGTAAAAGTCCTTGCCCAGTAATTTGCAATTGGGCTTCAACGGTAATAAAATCTCCTTTCCCTAATAACTGAATCACCCCTATAGGTGTGCCCTTGTCTTTTCTTTTATTTTTTTAATCATTTTATTAGGGGTTCATACAACTCTTATTACAATCCATATATACATCAATTGTGTAAAGTGCATTTGTACATTCATTGCCCTCATCATTCTCAAAACATTTGCTCTCCACCTAAGCCCTCGGCATCAGCTCCTCATTTTTCCCCTCCCTTCCTGCTCCCCGTTCCCTCATGAACCCTTGATAATTTATAAATTATTTTGTCATATCGTGCCTTGTCCGACATCTCCCTTCACCCAATTTTCTGTTGTCTGTCCCCCAGGGAGGAGGTCACATGTAGATCCTTGTAATCCATTCCCCCTTTCCAACCCACCCTCCTTCTACCCTCCCAGTATCGCCACTCATACCACTGGTCCTAAAGGGATCATCTGCCCTGGATTCCCTGCATTTCCAGTTCCTATCTGTACCAGTGTACATCCTCTAGTCTAGCCAGATTTGTAATGTAGAATTGTGATCATGATAGTGGGGGAGGAGGAAGCATTTAGGAACTAGAGGAAAGTTGTATGTTTCATTGTTGCTACATTGCACCCTGACTGGCTTGTCTTCTCCCCGAGACCCTTCTGTAAGGGGATGTCCAGTGGCCTATAAATGGGCTTTGGGTCTCCACTCCGCACTGCCCCCCTTATTCACTATGATAAGATTTTTTTGTTCTGATGATGCCTGATACCTGATCCCTTCACACCTCGTGATCGCACAGGCTGGTGTGCTTCTTCCACATGGGCTTTGTTGCTTCTGAGCTAGTTGGCCGCTTGTTTACCTTCAAGCCTTTAAGGCCCCTGACGCTATATCTTTTGATAGCCGAGCACCATCAGCTTTCTTCGCCACATTTGCTTATGCACCGATTTGTCTTCAGCATTCGTATCATGAAGGTGTGCATACAATGATATGATTTTTTTGTTCTTTGATGCCTGATAACTGATCCCTTCAGCACCTCGTGATGGTGTGCCCTTTTCTATATTTCTGCGAACTCCTTCGCTCCACCAAGTTCTCTGTTGTAAGGAATTCGATGGAGAATGGCAAGCTTTTGTTGACAATTTCCAATCCTCATGCAGGATACATTCAGCCTCTGTCATGGATCTGATCATGCCAAATACAAAGTGGGAGTCTACTCGACTGTTTTTAACTACTTCTTTTATCCATTTTAACATCTGTTAGGTAGTTTAGTTTAGGGACTGCAGCGTCCATTACACATGCTCAGAGGTCCGAGCTATTGGCCATGAAGGAGTGGTACACTGCACATGCTCAGAGGCTCAGGTTTCCGGCCAGAAAGGGGAGGTACACCTGGGTGGGCGCTGCACCTGGATTGGCCCACCTAGGCCAAGTAAATTCAATTCAGCCAATGGGGTTGACCAGGATTGTCCACCACACTTTCCTGTGGAATAATTGAAAAGGTAGGATCCCGGGGCAGACCGTGTGACTTTCCAAGCAGTTTCTAGGGAGCCTGCATGGGGTAAAGGTCCCTGTGGGTGCCTGTGTGAACCTGAAACTTCTTCTTGGATCACAAACCAGCCTTCAGCGTGAATTCTTTCTTGTGCGGAGCCAAGGACCAAGATGTATCTATCCCCAGAGAGATCTAACATTAGTGGTGCCATGTAACTCAGATATATAAGGTAAGCTGGCTCAAGGAGCGGGCCCTCCCATCCTGGGCTTACGGGTTTCGGGCACCTTCTGGACTTTTTTCACCTCACCACCCTCGGGAGATGGCGCATAGCTAAAAATGAAGCCAGACTGAACTCCTGCTGCAAAACACTGTGGAGGTGGGTAGGTCGCCGAACCGACTCATGGGCTACTCGTAATGCATTACTGCAGCCCCATCCTTTCATGTCCATCTTTTCACCTTTTCTTACTGGTGTATGGGATTTTATGTCTGCCTTTCTGTGCCTGCCTTCCCCAGTCTGGATTTCTGGGAGGGGGCTGGGACGCTGTTGCCTACAGGGTAGGAGGATTTTGATTCCTGAAACCTTTTTGAGTCTCAGTGGTCTGCTTTGTGCTCCGGCCAGCTAGATGGCTGGGTGTGCCCACGTAAACCCTGCTGGTTTCTGCAGGACTCTGGCTCTGGTGGCTGGCCCCATGCTGGCTTTCAGATAAGCCACAAGCTGTGGCCGCCATTTTCCAAGCCACATGACTCTCTGTTCCCTGGCAGCATGGCACCACTGGGTATCCACCAATTTTGGCTGCGGGGCAACAGAGCACATGACCCTGGCCGAGGTAGCTGGTTGCTTAGGCCGGGAGTTAGCCCTGCCTAGTCCTGGGAGCCGAATGTTTCCCTTTTTCTCTCCATTCCCTTTGGCTTTTCCTGGTCTTTCAAACAAGCTGCTTTAGTGTTCTACCAGTGTGGGTTTGTTCCTTGCTACTGGCTGGCTTTCCATTGCCCAGGCCCAGGCCAAAGGCATTTGGAAGCCAAGCCCAAGTGACTGTTAACTTTCAACTCTCAGTGATGCTACTTCTGGCACTTTGGGGGATAGCTCTTAATACAGTTCCTTAATACAGTTCCAGCCAGAAATTCCAATTTCCCTAAATGTCCCCCGAGCTGCCGGATAGACATCCCTTCCCTTCAGAGATTTGAGAGTCTGCTCCTGGCAGCAAGCGTCTTTAAAGGCCATGGGGCCACACCAAGCAGTGGGCCTCCTAGCTTGTGGTCTAAAAAATGGTCGGACCTAACGTCGGCTGCAGCGACTGGTCTTTAACCCTTTCCCTAGGGCGGGGGCACCTGCCTGAGGCCTCAGATTCACGGCACCTGGGGTGCGTGCTGAAGCTGCGGTTATTGACCTTGAGGCATTAAGCTCTCAATAGCCTCCTTGTGTGCTTTCTAGATGGGACTTACCACCTCGATACCTAGGAATTGCCCCCTTGGATGTATCCTGTCCAATTGGGATAGATTTGATACACAGGGACTGGACAAACAAAAGCTGATTATACTTTGCAACTCTATTTGGCCACAGTATCTTTTAGAGAAAGGAGAATCATGGCCAGCCAATGGTACACTTGCCCTTCCAATCCTGATTTTTGTGAAATGATGTAAAAGTAGGCGGAGCTCCCATACGTTAGAGCATTTTTCCTTTTGAGGAGCAGTAGAGACCTTCGTTCCCAGTGCACCCAGGACCCCCTAAGGGACCCTGGACTTAGGGGCAACTATTCACCCAGCCCTGAAACAGCCTTGAACATTCTACCCATAGTAGAGGCAGCAGGGGAATTTGGTCCCCAGGCAGTTCACAAGCCTTTTACTATAATTGAACTCAAGCAAATTGAAAATGACTTGGGCAGTTACTCTAACAAACTCAAACGGTACATAGAACACTTCCAGCACCTCACCCTAGCCTATGATTTAACCTGGAAGGATGTAATGGTCATACTGGGACAGACTATGACAGACTTTGAGAAAGAACGAGTGCTCAAAGGTGCTAGGAAGTTTGCAGACGAGTTACATGTGATGAATGAAAAGTACCCTACAGGGGAAACTGCTGTACCTTTAACAGACCCTGCTTGGAATCATCGTGAGCCTCAGGACAAGTGGGCATGGGAACATTTCCTGGTGTGCTTCACAAATGGGCTGAAGTCGGGTAGGCAAAAGGCCATTAATTATGCCTAAGTGACAGCAATTCACCAGGGACCTACGAGTCCCCTGTAAGCTTTTAGAGCGGCTAAAGGAGGCCCTGAAGATTCATACTGCTATAGATATAGAATCCTATGAGGGGCAAGTCTTAATCAGGGACAAGTTTCTCACACAGGCTGCACCAGACATTCACAAGAAGCTCCAAAAACTAGTGCCAAAACCTAAAGGAGCTACCGTAGAGGAGATGGTTGCTTGTGCTAATACGGCCTTTTACAATAGGGAGCAGGAAGGGGAGGCTCGAGCCCAGAGAAGGAGAGAAGGAAGGACCTCCGGCATGCCCCGGTATTGGCTGCACTTAATAACTGACACACGTCCGATGCCTCCCAGGTTTCTCAGACCTTTGAACCAGGTACCAAGTGCTACATTTGCCGACGACCAGGTCATTGGGCTAGGAACTGCCCTAACCGGAACAAGTCCAGCAGCAAGAGATAGCTGTTACTGGTCTGGAGCTTAGGGTGAGCACCGATGTGGCTGGTCAGTAAATTTCCTTTTAGATACTGGGGCCACCTATTCTGTCCTTATCTCCCTCCCCCCACTCCTGGCTTCATCCTGGGAGTGTCAGGAAAACATGTAGTTAAACATTTTACTGAACCCCCTCAGATGCCTATGGGATAACTTCTATTTCTCTCATAGCTTCCTAGTAGTCCCTGAATGTCCAGCTCCTCTCCTAGGCCGAGATATACTGTCCAAGCTACACACCTGCATAGTCATCGGGCCTCATCCTCGTCCCTCTACAGCTTTCCAAATATTCCTCACAGTGGAGGAGCCACAGATTCCTCCACAGGAACCATGAGAACAAGCCATAACTCCTGAATTTTGGGACACAAGAGTCCCCGGCAAAGCTAAGTATGCTACCCCTGTAAAGATTTTCCTAAAAGATCCTACCCAGTTTCCCCTTCAGCGACAGCATCCTTTGAAGCCTGAAGCCACCAAAGGATTACAACCCCTTATTAGTAAGTTCCTCCAACATGGACTTTTGGTCCCTGTTAACTCCCCCTGTAATCACCCCCATATTACCAGTTAAAAAGAAAGATGGGTCTTATCGGCTGGCCCAAGACCTTAGAATAATAAATGAAGCAGTGGTCCTACTGCACCCATTAGTGCCAAATCCCTGGACCGTCATAGGAGAAATTATGAATGCTTTTACCCCCATTCCTATGTTTATAGTGAACAAAAACTCATGCCTGATAATCCTAAGATATTTTATTTATTTCCTGTGACACTAACCTAACTTCAGGTGCACTGCCACCTCACAATCTTATCCTTGTCTCACTTAAACTTTTCACCTGTTTGTCCATTTGTTTGTTTTTCCCCGTTTTCAGGTTACCAAGGCCTCTGAACCAAGTGTGTCAGCTCCAGGACCACCATCTCCTGGACCTCCTCAACCTTATCCATCCTGGGTCCTGAATGGACAACCCCTTCCAACAGAGTAGGAAGGGTGTGGACCCAAAACCCCACTTTGCCCCTTTTGCCAGCAGGAAGTAGCTAGAGATGTCGTCGCCCAGTACCCCAAAGATTTGAGTCCATATCTCTTCAGGGGGAAATGTTAGGTAGTTTAGCTTAGGGACTGGGGCGTCCATTACACGTGCTCAGAGGTCCGAGCTACTGGTCCATAAAGGAGTGGTACACTGCACATGCTCAGAGGCTCAGGAAGAGGAGGTACACCTGGGTGGGTACTGCACCTGGATTGGCCCACCTAGGCCAGGTAAATTCAATTCAGCCAATGGGGTTGACCAGGGTCATCCACCACGCTTCCCTGCAGAGTAATTGAAAAGGCAAGAGCCCAGAGCCTATCTCGTGACTTTCTGGGCAACTTTTAGGGAGGCTGCACGGGTTAAGGGGCCCTGTGGGTGCCTATGTAAACCTGAAACTTCTTGGATCACAAACTAGGCTTTGGTGTGAATTCTTTCTCGTGTGGAGCCAAGGACCGAAGTTTGTCTATCCCAAGAGAGATCTATCTAACACATCTTGGAAGGGAAAGCATTATAATGATGTTCCTCATATCCTTGTGGGTTGTTAACATCTGGTGGTCTCTTAACCACTAAGACAAGGAAAGCCAGTCTGGTCTCCAGATCCCCTTGTTCTGAAATTCCCTTCTCTAGAAAGTAAAGGTGCTTTTTGGGGGGGTCTTTTTCTGTAGCCTGTCTCTTATCTTTCTGATAATCCTCTTCTAAGGACTTCTCCCCTCTGGGTTCCCAGGTGGGGCCTGGGGTCCCAGAGGCTTGGCCAGGAGGTTTTGATTTGGGTGGAAACTGGCTCTTTTAGTTTTTTCTAATACTTCCTATTTGTTCAGAGAGGTTTTGGTCTGTTTTTTAAATTTTGGTTAGTTTATACAAGACTTTTGACTGAACTGATCATCTTTCTTTTCCTTTCCGCACTGATTATTCTGTTTCTTTTCTTCTTTCTCTAACTGCATAGGTTCTAAAATCATCTTAACTTGTGCCCATAGAGACCAGGTCTCCATATGGATCTTCTCTCCTTTTCTGTTAGCTTTTCTTAAATGTGTAGCGACCTTTTCACAGGTCCCTAGATCTAAGGTTCCTTCCTCAGGGAACCATAGATTGTACTTTTTACACTACTTGTAGAAATTCTTTCATTTTTCTTTTTGTTATTGCTATATCCTGTTGCTTTACCATATGGGTGAGCATAATACAATAACTTCCAGACTCAGAATTATTCTTACTATGGCCCATGATCCTGTTATATATTTCTTAATCCCCCCAACTGAATTCTCACTTTAAAATAATCCCCCAATTGTCACCTGTCTTTGGTGGGGTTGCAAAGCCATTGATGCGGATTTGGTTCTCCTATTGACGGAGTTCTTTCCTTAAAGTTCCACATTGGGGTGCCAGGGATGATTCAGTCTTTCAGGTCAATGAAATGAGACTTAAAAAATTGAGAATTGCCTAAAGTAGAACAGTTGTTGACAGAGACTAGATTAGGTCAAAGATTCTGGCTCCAGAGCTGCAAGAAGCAGACAGCAAAGCATGACATTAAGTGTGGTCTGGACAAGGACTGTAAAGTTCATTACTTAAATGACAAGAGATTGTTCTAAAGGTGAAATGAGACAATGGAGTACCTGGCACAGTGCATAACACATAAGAAATATAAAACATGGTGACTACTTTTATTATTAAACCATTGTTACAACTTGGTGATGATCTTGTTTGGAGAAGGTGGAGGGGAGGCAGTTGTAAGAAATGGCAGAAGTGGTTTGGGAAAAAATCAAGAGCAAAAAATTCCTTACTAGAACTCTGTTCTATGTCCATTAAAATAATAAAATAAAATTATCGCCAAATTATTCTATCAGTAAGGTAGCCATTAGTTCAAACTATTTTTTTTTTTGGCTTGTCCCAAATGGGGGTGGATTGCCTCATTTTGTGGTGCCTACAAACAATTGTGGCAGCCAGTCATAGAGGGCTTAGACATGTAAGTGGGGAAGGTAGAGCATATGCTGGAGAAAGACAGATGAAAGGGGGAGAGAGAAAGTTTGAGAAAATAAAGGGGTGTAGTGGCCAAGAGTGAATAGAGTAAGAGGTAAGGTTGGAGAGAGACTGAGCCATGAATCTCTAAGGAGGAGAACATGGGCAGTAGGCAGAGTTTTAGGCTCTTAATTTATGACTAAAATAGTAGTCAACACTTATTGAGTGCTTCCTATGCTAGGCACTTGTCATATCTTATTGAGTATTCCTGAATGAGAAGAGACTTTTTATACATTCCTGCTCACTGCCTTGTGATTTGAGGTTCTCCTGGTCACGTTTATCCCCATACCACTGAGGTGGAGTTTGCCATTGGACTTGCTTGCTTTGGCCAATGGCATGTGCAAGAACATAAGAATACATAAGGATACCACATTCTTTTTTTTTTTTCTGCCTTGAGATCAACATGTCCCAAGTAGGGGGCAGCTCCTTCAGCTTAGGATTCAGCATGAGAAGACATGTGGATCAGAACTGCATAAGCCAACCCACAGTTACCTACTGTCACTAATAAATAACTTGAAAGTGAAAGAAATACTATTGTAGTCATTGAGATTGTTGTTGGGTGTTCTTGCACCTAAGATGACTAGTATACCTTCCAGCAAACTTACGAGATGGGAACTGCTATTATACCTTGTTACAGATTTAAAAAATGGAGCCAAGTAAATTGCCCAGGGTCACACAACCAGATGTGAAAGCCATCTCGTCTGGTTTCAATGCCTAGGCTCTTTAACATTTGATGTGATACTAGGTTATTTTTAAGGAACTTAAATTATTGGAAATGGTTACACATACTTAAAGATGAACGAGGGGGAAGGAAATGGAAGAGTCTCACAGGGAAAGAAAGGTGGGCTATGCCATTATCAGTTCCTGAACGTGCATCTTTCTAGGGAATTGGGGCCCAGTGCAGCCATAGTAGTTAGGACTTTCTGGTATATTTTAGTCAGCAGGAACCAGCATGCGCTGCATCCATAGTATTTGAAGGGCTCAATATTGCATCCTCGTAAGACAGCTTTTTTTACTGTGGCTTTTTCCCCTGGTCCTACCCCTGTGCACAGACAGACAGACAGGCAGAGACAGACACAGAAACACGGTCTCTGAAGGGCTGGGCTTGTTTCCTTTGGGTTCTCTGTGAATTCCCATCCCCAGATTGTTGAAAACACCTCTGTCAAAAGCCTGGCTGGGAGGGAGCAGAGATCCTTTCCTGAACACGTTGGGGATGTAAACAACTGGTACTCTCCCAGATACTTGCAGTTCCTGGGCTTCAAACAGCACATGCGCCTGGCAATTCTGGTACTTGAAACCGCTTGGCTCTGGTGAAATCCTGCCTGGCCACAGCTGAGGAATCAAGAGGCAGGGACAGGCTACTTACTCTTCCTTCCACTGTGCCTCTTAAGGATATCCGTCCCTGCTTACCACCCCCTTGCAGCTTCTGGACATTCCTGCCCTACACACAGGGGGGCACTGTGCTGGACTCCCACAAACCAAACTTCTGACTGGGAATGCTTCTGGACGGTGTCCATGGGACTAGGGGAACAGATGTGCCCCCAGGTGAACACACAGCTTTGTTTGGCCAGTGACCTTTAACCCATTTAAATAGCCTTCAACTATTTTCTGGTAAACATTTAAAGCAGGTAGCATGTGAAATATGCTTTAGGAAAAACAGCTTGTTTTGATCTCTCTTGGTAACTTGCTCTGGGCAAATAACTCTGCTTTTTGCCCATCCTACTCCTTAACCCCCACAAGCCCAGTCTTTCTTTTACAATCAGGTTGACTTTACCATTCCTTTTTTTTAAAAGTTCTTTTTCTAGTTTCCCATGCTTGCCCTGGGAGCATAGTCATGTTTTGTAACTGCCTGTCGTGCAGTTGATTCTGATTCATAATAACTCCATGTGTGTCAGAGTAGAACCCTGCTCACAGGGTTTTCAGTGACTGATTTTGGAAGAAGATGGCCAGGCCTCTCTTTGAAAGCACCTCTAGGTGGATTAAAATTTCTGACCTTTCAGTTTGTAGCCCACCACTTAACCATTTGCACCACCCAAGGACACTGCTTTGCCGTATTACCTGAGCCTCTAGTGAATGAACCAGGAATCCTATAAAAATACCTTAAGCACTATCAAGAAAAGAAAATGGAACTCCTTCAAACACCAGCTGGAAACTATTATAGAGACCATAACTAAAACACTAAACCAAACTCACTGCTGTGGAATCAATCCTGATGCAGCGACGCTATAAGACAAAGTAGAACTGGCCCTGTGGCTTTCTGAGGCTGGAGATCTTTACAGTAGTAGAAATCCTCATCTTTCTCTTGCAGAGGAACTGGTGGTTTTGAATGGCTGACCTTGTGGTTAGCAACCCAATGTGTAACCTCAGGGCTCATTTTTTAGCCCATCACAAAAACTGTAAATCAAGGTGTAAACAGCAGCTTTTAAGAATACCTCAGAAAACCATTTACAGAAAGATCTGTTGACCTCTGAATATGGAAGAGGGTATTTTCTTCTTTACTGTACACCTTCCTAGTGATATTTCTTAGGGATAGTATTTGGTAGTTTTGAGATAAAAGGTGACACATAAAATGGTCATCAATACTAATGCTACTGCATTATTAATAATATATATTAATAATAATGCTACTGCATTCAGAGGGGTTCCTGTGAGGAGGGCCATGCAGTCCAAGCCTTTGGTTAGCAGGTGTCTCTCCTTGGCTTAGAATGCCATATGCCCTTCTTTGTGGATTCCAGCTCAGCTTTGGTCCTTTCTAGCTTTCCTGGTTCCTGCTCAGTTGACTCCTTGATTCTCCCCAATGTTTGCCATCACCTCCTCCCATGAAGCGCTTCCTGAACACTGTCTCTCTGAGCCTAAGCACAGGAGCTGGCAAAAGAGCATTACTCCATTCATGCTGAGCAAATGGGTAAACACTTGTCTAGATCCAAGGTTTCCTATCAGAAATGGAGTAAAACTACCTGAGGGGGCTCCTGTTTTATTTCCCACACTCACTTAGCCTTTGCTCATCTAACCTGAGAGTCCTTGCCTAGAATATTGCTATAGTTCATCTGATAAAACATCTGCGAATTGGAGTGATCTGGAGCTGATTGGGGCAGTCCTACCATGTCCTATAATGTTGCTATGAGTTGGTATTGGCTTGATATCAGTGAGTTTTGTTTTTTTGGTAGCTGATTTTCAAGACACCTTCCACCCCCAACAATGATTCCTATTCTGCCTCCCAGAGCACCTTCTCTTATACGCAATGGAAGAGTTGCACAGACTGTGAGAGTACTGGGCTACTGTTCAGCTTTGGCGCTTGGGCCAAACACAGCTAAGTATACCTCAGTGGCCTGAAAGACTAGAGTAAGAGGTCAGGGTGGAGATACAAATAGAATAAGAAAACCCATTCCTAATGTCTTCATTCAATATGGTGGTGGTGTTGCTGTCAAGTTGGCCTATAACCTATTGTGGTCCTATGGGGGAAAGGCCAGCCCCCCACAATTAATCACGGGTTTGATAGGTGCAATTGTACGGCTGAGATATATATATATAATAATAAAGTCACAGAGAGCATGAGAGATAGAAGAGTGATCGAAATAATGGAGTCAGACACATTTCATGGTAGCATGCTCACCTCAGCCCCACTTGGTGGTCCACGTGGAGAGGGGGAGGGGAAGGAGGACAAGGAGAAAGGGAACAGGGGAGAGAGGACCAGAGAGGAGAGGGAGCCCATGAGAGGCCAAAGGGAAGGAAACTTTATTGCTAACCCAGGCCTATATACCTATATGCCCTAATTACAGGTAAAAACATTCATCACAGGAAGGGGTTGCAGCAATGACAGAGGGACAATCTAGGGATATACACACAATAGGAAGAGGAGGGATTAGGGTTATACAAGTGACAAGAAGGGCGGATCCTAGATTTGGATGTCACTGAGCTGGCTCACTATAGAAACCATTATCAGTAGGGTGTAAACCCACCCACAGGGACAAGACTAATGGCCAAAAGCCTTTAGGGAGAAGTAACCCATTGGCCTTAACAGCAGGGAGTGGGCCCTACCTATGGTAGGCCCAGACAGTAGTCTGGCAACTGACTGCATTCAGGGAGGTAACAAGACAATCATTTATCATTAGCTGCAAGCAATGTCCTAAGTCTAACATATTTGGGGGATATGACTTGGGAGAAATCACTGTTTCCCACAGTCCTATGAACAAGAAACGAACATTGTGATCCACAGCAATTAACAGTCTGATTTTACTGAGCACCGAGGAAATCTTGCTCAAGTAGGGAGTGCACAGACAACAGACGCCTTACCACAGCTTCCCATGTTGTCATGCTGTGTGTCTCTCTGATGATGTAGCTGCTTTAAAAGAGCTAGACAGAGATAGGGATGGGAGAAGGGCAGGGTGGCCCTGGTGTGAAGGTCATCTTGGGATCCTCACTACACAGCTGTCTCAAGACCGTGCTTTTTTATGCACAGTAGACACAGAAGCACTCCTATCTTAGGAGCTCTGCATGGTCTTTCCCTCTGCACCCACCACCCACAGATACCACCAAGGCACACATTTGAGTCTTCAGTTTTCCCTTATTTTGGAGAATTACTTCAGTTGAGTCATGTAAACTGTTTCATAGTTATGCAAAGTCATCTCATTCCAGAAATTCTTCATCAGCAAACAAACATAAACTGTTCATTATCTGGCCCCAGGGAATGAATCCAAAGTCCTTTCTCCCCAAACAGACCATGTCCCTTTGAGGGAAAACAGCAAGAATTTCCTGATGTGCATCCCAGTACAGGAAAAGCAAACCTGTGGAAGGTAAGGGCCACAACCCATGCAGGGCTTCTGTTGGCACAATCCAGATGGTGCTTGTTCACATGAAGTTAGCTTCTTCTCAATGCCATGTTGACCACCTACTCAACAGGATCAAACAGACAGGCATCTTGTTCCCTATAAAAATTTCCCCAGGTCTAACTGGGAAAACCAAATCCAGTGCTGTGCTATCTATAGATAAGCTGAATCTCTGTGGTCTACCTTGTCTGGACTCTGTCTGGGGTGCTGAGTTGGGTGGGGTTCCTAACATCTGAGACTAGGAGGCCAGAGATGTTATGGGTAAGTGTTGGCTGGAAGCAGGGCCATGTCCTTGCCTGGGTTCCTTCTGCCTTTCTATACAGAATTCCTGAGTAGAAGTTTGACCTGATGATGCAAGCAGGGAGTCCATGGTTGATAGGATAAGTGATGGGGTCAGAAGCGGTGACCCTTCACAGGCTCTGGGCCAGACACTAGAGAGGAGGAAGCACATCCCAAAGACTCAGCCAGATACTGCTCTCCTAATGAGAGCTATGGGGTAAACAGGACTGGCAATGGCCATCTAAAGTCACAGCTTTAGGGGTCTACTCTGTCTGGCCAGTGTTGTACACAGCTATCACCTGACCAGTTCCTGCCTCCTCAGGACTGGCCTGGTCCTGTGCATATTCATGTGGGAGCTGAGAGTCAGAGGTGAAGGATTCAGGACATCAGTTTTATGCCGATGGGGAGGAATAGGCACTGAGTTCCTCAGGCAGGGCTGTCAATCAGTGACCCTTGTCGGTACCCAACACAGGGCCCAACACAGGGACACATTGTAGCAGTTGTTTGGGGACTGTGGGACAGGCAGAAGCTGGTCATCTACTTGGCCTCCACCAGTTGCTCCAGACGCTGTAGTATTGTCATACGCAAGGCTTGAAACCTGGTAGAGACACAACCAAAATGACCTGCTGACTTGGGGAGGTTGGGTGGTGCAGGTGCCTAGCTCCAAGAAACCCACCTTTCCTTACCATTTGATTATGGGTACCACCCCTCCTTAGGCAAAGAGAAGACTAGCCAGCCCGTGCTCCATTTTATGAGCCATCAGACATGGATCTGGACTTCATTGTGAGCTTCAAAGTAGAATTTTGCTGTTTCCATTTGCAAACTCTACATGCATAAACGCTTCCTAGAGCAGATGGAGCAGGAGAGCAGGAATTAGGGCACTACTCTCAAGCTGGCTGTGAAACAGCTTGTACAGCATCCTTCCTCATCTTGAGACTCAGTTTCCCCATAGTACATTCAAAAGATGACTCAGATGATTCCTTAGGCCTCTTTTGGCTCCAAATCTACAATGGAATTTCTGACTATGCAGTAGACCTGTTTCTTCTGAATGGGATCTCCGCTGAGTCTAGCTTCATCACACACATGAAGGCCCAGGGAGAAGGGGAATGTAGCTTTCCGAGGGTCATTCAGTCAAAAGCTAGAATCGGATCCAGGCCTTCATCCCAAGCCCAAGTGGTGAACACTTCTGTCCTCTCTCTCCTCAGATGGATTCTGACTCAAGCGCTGGCTGAAAGCTCTCCACGCTTCCATTTGTAATCAGAGGGGAAAATGTATCATCAGGAAGCTCAAATCTATTTAACCTCACAGTTGTCCCTGATTCCCTGATGCAGCTTCCCCAGGACGCACCAGGTTCTATCTGCTAGCCTTCATTCCACTGGTCCTTGCACCTGAAGAAGTCATCTGGTGAGCTAAAATGTCACTGTTTTGGGTTGGCTCATACTTCCCACAGGTACAGGCAGTCCCAGATTAGCTCAAGTCTGTATTAAGGAAGCCCTTTGGCAGCCAGCTCTCCCAGCAGCCACTTCTCCAACCTTTGGCTCCAGAAGACTCCCACATGGGACCCACTGACCCGCTACCCACCCACAGGTGTCCCAAGGCTGTTCCCCAAGTCCGTGTTGAGCAGGAAGCCAGGTGTCGGTAGGGAAATTTCCCAGTCTTGGCCCTGGGCCCTCCCTGAGCAATGATTAACTTTTAATGTGCCGCTTACTTCATGGTTAGTTTGATTATTTCTCTTTCCTCCTCTTCTTTTAATTTCTCAACAAAACTGTCCAGCACCGGCATTTCAAATTTAATGTACTGAGCAACCTAGAAAATCCAAGAACATTTTAATATGCTTTAAATTAAAAGCTAACAATGAATTTTCTTTTCCTTATGGCTCCCCTGAAGGCCAGTACAGCACATGCCTGTATTTAGGGAAAATGGCCACTCTCTTCCCTCCCCATGGCTACCCTAATACATGCTAGGATGGAGACCTGTTCTCATCTGAAAGGCAACTCTTAGCCCTCGGGGGAGATATTAAGTGAATACTAAGAAAAAGATTTGATAGTAAAATAGTCACGCAGACCATTGGGGATGGGTTAGGTGGGATTCCATTGTTTATAATGGAATGATATCTCCCCTGTCCTAAGAGTGGCTTGATAGATGCAAGGCCACCAGAACCCTTGGTCTACAGCAGGGGTCCTCAAACTTTTTAAACAGGGCCAGTTCACTGTCCCTCAGACCCATTGGAGGGCCGGACTATAGTTTAAAAAAAAACTATGAACAATTTCCTATGCACACTGCACTTATCTTATTTTGAAGTAAAAAAACAAAACAAAACAAACAAACAAACAAAAAAAACAGGGCAAAAACACCAGGCGGGCTGGATAAATGTCCTCGGCAGGCCACAGTTTGAGGACCCCTGGTCCACAGAATAGATTCCTGGCGTCCAATACTGAAGATCTTTTCTAAGCAGAGGATTCCAGAAATGTGTTTATTACCTGACACAGACAGTTCTTACCCCGCCGAGTTAAGCCTAGTTAAGGAGGCCCTGTGTGAGTATGAACACAGGAAAAAACCCAGCACCCTCCAGTGAAGGGCTGGCTTGCCTGAGGTGAAAGGATTGGGCCATGGGGCCCTGAACCTAGATTTTAGGACCCAGGGTCTTTTCCCCTTCAGTTGGATAATAAAGCGTGGGTGGTTAGAAGCATAAGGACTTAGGTTATCAATGTGCTGGGACTGGGGCAGTCAGTAAAACTATGGGGCCCTGGCAGTTGTCAACCTCATAGCCCTCTAGAACTGTCCAATGCTGCTAGCAAACATGTCCTTCAGGAAGAAGACCCTGAGTCCTCAACCCTGACTCACATCATGGGGAACTTCCTCTCCCAAGTCTGTCTCCATGAGGAAGAGCTTGGCGATCTTCTCACATGGCCCGTGCAGAATTCTGGAAATGAGAGGGTACTCACAGTCTTTTAGTTTTGTCCGCTCTGAAAAAGGGAAGATTTGCAAAATTCACAAGACTTCAGAACGATCACTCGTGAATGCATTACAGGAACATAAAGCTTGCGTTTTCTCCAGCCCTCGCTGATGTTGCTGACCTGAGATACTTGTCCATCAGCCCAGGCCCAGCTCTGAGAAAAAGGAGCACTGGGGGAATAAAGACAGGATTTGGAAGGGGAAGACTAGGCCTGCCCATGAGAGAGGGTTCCTAGGCCGTGCTACATGTATAAGTGCATCACAGGCACAGGCAGGTCCCAGCCCAGCAGATCCTAAGCAGGTCCTTTAACCTCACTTCTCAGATCATGACCTATACTCCATCACTTTTAATTGAGTCTACTGAGCTGAGAATAATTCATTAGACTTGAAGACCTTATAGGTGCCTTCCCATAACATTTTGTTGTGATCCTAAAGAACATGTTCAGATGTTCCTGGGTTTGGGATGGGGAGAAAGATTCTTAGTGGAGGAATAGCACTCACAGGATCAGGAGAACTGGCTCTTCTATGCCCCCACTCCACTCAGCACAGAGCCTCCAAGGGAAACGGTGTTTGTGTGTGAGGGGGTGGTGGTGGGGTGGCAGGGAGAAACAGACTAGACAAAGACATTCTGGCTTATGACCCCAACATACAGCAGATACTTACCCCCAGACTCATGAACGATGTAGAGCGCAAATTCCCCAGGGCCATTTTCCACCTGCATGAGCATCAACAGACTCAGACCACAGAGCAGAGAGACTTCTTTCCATACTATACCCCAATATCGCTATGAGCCCCCCCAAGGGCCCAGAGGTGGCCCCTCAGATTAAAATCTCAAAGGTGCCCTCTCAGTGAGGAAACATTTCTAGATCTCGGCACCACAAGGAACTTTCCTAGCCTTCACCCGCATTCCCTCCCTGACCTTCCTGTCCCCCTACCACAGAAAATGACAAACCACTAGTAACCAGGACAGGCTCACTCCACGGGCAGACTTACTCTGAACTTGTTGAGCAACAGGGTGAGCACTTGCAAGGTTGTCATGGTGCTGTTGACCCTCACGTTGGTCATGGAGCCGAAGGCAGGGGTAAACACGGAAGTCTGTTGGGGGTGGATGTGGGGTAGGGGCAGTTCAGTAGAAGTCCAGAGGGCACCTGGGTTGACATCATGCAAGCTCTGGACCCACTGTCTGGCCAGACTGTGCTGAGCAGACCCTGACAGCAGGCGGGCCTATCCCCAAGTTCTGGGAATTGTTGTGCCCATCCAATCAGACAGATCCGTGTGCAAGCTATTCCCAGATCTAGAGGTGCTCGCAGAAGCAGCACGACTTCACATCTTTCAACAGCTTGGAAAAATGCCTAAATACTTAGAGACAGCTTTCTGGAACCTCCATCAGCCCAAAGGTTCCTTGAGCACTGCTACCTGGGGGTTTTAACACTAGGCAGAGGGTGTGGAAGGTCCCACCCATGGGCCCTGAGAGGTAGTTGGGATAGGGACAGCCAACCATCTTCTTCATGAACTTTCCCAACCATACCAGAACTGACTACCCCCACAGGGTTTGGCAGAACTGACTACCCCCACAGAGGGAAGAGAGCAATAGAGGAATGAAAAAGATCCACTTGACCTAATGGGTTGAATCCCCTGGGTGGATTGTGTGACAGCTGGTTTTGAATCCAATGATCCAGTGCCATTCATTTTCACAGTTAGTTGATTCGGCAGGTGAATTGTTACAAAATTCGTGAGCCAAGTCAATTAACATGGGGTCTCATAAACATCTGGGCCTTAAAGCAGCACGAGGTTCATTCTGCAGTGTCCACCCTGCTACCAAAAGTAGCCCACCAGGCAGCTGCATTCTCCTGCTCCCTCCCTCCAACCTTGACAAAAGTAAGCCTGATTTTTACCTATTTAAAATTTGAGAATAGGTTGAGATTGTTTCAGCCCTCAGACCTCTAATCAGTCATGTGCTTTACCAGATAAAAATTTGTGGTTAGAGTGTGCAAGAGCCAGCAATCCTGAGGAAAACTTCAGAGGGAACCAACTCTTTAGTTGGGTTAGTCTTTTGCTTCCTATACTCAGGTCAGAGGTCCAGTTTATACCTCAGGGTTCCAGTTTATACTCAGGTCAGAGGTCCAGTTTATTCCTCAGGGCTGCTAGCACCTTCACCAGAGTTTCCTCTGGCTTCACCCTGCCCTGGAACCATCTAGCTTTCTGGTCCTAACCTGCCTGCTCATGCTCCATCTGGTGGCTCAGGATCGCCCACTGCAAGGCCTCGGCAGCCCACCTCAGCTGACCAGCCGGGAGGCAGTGTTCCCTCTCATGGCGCTACATCTGCTGCTTGCCAACCCCTGGCTTGTGCATCCGCTGCACTCCTTGGTCTGAGTTTCGAGAGTTTGCACTGTACAGAACCAATCAGAATTAGATTTGTGGACCCCAAGAATTAAACAGAAATAGAGGAGTCAGGCTGTTCCAAAGAGAAGAGGGGTTGTTAGTGTTCCTTCTGCACTAAGTATTGTTTCAAGTCTGAACAAAAGTTTCCTGACTGAACTCCCACTTCTTATAACTATGGTTTTTCTCCATGAGAACACGCTGAGTCCAATAGGCTGATACAAAGCAGTAAGAACAAGTACAGACTTTTACCCAGTCCAGAAATTTAAACATTTTAAAAATAATTTTAGAAAATGATTGAATAGTGCCCAGGTTAAGAAACAAACAAATAAAATCCCGGGGGTGGAGGTGGGGGACAAAAAGAAAAAGAAAAGACTGGCAACTACCTCATGAAGCAAATTCTAGGAATTTTAATTTTTTAAAAAATGTTTGGTTTTTTTTTCATGTATAATTCAAGTTACTTTTCACTGATTTTCTAAGGACATGAATTCTGTGTGAATGTAAAGCCAGGTAACAGAGAAATTCCATATATGATTTCTTTCTGAGAGTCTCTGACTCACCTTGGAGATATAAATTAACTCTCCGAATTACTTACTGTATTAGTTCATGTCCTAGAAGGATTATGCTTCGCAGATAAAGCTATCCTTAGAGGGAGAAGTTGCCGTGTCTGGCTTCCAGGTCTCAGGCCAAGGGTTGAGGTTGACTGACAGCAGCTCTTTCATAGGGTGGTTCAAATTTAAGTAAGGCGCTATGATGGGATTGAGCATGTGTTTGCTCCAGACACCTTGGTGAATCTGTAACATTTGCCATTACTGAAATAAGTGTTCCCACGCAGAGCTACTCTTAGTGGTAAAGAGAGGTGCTTTGAAAAAGTAACCACTTAAGGAGCAAAAACTACTCTTTAAGGAGTGTAGAATTTACCTAAACCTATGCAAATGTTCTTTAAAATTTTGTTGATAACTTGTGAAAATTGCATTATCAACATTTATTCAAACCCTAATAATTGACACTTAGCTAACCCTTCACAGACTTTGCAATATTGCATTTGTGGAAGTCCTTGGACAGTGCTACTTTGAAGGCTGACAGTTCAAGCCCACTGAGAGGAACCTTGGAAGAAAGTTTTGGGAATCTCCTTTCAAAAGGAAACTCAGGCTCATCTCTTCTTTGTGACCCTTCTGTAAGGGGAGGTCCAATTGTCTGCAGATGGGGTAGCACCGATGAAACATACAACTTTCCTCTAGTTCTTTAATGCTTCCTCCCCCTGACTAGCATGACCTCAATTCTACCTTACAAATCTGACCACACCCGAGCATGGACACTGCTACAGATGAGAGCTGGAAACACAGGGAATCCAGGACAGATAAACCCCTCAGGACCAATAATGAGAATAGAGATACCAGGAGGGTCAGGAGAAGGTGGGGGAGAGAGGGGGAACCGATCACAATGATTTACATATAACCCCTTCCTATGGGGGATGGACAACAGAAAAGTGGGTGAAGGGAGACAGTGGTCAGTGTAAGGCATGGGGGGAAAATTATAAATTATCAAAGCTTCATGAGGGAGAGAAGGTGGGGGAAGGGGAATGAGGAGCTGATACCAAGGGTTAAAGTAGAAAGAAATGTTTTGAGAATGATGATGGCAACAAATGTACAAATGTGCTTGACACAATGGTTGTATGTATGGATGGTGATAAGAGCTGTCAGAGCCCCCAGTAAAATGATTTTTAAAAAAGGAAAGTCATGAAAACCATACTGGAGCACAGTTCTGTGTTGACACACATGAGGTTGCCCTGAGTGGGAGCTGACCCATGGTAACTGCTTTTACCTTGAGACCTGAGGATAATTTAAACCAGTCTTCATCTCTGCTTACCTTAAACCCTCGATTCTTCCTCATTCTTTTGGGAAACTATACTTTCTAATAGTCCTGTAATTTTCTGGATTCTGGCCAAAATAATCAATCTTCCTTAACACTTACTACTACTCTGCCAGGGAGAGGGGGAACGTCCTATGGTGGCAGCAGGGCACTTTATCCCACAGACCAGAACATCCTGGCAGGTCTCACCTAGGCAATCAGCTCAGGCAGAGGGCCCAAGACCTCTCCATTTCCATGCCCCTCCCTTCTGTGAGTCATCTGCCACCAGGCAGGGCAGTTGTGAAAACTAGGAACCTCTACTTTTGTTTCTTGGAGTGGTAAGATGGAGTGGGAACAGGACACCTGGCTCGGCTTCACCTGTCCTCATAGCCCTTTTATAATAACAATGTACTTCTTTCTTACAATTAGGCTTGCTTACAGGATGATATGCTCTGGGGAAGGTAGATTTCCCGCAAGCCAGTTCAATGCCTCCCCTGATAAAGGCACAGTGCTGGGAGTTGGAGGCACTCTAGGTTCTTTGACCATAGGGAGGCATATCTCAGCCATCATAGGGGATCCCGAGCCAAATCCTGAGGAAATCCCGAGGAAATCCTCATGGGGAATCTGGCCAAGTAAAAATGAAGTGAGTGTCAATTCCTGCTTCAGTCATTGTCTGTTAATTTGCCGGGAATCCACATGACTTTTGAAAACACTTTGATGATGAGTGTGGAGGGAAAAATACAAGCTTGAGGTCATGAGCTAGAGTGGTATTTTGGTATTACTTGGGTAAGATATCCATGCTCCTGACCTTGTTCCCTCACTAGCACACAAGATCACATGAGGTTAGCAGTTAGGAATGAATGCTGGTGCTGTTTGCTGCCACTGAGTTGATCCTTGTCTCCTGATGACCCATCCACAACAAAATTGAACTGTTGAAATCCTTAGTTTTGATTGAAGTTTCTTTGCTAGCCATCATTCTTGTTGTTTTTAAAGTAGGTCTCCAGGCCTTTCTTTCCAAACTCACTGAGTCTGGAAACATCATTGAAATCTCTTCTGAAACATAGGAAAATGCGAGCCTCCACTGACAGACAGTTGGTGGCTGTGCATAAGGATTTTGGCTGGGAATTGAACCTGAGTCTCTTACATAGTAAAGAATCACCACTGGCTTTATCATCATAAGGCCAAACTGAATGATAGCAGGTCCACAGTAGGGTGGAACAGTTGTACCTGTTCTGGGCACTGATCCCCTATGAGGTAAGCATAAATGACTCGCTCACAGGGCAAGTTGACAGCCTGGAGGAAAAGCCAGGCCGGAGCATCACCTTGTGGTTGTAAAAATGTCCATTGATGGAGAAGCGGTGTTGCCGGACCCTCTGGGCCTCACTGGGTGTGTGGCGCTTAGGTCTCCTCTGAATCATACAACTGGCATCACTCCTGGTCCGAAGTCGCTGTGGGACATCTGCATCCTCTTTTAGGGGCGCTGCAGTGAAAATGGAGGACAGAGTAAAGACACTGGTCACAATGATGACTCCACCGTTACTGCCAATCGCAGGCCTGCTGCCTTTGGGGTCTGGAAAGGTGACAGCTAGGACGTGAACCTGTGACAGCTACTCGGGGCCTCTGCCTCAAGGCATCGGGAGTAGGTTGCGGGCATCCCTGTTGCCCTATTGTGGGAATGTATAAAAACCATTCATTTGAGCAGGTACTTAAGGATGATAGCTAATGAAGACAAATGAGTCACTCTTTGCTGTTCATTAAAGCTGTTCTTCAGATAGACCCTCTCACCTCAGCTGAGACAGTCTTGGGAAGTTTACCTGAGCTATGCCTAGAGTCCTCTGCTCTCTGGAAAGGCTCACTTCCTGGATCTTTGGCAGGGCCCCTGTTATTGTCCTGAGAAGAGGGCTCCTTTCTGAAAAGAGAAAAGTACATGCTCAGATTTCTTGCTGGCAGAAAAAAAATACCTCAGGCAAAAGAAAGAGCCAGGCATGTGCTAGACCCAGGGAGGGCAGGTAAGGCTGAAGATGAAATTTCATGCTGAGGAACCAATATAAATATTAAAGGGAAGCAAAGACTTCCCCATGTATCCGAAGGAAGGAGGGTGAATTAGACCCAGCAGATCTGAGGGGCCTGCGCTGGGATCGGTCAATGTACACATGGACATCGGCAATGCACTGCACATTTCTGGAGGAGTGTTAGGCAGGGACTCTGAGCAACAACCACTTAAGTGAGTGTCTACTTGGCTGGGTGGGGATTCTTAGAGTTTGGTAGCTGAGATCTCCTCCGTGATTTAACACAATTTAACACACTGTAAACAACTCCATGATGGAATCTGTTGTGAACTTCAAAACATTTGCAAGGAGACTAGTGAGGAATGCAGCCTTCTATCTCAGGTTAACGCCCTACTACAATCAAGAAGATGTTTCTTTGGAGGTTTGGTCTACTCCTTGTGGGATGGCGTCTCTAGCTTCTTGCTGGTCTGATCTTGCATCTGACCCCTAGACCTGCCTGCTGGCCCTTGGGGCTATCAGCTGGCTGCCATATTGCTTGCTGACCTTGGATTTATTTGACTCGGCAACCGGAAGACTGACTTGCTTCCTGGTTCATCTCCCTGCTTCCTGATCAGCAGCTACACGAGTCAGGAAAGCCTCCAGTTTAGCATCTGACCCATGGACTTGAACTACATGGAACTTTACCTGTTCTACAACTGTGTGAGCCATTTTCTTGATATAAAATTCTTTATAATATATGTATAAACACACTATGTATATATACACACTTAGAGATGTGAGCTATGCCTGGAGTTCTAAGCTCACTGGTGTGCAGCCCTTAGGCCTCCTCTGTATCATACAACTGGCATATAGATGTGTGCATATACATATGTATATATGCACATATATACATATATCTATATATATGTCACTGGCTTTGCTTTTATAGAGAAGCCCATGTAACAGAGGAGTAACCTCTAAGCCACTGATCAGGTTAGATCCTATATTGGGTCACCTCTGTCTTACAGTAAAAGGAAAGAGTATCATGGGCTACAGTTCAGGAAGGCTTAGGGAAGTGTGCACCTAAGTTGGGGAGAAAGAACTAGAAGGAGCTAAGCCATGCTACGGTTCCTGTGGACCACACAGGACAACACCTGGAGCTGCTGCTCAGGACCTTCCATGAGGCTGATGTGACAGTACACGGGGATCGTACAAGGGTTCCACTTGAAACCTTTCTAAGCAATCTGAACGACGATGCTCTAAGTTCATATGTCTTCAGATTTACCATGAATGACTACCACATGGGGAAGTGGCATAAGCAATGTCATGCTGGGCCCCTAGGGGCTCAATCCTGTCAGAGCACCACATTTAGAGTTGTTGAAAGGGGGATAATTTGAATTATTACCTCTGAAAAGAATTTATTGCATCCTGAAGCAGGCAAGAACTCTGGAGGTAACAGATTTTGAGGGTGGGGTGGGGTGGGAGAAAGGATAAAAGTCCACTAAAAAAATGTAGGTAGAAAGTGATTTCATCTTGATAAGAACATTCTTCTGATATTACGATAAAACATGACAGGATGCCAGGAGGCTAAATGTATGTGTTTTAAAGGAGGTGCCAAGAAACCTTAGGCTTACAGAGGACGTTGAGGCTGCTGTCATACAGTCCTCTCATTGCAGACAAGGTGGTGCGCTGCATTTTGGGGAGATATCACTAGAGATGATGGGAACCCAGAATGCTCTGAGAAGGAGTGAGGAGGCCTGACTGTAATCTGGGAAGATGGTTCTGGGGGAGGGCACATGCTGATACAGTGTGGATGGGGAAATGAACTGATACAGTGTGGATGGGGAAATGATGTTGAGATGAACACACCGCAAACCATGGACTCAACTGGAATACATATCACTGGGTGTCCATGATCCCACCTGTCCAAGCACAGCACTCACTGGTCACAACTGGGCTGCCCAGCCATCCATACAGTGGGGGACGAATGCAGTCGGTCCCTGTCATCCTGAATCTGGAGCCGGATGGGCCGCTTCAGCCCCCAAGAGATGTTGAGGAGCCCCTCGAGGATCAGAGTCCCTTCTTCCTGTGGGGCACACACAAGGTCAACCTCTTTCCTCTAACAACAGCCCTCAGTGGTCATAACCCACCCTCCCTTAGGCTCCCTGAAGGGTAAGTCCCTCACTCCACAGGATGCCCTGGACATTCAGATCCCCAACCTCCAGGTTCAGGTTGACCTCATGGGCATCTAACCATTTAACCATGAAAACAACTGAGGCAGGGAAGTGAGGATGGAGAGAACTTAGGTTAGGGGCATTTCAAACTTTGTAGGCCCACAAGAAGAGTCCGGTTCAGCAGGAGAAAAGCAGGGTTTTATCCTCCTGTGAAGAGTTACGGTCTTGGAAATCTACAGGGGCAGTTCAACTCTGCCCAGTAGGGTCTTTATGAGTTGGCATCAACTTGATGGCAGTAAGTTTTTTGGTGTTTTTTTTTTTCAATCATGGAAAGCAAGTCTAAGTCTAGGATGGAAGCATCGTGACTGTGAGTTAGGGGCCAATAAAGCCACTGATAGCAGTGAGAGCAACAGTGGCTAGAGTGTGCTCCTGGTAGTTTACGTATAGTTTGCAGAGTAGTTTCTAACAAGTCTACAGAGCAGATCTTTAGTGCCCTGTTTTATAGATGAGAAACCAGACTTAGAAGACAGTATTTCACCAAAGGTTAATAGGTGGTGGATCCTTGATCTAAATCCAGGTTTCCGCTGACTCTAGTCCATTGGACTGGACTCTATTATTATATATAGTAGGTGGTCTGGTCAGGTAGTGTGTTATATATTGGGTTGCTAACTACAAGGGTGGTGGTTCAAACACCTTAGTTGCTCCTTGGGGAAAGTTGAGGCTTTCTGCTCCCATAAGGGTTTACAGTTTCTGAAACACAAATTGGAGTAGTTCTACTCGGTCCCATAGGGTCACTATGAGTTAGAATCGACTTGATGGTAGTGAGATTGTTGGTTTGGAAAAAAATAGCAATAATGAAGTCTTACGTCCATGGCTTTTCTTGATTTCAAGAGGAAGATAGACCCAGGAGGCCATATTCCAGTTCAAGTGTGGAAGAGCACACTTTAGATGACCCATACACCACAACCTGTCTGCCAGGTCGTTATGGGCTCAGGAGCTCATTGGGCAGTCTCAGAAGAGGGTCCCAATGTGTGTGTAGGGGAGATGTGTTAGGAGGATTAGCCCCTCACCAGCTTTCTTCTTGGGCCCACAGGCTGCTTAACTGTCCCTGACTGGTAGCAATGTGGTCTCAGCTTCTAATCTCTATGGCTCTCCTGCTTACAATCCTGGAAACCTTAGAGGAGGCCTGTGCAGGACACTAACTGTCCCCCATCATGAGTTCCATTTGTCACCTGGCACAGCCTCTGACACGG
>NW_022111365.1:7881325-7900692 GCF_000313985.2 Echinops telfairi | reverse complement strand
AAGGAAAAATATTTAATAATAGCTGACAAGACAATAAAGCTATTATTTAAGATATTTCTATATTGCTTCTTTTAAAAAAATTTTTCCAAATGGTTTGGTATTTTCAATCACCTCATATGCATGTGAAAGTTGGACACTGAATAAGGAAGACCAAAGAAAAATCTAAGAATATTGAAAACACCATGGACTGCAAGAATAAACAGATCCATCTTAGATGAAGTACAGCCAGGATGCTCCTTATAGGCAAGGATGGAGAGACTTCATCTCACATACTTTGGACATGTTGTCAGGAGAGACCAGTCCCTGGAGACAGGCATAAAGCATAGTAAAATGGAGGGTTAGCAAAAAAGAGGAAGGCTCTCGATGAGGTGGGTTGGCACAACGGCTGCAATAATGGGCTCAAACATGGCAACAATTGTGAGGATGACACAAGACCAGCAAGTGTTTCATTCTGTTGTGAAGAGGGTTGCCAAGAGACAGAACAGACTCAACGGCACCTAACAACAACAACAACAACAAGTATGACCTTTTTCTCTTTGAATAACTGTCTCTTCATACAAGTTCTGCAGGAGCACATGGAAGTGTCTGGGAATTCCCATTCTTTTCAATTGCTATGAACCACATAGTCATATGCCTTTGTATAGTCAACAAAACACAAGAAGACATATTTTAGTACTGTTGACTTTCAGCCAAGATCCATCTGATGTCAACATGAGGCAACATGGAGAGGACAAAGAAGAAGTCCTTGTGGCTCTAGCCAATGTACTGTGTGGGGTGGGGTGGGATAAGGGGGAGGAAGGGTATGCCGTTTTCCGATTCAAGGTTGCCATCTTGTCATAGGCAGCCCAGTACTACATGGATTATGGGTCAGAAATTTCCTTCTCATGCAGGCCCACCTGATCAGAGCTCCTGGAACACCGTGACTTGCTGGCCTGGCCTACCAAGGCTACTTCCAAGGATAGACTGAGGAGTAGTGGGTAGAAGTCTTGGTTTAGGGAAGGGGTCCAGTTGTCCAAAATGACTAGTTTAAAAAACGGAAGAGCATGATCTGGGAGCCAACAAACATCCAGTCAGAAGGGACAGCGGAACCACTGGAACCGCTGCACAGGGAGAGGGACTTCCAAATTCTATCTAAATAGTGGAAAGTAATTTTCCATAGAAAATTGTTCATGGCGTCCTGCGCTGTGCGCTGGTCATCCTGACTGATAAAGTATTAGGAAGAGGTGATGAGATGGAATGGGCTGGAAAAAGTTTAAAGATACTACAAAAAGCACAAAGTGTGGCACTCAGCATGATGGGGCTCACCAGATGCCTTGGCCCCGGTCTCAAGTCTGGTTTCTTAAGTCATTTGCTCTGTAGACTTTGCCTCTAAGAGTCCTGCCTTGTAGGCAGAAGAGGCCAATGAAGTGAAACCCTGTACTCCTGCTAGATTCCTCTAAAACAGTACTTGGCTCAGAAAAGTGTGGGGGCTAGAGCCACAGTGATACCAAAGGTGGGGTGGGGGGTGGGGGGTGGTCTTGGGCCCTGCCAAATTATGTGGGAGCAACTGTACGGCATCCAAAGGGCCTCTTTAGGGAACTTTTCCTCCCTTTGAAGGCTTTCTTCTGAAATGTATTCAGATTGGCCAGCCAGGGAACCCTGCCTTCATTCCTCCATCACTCTGTCATCTCAGATAAGCCACAGTCCTTTGGTCAGCTATCTCTGAGCTTCACACTCTGCTGTCCCAGAAATTCATTAAGACAAAAGTCCTGGATAGAAAACAAGGTGATTTCTAACTTGCTCTGAACTCTCACAAGGAGGTTCTGGTTCTCAGCTCCATTTACATGGAGACCAAGGGATGAATCCCAGCCACTGGTAACCTGGTCCTTGGCCCGGGAGGCAATGACTAGGATGAACATATGTTATTCTTCAAACTGAAACAATTCTATAAGTAGAGGAGGTGGTATAAATGCATATCTGGAAACAACAGGTTTGGTTTTGTTTTTTGAAACAACAGGTTTAAATCATGACTGCCCTTAACAAACTAGGATAAAAGGTGATTTAATGAATAAAAGATTAAAATAGAATTACCTCTCTATGTCTCAGTTGGAAGCTTCCCCCCTCATGGTAGCAGTTGTAGGTTTTTAGCAAGTTTAACAGCTCTGACCTAAAAAGAGGAAAACATCAGATACTTTTGGAGTGGCCAAAGTCCTAGACAAGTCATTTTGCCTCATTGACCTCAGTTTCCTTATTTGTAAAATGAGCATAATTTCCTCAGCCATGCATAATCAGACAAAGCCATCATGACCTGTGCCTTTGAGTCTTAGAGACGCCCTTCTAAAAGACATGAGGTTGAGCATAGAAAGAACTAAGATTCACACCATAGACCTTATTTGCATATTTGAGTGTTTCCATCCTTTCACGATTACAGATCATCAACCAGTGACTATATATCCTAGGTCTGGATCAAGGTCAAAGCGAGCAAGGAGCTAGCATTTTGAAGACTTTTGCTTTTATTCCCATATCACTTCCTGTAGTGGTAGATGTAGCTTCTCAGTGTGGGTGTCACACTGTCCATGACTAGTGTCATCATAAGAAAGGAGAACCTCAAGAGAAATGGATTAGAAGGGGGCCATCCACATGATAATGACGGTAGTGCAAGCCAAAGAATGCTAAGGAATACCACCAGGATCACCTTGACGCTAAGGGGCTGTGTCAAAGGAGATGGAAGACGTACTGCCCCTCCTGCACACAAAGGCTTACTTGAGAATAGACTTGCTGTTGCTGATAGGCACATGGAAATTGGGTGGAAAATCTTCCTTCATCTTCTTCTCTTGTCTGTAGACTTGCAAGTTACCTGCCAGGAAATTACACAGAAGTTACACCAAATCCTCAGGGCCCAGAGATCTGATGTGGAGGCCGCAGGACAAATGTGACTGAGAGGCTCAGGCTACACTAAGTCAAGTGACAGCCAAGCACCCGTCCTGGAGTCAGGTCCAAACTGTTGTCAAGGGCATCACCTGCCCTACCAAATTCCACTCCAAGCCCTCCATAATATCCAGGAATTTCAACTAGTCCCTCTACAGGGCAGACTCCGCCCACCTCCCCCAACACACACGTACTTGTTTCCCTCCTGCCGGGACAACAGTAACAATGGTTTTCTACTTCAGTGCTCTTCCACCAGTCTTGCCAAACCACTGGCCTCAATCTACAATTCTACCCCAGTGAGTCGCGTGCGGTGGCACCAGCCCTGGCTCTAGAGTGAGCTTTCCACATGGGACATCAGCACAGAGTACTCACTCATGAGACACTTATATTGAATATTTTCCATGACTTATCTTCAGTCCTTGTAACATTATGAGGTCAACATTATATTCCCCTTTTATGGATGTTAAAACAGGGAGGACAGGTTAAGTTCTTCACGCAAGAATATACTAGTAAGCACCAAAGACACTATTCAAACTCAAGACCCTTGATTTTGGTTTCTTAGGCTCTTTTCTATACTGATATCAGACAAAGGATTTTAAACCTTTGTTTCCTCATCTATACAATGCAGTGATCACTCTTCTATAAGGTTGTTAGTGAATCCACACGCCAAATCGTTTCTGTCTTTCCCCATCCACAACCTTGGAAAGCTTGAGAACTTGTCAGGCCTTCCTGGGTTTATTTCATCGAAGGTAAATCCTGTTAGTAGCACCTCTGTCTCCACATTATTCTGTTGGAACACTCTTTTAGCTGGGCCTTCTAAAGGCTGGGCAGTGAGCTGAAGTATTACTCACATATGCAAACACATACATGCACATATGTATATACATATGCACACATACAAATGAACACACATATACATAATATACATATACAAATACTCTCACACACCACACAGGCATGCACCCATAGATGCATACATGTATACACATACTAGGCAAATGCACATGGAGCCACAAATACATGGACACACAAATCACACACATATGCAGACATGCCTATGAACACACATACGCATACATGCACACACATTCATTCTCTAGTCCTGACCTTACATTTAATACCTATCTTCCAAGTTGCGGCTAGGATTAATTAGCACTCAGATGTCACAGCCAACATACATACAGTCAGGGCAAATGTGGTCACACTGAGCCATTCCTTCACAAAACCCCGAAACTAGTCTCATAAACCCCACTCTGTCACACCTTTCCAATCTTTGTGTGCAATTTTTACTATGCGGCTCAAGGTCAGGCCTGACTGCTGTCCTTTTTAAAGTTCTCAGGGTAGCCTATGCTATATCCCCTGGGCCCTGATTCAGCCCTGCCTCGGCTTTTCTCTGCTCACTCCATGGCATTCATAAACACAATGTGTCTTATGTTGTCTTCAGAAAGGAATGAGCACTTTATTCAGGAAACTATGGTTGGCCTGGAAAAGGGTCATGGCTTTAGGGTGGAGCACATTCAGAACCAGTCGATAATTATCTGCCTGTCTGCTTTACTCCAGAGAAAGACATTCTATGTTTGGGAGAGAGACTGTCCTCCTACAGAGAGATCCCCAATGAAGTCAGCAACAAGGCCCCACTTCTCAGACACATGGAGTGGGGCAAAGGAGAACCAGGGGCCCAGGAGCTGGAGGCCTCTACATGCTTCTCCTCAGGGCAACAGGGATTAAACATAGTTTCCGTTCCCCAGCTTCTGAAATTGCATGTGGTAAAAGTGACCTGCTTGGGTTCTCTTCTCCCCAGTTCCTCTAACATCCTCCATGCAGAAACTGCCTTCAGTCCAGGGTAAGGTCATGTGACTGGGTTTCTAAGTTACATTGTTCCTGTGGGTCCACTGCACAATTATATTTGGTTTTAACTAAGTGCATTAGAGCAAGGCCTAGAGGTGGTGTGCTCCCTTGCCGGTAGCCAGCCTTTCTCCCAGCCCTCCTCATTTCCTCTTCTGCCGCCCAGCCATCCTGAGGTGCTCCTAAGCTGCCGTCAAGTCAGCCCCAATGGGATATTGTGTAATATTGAACAGATATTGAACAGAGTTTCTAGTAGACCCCATGAACATGGATGAAATGTTGGCTTCTTCTGTGCCATCCCTAGGATCAGCTGCAGATCAGGCCATTGTAGCCCATATGGTTTTCATTGACTGATTTTTGGAAGTAGATCACCCCAGGCCTTTCTTCTTAGTTTGCTTAGTCTAGAGGCTCTGCTAAAATCTGTTTGGCATCATTTCACTTAAAGAAGGGTGATAGCTAACCATGAGATACAATGAACAAGAATCAAACCTGTATGTTTTGCATGGATGGCAAAAATTTCACCATTGAGTCACTATTATGTCAGTCTGAGCTTCTATCTCCCTAGTGGACTCTATGTCTTTTCCTCTCTTAAGACTTGGGGATAAAGACAAAGTTTTCTACTCCCATGAAACTCACAAGATTGGTTCTGTTCTGTTCCATAGGGTCACTATGAGTCAACATCGACTGGATGGCAGTGAGTTTGGGTTTGGTTTGATTTTCTACACAAAGGAAACCTGGTGGCATAATGTGTTACAAGTTGAGCTGCTAATCATAAGTATAGCAGTTCAAACTCACAAGCCACTCCACTGGAGAAAGATGAGGCTGGCTATTCCCATAATGATTTACAACTTCAGAAATCCTATCGAGGGTCACTATGAGTTGAAGTTGATTCCACAGCAGTGGATTCTCTGCTTAAGCAAGCAAGACTGCTGCAATCTCCATCCTAATTTGATGTTAACTTACTTCAGAAAACCCTGGCCAAAGCAGCCCTTCCCAGGCCTCGGAATCTCCTCCCAAGTCCCCACAACGCTCTCCCATTCACCCTGTGAAAGCATAAAAGCCTCATGAGGTAGACATTGTTTCGCTGCTTTACTTCTAGCACCTGGAATGAGAGAACGTAAGTTAAAAACATAAAAATAAAATAAAGTGCTGCTACCAGGGTTCTAGTTCATACAAGCACGGGTTTATTCCATAGAAAATATGTGAAAACATCTCTGTTATCAATGGATGGCTGTACCCACACAAGTTCTCTCAGCAATACACTTGCTCCTCAGGGTGTCTTCCAAAAAAAAAGGTCCAATCAAAGCAGTAGTTTCTAAGGGGCTATGCTGGATCCTTTAATTCAAGGTAGAGAAATCAACTCAGAAAATTGTGGCAACTGTTTTTTGGGATGCCAAAGGAATAATCTTGATAGACTTTCTTGAAGGATACAGTATGATGGTAAAGGCTTGTTATGAAAACAATTTTAAGAAAATTAAAAACTTTACTGGTGAGACATAGCCAGGAATATGTGCTAAGGACTTTTTTCTTTTTTTCTTCTTCTTCTCCCAAACATGATAATGAACCTGCTCATGCTTTCTAGGTAGCAAGGACTGTCTGTGGTAGTTGCATACTCTGGTGTCAACTTGAAACTATTAAGAATGAAGGGGTAGCTTGATGACCTCCTTTGGAGGCACCACGGAGATAAATAGCTCCCTGGAGGCAGGCCACACACAAACTGTTTCATATTCCTGCTGATAAGACACATGGAGCTTCACTAGAGTCCAGGAGCTGGAGGATCCCCAGGGAGACGCCTGCCAGCATTGAGATGCTTCTACTGCCACTGGATCCACAAGACTTTCCACCCACTGGCCTGTGATCTTCCTGCATTCGGCGTCATTGCATGTGTTTGGTGAGTCTGAAGATGAATTTATAGATTGGTATCAGACATATGGGCCAATATCGGACTTATCAACTTGATCTGGACTAGACTGGAATTTTTTCTCAATATACAATTGCTCTTTTATATCAAGCTCTTTCTTATACATATCTAAATGTCTATGAATTTGTTTCTCTAGTCAACCTGGACTAACACACTGTCCTACGAGAATTTCATGGGAAGCTTTACCTATCTACCCTACAGACTGCTTTATGTACCCCCAAACTCAAAGAACATTTTAATGGAAGAGTCCCTTGAGGCTGCCAAGACTGCCATTTTGAAATGGTGTAAAGCAAAGAGTGCAGAATCCTTTAGGGGGGTGGTGGTTAGAGATTGAAACACCACCTTCAGAAGTGTAAAGATGTAGATGGAGGATATATGTTAAGAAACAATAGCTTCACATTTTGAAGTTTTTATTTAATAAAGGGTTCTGTGATTTTATAGCTATATTTTTGGACACCCCTTTTCACAAGCCACTACATCCTAGGAGGGCCATAAACATTTGTTGAGAACCTACTGAATGAGTACAAGAAACTTCCCAGGACTGGGAGTAAGGAGTAAAATCCATTTCCCAGGATTGTGCATTAACAGCTGTTTGGGGGAAGAAAAGTCAGTCTTCCGGAACTAGAGAGGCCCTAGTTGAGAGACACTGGTCAACAGATCCCCTGGGGAACCAGATACCTGTTTTTCTTCTAAGGGGCAGCTCTTCTGGTTTTATAGGAGATGCCAAAATCTGGATTTTTGTGGCCGGTATTCCACGGGTTAAAGTTAACTGGCTGTGGCAGAGAGATCTGTGTCTGAATGACCGTGATGACTATGTGATCTCCCACACTCCCGAGGGTTACACCAAACCCCAAACCCCCAAGCCCTTTCATTCTTGGCCATGGTGATCCTCATAGTCTTATGTTCTCAATGGTGCAGATTCCTCCTGGTTAACCTGGATCCATGAGTGACTGCACCAGCGCTCTCTACTGACCAATTCCTTTTCCTTAGTTATTCCATCTGAATAATAGGAATATTACCCTCTAAGGAGATTGGCATGAACTAAGAGGCAGAAATAACCTCTGCTGTGATAAGCCACCGACATTTCAGAAATTTGTTATTGGAGTATAATCTAGACTTTTTGATTAATACAGTTAATATAATAAAATAGACATATACACATACATATGCCTAATTAAATGAAACCAGAGTTTTAAAAGTTTCCAAATGGATGTACTTTATGGGGCTGCAGTTTGTGACTTATGATCCGTGATTTATGACCATGATTCAGTTTATAAAAACAACAAAACAAAAACCGCCACTCCTATGAAGTCAATTATGACTTTTAATAGCAACTCTAGAGGACAGTATAACTGCTTCAAAGAGCTTCTGAGACTGTACATTTTTTTTTTTTGAGACTGTAAATTTTTACAGAAAGAAAATCTCAGTGTAGCGGCTGGTGGGTTTGAACCTCTGACTTCGTGGCCCACCAGGGTTCCTTTAGTTTATAACAGAAGCCTTCAAAAGGTTCGTGGAAGCTTCCAGTATCTATTAGTTCAATTTCCCACAAAGTTTTTGAAGCACCCTAATACTTGAATTCCTCCACATTTGTGTAATATATGCATTTGCTCTATGGGGCAGAAACACTTAAGATTGGAAGTCCCTCTGCCAATCAGCAGACACTCAATGATAAAAGATTTTTTCCCAAAGAGCTCTAGACTGGGAACCGTGTGGTTTCAATTATATTCCTTTTTCCTTAGTTATTCCATCTGAACAATAGGAATATTACCATCTAATGAGATTGGCATTTTCTTAACTATAGAATTCTTTGTTCGAGTGGAATATTTATATTGCTCAGGTGAAAGGGGACTTCTTCGGTTGACAGTGAGGTAGGTGGCTGGCACCACCTTGTAGGGCTTCCCTAAGGCTCTGAATGACATTGATTGAAAATAACTTGTTGAATCACGTATGCATCCACCTCCTTGCCCTGGGATTTGGGAAGACTCGATTCCCTTAATATACACTCATTTACACATATAACCAACTTGTTAACTGCTGCTGGCTGGAGTCAGATGGAACCAGGTCGGGAAGTTGCTCAGAAGTGGAAAGCAAAGGGTAAGTAAAGGAAGGTAAGAGGTAACAGCAGAGTGAAGGGAGCAAGAGGAAGGAGGATGGTGAGTATCTCAGTTTGTCAAGAACAGAGAATGAGGCAGTATAACAAGTGAGGGAGGGGTGTGTGTGTCCAAAACAGGGTTGGTGGAAGGCAATGGAGGGGTCAGATCAGCACAGCAAGTTCCTCCAAATTGTGGGAGTGGAGTGGAGATACAGAGCCTAATGGGTTGGGAACCTCCACCTCATGGAAAATAGTTTCTCTTGAAAGAGAAGCACAAATTTTTTTCTTGTATTCTCGGATACCCATTAGCTACGGGGCCTAGGCAAGTCACTCGGTCTCTCTAGTTCCCTGGATCCCAAGTGGTAAAAACCTGTCTCCTTTGAGATCCAGGGCCCAACCTCTGGAGTAGTACTCATGAAATTCTACTTTAATGTTGGATATTGTGTATGGCTGACATTTACTAGACTGAGGATTTAATTTTTATTCATCTTGATGTTCCCAGTGTCTTGTTGAACACGAAAGTGAATGAATTTACTTAAGGGTCATCCTCTAAATAGTGAATGTGGAGCAAGAAAAAGAGAAGAAAAGGAAGGGAGAGAGTGAGCACACAGCTCAACAACAACCCTCTTTTAATTCATGAACAGGTGGAATGGAGGTTGCTGATGTTGAAACAAAATGGGGAGGTGAGGTAGAGCTGGAATCTACCTGCCACCCGAGGCATAGTCTGCCAAGTGGACCGACTACCTGCCGCCCGTCCCCTCCCTTCCTCTGCCTGGCTGTCCTGGCCTGCTTCCCTCACCCAGGCCCTGGGTTGGGAGATGCTTTGTCCCATTTTTCTTCAGCCCCAACCAGAGAGCTAAACTGCAGCCTAGCCTCTAATTTCCCAGAGGAGGGGCCCAGGGGCTGCAGTTAGGTTGCTAGCCTGAGTTACCTGTTCCTAGTAACAGACTGTGAGCTGTTTTCTCCACTTCTCTGGCTGCTCTTCCAATATAAGGAGGAGCTGCTGATGACAGCAGAGCCTTATGATTGTCCTCTGAGTTAGGCTTTGGGCTTTGGACAAAGAACACTGAAGCCTTTATCGATGCTAAGCTTGGTCATCTTTTGCGGTTATGGAATTGAGTATCCTAGGAGAGGACAACTATATTTTTTGACACCCCTTTTCAAAAGCCACTATATCCTAGGAGGGCCATAAATATTGGTTAAGAAACTACTGAATGAGTACAAGAAACTTCACAGGACTGGGAGTAACTCTTACAAGTTTGGGTGCTACCTATATGATCAGCAGTTTGAAACTACCAGCAGCTCCAGAGGAGAAGATGAGGTTTCTACTGTCATAAAGAGTTACAGCCTCAGAAGCTCACAGGGGCAGTTCTACCGGATCCTACAGGGTATCTTTGAGTCAGCAGCACCTCTGGCAGGGAGAGTCACCACAGAACTTCCTGCCTGATGCTTAAAGACTACGCGAGAAAGGGAAGGCTAATTTAAATATGTTTGTAAAGCTTTTTTTTAAAAGAAACTATGTCCCATTTTTTAACCTCTTTCATAAAATTATGGCAAAAATAAATGGTAGTGGTTATCTTATTTGGCAAAATGGAAAACATTGATGTTATGGTTATTATTTATTATAATTGAAATGTTGAAGGATGCCTGAAATCCTAGAGTTTGGTAATCTCTGTTCCAACATTTCATGAAATTATGATTTCTATTTTCCTGTTTAGCCATGATTTAAACCAAGCAGGTCAAGAGAGGATTATGAGAAGCAAAATAACACAAACAAGGCACAGTGAATGTGAACAGCTAGGATCTTCTCAGTCTGGTCTTGCTCCCACACCAAGGGGTTGAAGGGGAATGGGGCAGGGGGGTGATCCTAGGGAGAAGGCAGGTGCTGATGAAGGGCTGCCATTCCTAGAAGGCCCAAATTCCCTGCTCCACAACCCAGGGCTATGACTTACAAGCATCAGCCAAGGCAGCAAGGAGGCACCAAAGCAAACATCTTTTAAATAGAGCAGAAAGTGGCATTTTGAAAGAAGATGCTGCTGTGTGAGAGGGTATTGGGCTGGACATGGCCACTCCGGGCTTCCAATTTTTCCAAGGAAGCTGGCTGTTTTGGTAAAGATGGTAGAAACAGCTGGACAGCTGCTCTTCCTGGTCCTTCTTTCCTGGCTGTCTTCATACCAGTCTCTTACTCCAACTTCCATCTCTCCCTGTCTATCGCCACCATCAGCCATTCCTCTGACTCACATCCCTCCCAGCCCCTCCCTCGAGATAAACTGGCTAGGAAGTCGCAGAAGGGCAGTCCAGAGGGAGGTGATGGTCACAGAAGAGAGCAAGAAGACAAGCAAGTCTTAATGCCTCTGGTCAGCTCCACTCCCTTCACTTCCCAGCTCATATTAAATAGCCTTGAATTATTCCTGGGCAGTCCTCTCCTCCTACCACACATATTACTCTTGCACCATCTTCTTTCTATGAAGAATCTGACCCTCAGAATCTTTCCCCACTAAGTTCCCTCCACAGCCCAGCCCAGGGATACCCCTTCAAGGCAGCATTTCTAATTTCTGCTCTTGATCTCAAGGCTCAGCAACCTGAGCAAAAAAGCTGTCTTTAGCCTGCTTGCTCTATTACATGCAAACTCCTTCATCCTGTGGGTACTCCCTATCCACTAGGCTCACCTTCTGTATTCAGAGGAGATGATTGTTGGAAACAGAGATCCTCTCAGCTATGTTCTCTGGGCAAGACAGAGGCATGAAATGACCACTGGCCAATGCTCCCAGGGGAAGCTGAACACAGGGGCCAAACACACAGTGGCAGCTATTGTAGGGAGATCCTAGGGGCTGTCTCCAGCTGCACCCCATCTGTCACATCTATAGTCAGGCTGTGTGTCCCGTACAGCTGCTGTGGATGATTCCTGTGCAGCTAAGACATGGTGCATCTCTTGGGTTATGGGGGCCATTGGAGTCTCTTGAAAGTTTAAGTCTTTCTCTTAACAAAATGCATGCATATGTGTGCATGCAAACACGTTCTCTGGAGACCTTTGTCAATGTTCCCCTACATTGCCAGATCCCAAGTTAAGAATCTCTGCCAAAATGTGTCACCACAAGAAAGAGGAAACTGTGAGGCACACGGAGAGAAGTTTAGAATTTTGCTGTGGTGTCAGTGTGGTGGATGATTAGCCATGGTTTTACTGGTAGCTAGTCTACAGTGTTTTTAGGGCTCCAGACGTCTCTGTGGCTATGGGGCTGGATGACAGCCCCAATTTAGCTCCCCAAGGTGACGCAGGGCTAGGAGAGATGGTCCCAAATCTCTTGCTCAGCAGTGTATCTCAGGGAAGGAGATGGGTTCACGCGGAAAAGGAGACTAACTAAATTTTAAGTTCCTCTTGAACAAACATAAAAACCACAGAAATATTGGGAAGTACAGCTACTTCCTACTCAAGTTTAATTTTAAAACAAGTTCAACATATTTTCCTCAGTATACTCTATGACACAAAAACATTTAGACTTTGAAAAAATCTGGGTTCAGTACTCTATGATTGTCTAACTATATGACCTTGGACAAGTCATTCTCTGTCTCTGAACTTCAGATTTCTCATTGGTGAAATAATTAGAAACCTCAACTATGTGAAGGCTAGTAAAAGAGATAAGCTGAAGGGACCTGGTATCATGCTCATTCACAATAAACTGAAGTGTGCATAGGTGTCACTGTTGATAATGGGAGTAAGGGACTCCACTGAGACAACGGAGCATGTGGAACTCAAAGAGGACAAGAGGCCCTGGCAGAGTGGCTGTGAGTGAAAGGATATACCTGACTGCACTAGAGAGGTGGTGACCTATGTCCTGACTGAGGCTATGGCAGACCAGAACCAGGAACAGGCCCCCAGAAGCCCAATTCAGAGTGCTTTCTAGCCCATCCGTGATCAGGGACACCTGCGAGGTTTGGTATTCCTAGGATCTGAACTGGGATGCATCATTGTTCCTGCTTGTTCTTTACAACTAGCACTGTCCCATGACCCAAATTCTGAATCACCTACACATAAAATTATGACTAAACGAATGAAAACAGACACTATTAACCAACAAGGACCTGAAACACACCCATGACAACTTCTGATTAGCAATGTTTTCACCTGACTACATTTAGTCTTTTTCATCTAGTCCAGGTAAATGTACCCACCCCTGCCCCCGCTGCCACACACACACACACACACACACACACACACACACACACTCGTGCAGTGGTTCTCAACCTTCCTAATGCTGCGACCCTTTAATACAGTTCCTCATGTTGTGGTGACCGCCCCCAATTAGAAAATTATTTTTGTTGCTACTTCATAACTGTAATTTTGATACTGTTATAAATATGGCGAGCCCTGTGAAAGGGTCATTCAACCCCCAAAGGGGTCACAACCTACAGGTTGAGAAACGCTGTTCTAGTGTCTTCTCTCTCCTCCTCTCCCTCACCTCCCTCTTTTCTTTCTCTCCCTCCATGTCTTCCTCTCTCTCATCTCTTTCTCCTTTGTGTCCTTTGATTCCCCTCCTCCCCTCCACCGTCCTTATTAATGGAACAGAGCAGTAAGAGGCAGGCAGATGGATATTTAACTGGAAGTTATACCCAAGGTTGTCATGATTTTGAACAACCCATGGTGACTAAAAACAACCATTGAGCTACTAATAACTTCTTTAAAAGCATGGCGTCTGGCAACCAGTCCAGATGGACACCTGGTGCTGGCCAGGGGACGGTTACACTACAGCACAGCAAGTGAAAGTGCATGACTGTGGAGCCCATCAGGCCTGGGTTTTAAGTCTAGAATCCCAGGACACAATACCATGCGACCTTATTTCATTCCTCTGTGACATGGGGCTACTGATTCTTTTGACTGTCTTTTAAGAAAGAGTAGCATTGGCCTGGCACCGATCTTGGCATGAGAGCAGGCCTTCCCATCCAGCAGAACAATGGGTTACTGTGCTGTACCAGGTAAATAAATACACTGAGACAAAATGTGGAAGGTGCAGGCCTGCGGATTGGGTGGGATGGTTTCCGCCTTTAGTAGTTAATTGCAGGAGACCTAGAGTCCAAGCAGGTCCCAGGTTCAATTCATGCCTCAGCTACCCAAGGGGTAAAGTTGAGCAAACACATGACTCTTCAAGCTTCACTGGAGTCCTGGTGACACAGTGGTTACATGCGGGGCTGCTAACCACAAGGTCAGCAGTTCGAGCCATCAGCTGCTTCACAGGAGAGAGACTAGCAGACGTGTGGTCTTGGAAACCCTTAATAGCAGTTCTACTCTGTCCTACGGAGTCGCAATGTATCCGAATCGACTTGATAGCAGTGGATTTGGTTTTTCAGTTTCTATTTTCTCAACTGAAAATGGGGAAAATGAAAGTTCCAGTCTCACAAGAGTAAGTGAATTATTGTGCAAAAGTCCTTTGCAGTGTGCATGGCACAAGGGTGACTTTCAATCATTGTAAATAACTGGTGTGGGGCAAGCCACCTCTACTATATCTTGCCACTATCAAGTCCAGCGCTGTGCCCAATTGCTACTATTTCCTTCCACCTCTAAAAGACTGACTGAGCCGAGGAAAGAGGCGGGCTGAAGTGTAACCCGCGGCCACACTCACCTGTCGTTTTCAGGTCTGAGTACCTAGTGCTTTCCCCTTAAAGTAGTGCCAAGCACAAGGTTCACATCGAGCATGGCCCAAGGCTCCCGCTGTGCCATCGCATTTACCTGGGATGCCCGACCAACCTGGCAAGACAAGAAGATCCGGCGTGCTGTGGTCCATAGAGCACCGTGCCCCGCCGCTGGCAGTAGTGGACTAGGAGTGGGCCGGGGCTACAGTGGACTTGGTGGACTCCTGGGCCTCTGATGCCCGTGCATCACTCACTGTCCAGAGAGCGCACGGCCCAGGAACCACGGCTGCAACGGACGGAGCTGCCCAGCAGTGCCGAATGCCGGGGCCTGCGCGCTGCGAGCCTCCGCCCTGCCCCGCACCAGCCCTCGCCCCCGGCTTACCAATGGCAACTCTCCGCTCCGCCCCTCGTCCGGCACCGCCCAATGGCGCTGTCCCATCCGCTCTTCCTCCGGCACCATCCAATGACACTGTCCGGGCGGTCAGTCAAGGTCCAGGCAAGGTCAGGGCTCTGGATGATGCAGTACGACCCAGGAGAGAGGTGGGTGTGCTCGCTTGGCTCCATCCTGTGACCAAATCCTATGGGCCAGTGCATCCTAAGACCCTGGCAGAGTGTGGGGTCCGGATTATGGTCGGAGAGGCCAGGCACCCCGCGGTAAAGGTGGGGGCCTTGAGCTTTCACAAAGGCTGCTGGAGGTCCCCAGTTTTGTGGGCGTAGCTGGGAGGTGGGGGAAGTAGGATGCAAATCAATAAAAGCTGGAGCGTTTGCTGTGTTTTGCTGGAGGAACGCCTGGCTGCTGTACCAGGTAAATAAATACACTGTGGCCTCTGAGCTCCCCGCTTAAAAACAAACAAACAAACAAACAAACAAACCCTCCACGGATCTAGCGACTTCTTCCATGCACCACTTGGAGATGAAAATTTGCCTGCTCTAAGAAAACTTCAGAGCACTTAGGGAGCTCTGAATAGTTCACTGTGTCTGAAAAGCCCACAGGAAAGTTTCCAGTTTCTCTTTTATTCTACAATTTCCAATCCTGACTTCTCTCCAACCGAAATCACTATAATTTCATTTAGTCATGACCACTTTAGGATCTGATAAAAGCTATCAACCTTCTAGAAAGGCCCATATACACAAAATACAGCTTCAAAGGAATTTGAGTCTGTGCGCTCCTCCTCACTCCGTTGTTAGGACAGCTGGATTTGTGCGTGCAACCCTTTTTAGTCTTTTTCTCCATATGCAAAAGTCATGGCCTAGAGATCACCAGTCAGAGGGCTTCCCAGCTCTGCCCTCGTGCGAATTCACGGAGAATGGTCCATCCCTTTCCCTTGCGCATATTTACTCCTGCATAGCCTGAAGCTCTGGCCATCACATCTGAGGCTCTCTAAAACAGGGTAAAATTCAACAGGGCTGAGAATTGTATCCTAAGTTTTCATTCTTGCCATATGTTATCAATGGACCCAGAACTAGGGAGACACACAGTTCCCCTGGAACTCTGCAGCACTGTGTTGTTGTTGTTGTTGTTAAGTGCCATAGAGTTGGTTCCAACCCATAGCAACCCTATGCACAACGGAATGAAACACTGCCCCATCCTTTGCTAGCCTCACAATTGTTCCTATGATTTTTGCAGCCATTGTGCCAATCCCTCTTGTTGGAGGCCTTCCTCATTTTCACTGCCCCTCTTTTTCTTTTTTTTCTGAATGAAGGAATTGAAAACTCTGACAGTGGACACTTGTGCTGCATGAAAAAGGCAAGTAGTAGCACTTACTCCTTTGAGTGATGAGGGGAGTAGGGAGGATGTACGTAAAGCACTGAGTGGAGTCCCTGGTGCACAGTGGGAGAATAGGAAGCATGAGTTGTTGCCCCAATCACAATCAGCACTCCAGGGTAAATCATTCCCTGACCTATTTAAGGTTTTCTCTAGGTCCATGATTAGTGTGGAATGGGTTGTAAAATTAATTTAGTGGAAGATGTGCCTGGTATTTTTTTAAGAGAGAAAAAACATAAATGCATAGCACACATAGTAAAATAATATTTTATGAGATTTTTGTTTGCATTATCATGTTTTAATTCTGTATATCCATTGGTATAAAACATATGTCTTGTGTGTCACAGTTTAAAAAGTTAAAAAAGTTTAAAAGCCACTTGTATGAATCAATGTGACAATCCTAATCCTTTTCACTATTTTGGTAGCCTCTTTTGAAGCTACACTGTGCCATTAGACATGTTTTACAGGTAAAGAGATAGAGAAAGGGTGTGCTATGGGAAGGGACTTGAGAGAGGGTGGTAGGGTTAGAGTCAGCTTTTCTGATGGAAGGAACAAATAGGTACTTCTCCCCTCAGCCTTCCTATCTTGAATGTGGATATAATGTGGAGTGCTGCCAGCCATTTTTAATCATGAAACAACAGGCCCACATATTAATGGTGGCAGAGCATAAATATAAAAGGACACAGGCCATTTGTGAATGCCAGAGCTGTTATACTGCTTACTCTAGGCTTTTTGTTCTGTATCAAAAAAAAAAAAATTCATTGCCACCTAGTTGATGCTGACTTATATTGAGCCCACAGGACAAGTAGAACTGCCCTTGTGAGTTTCCAAGACAAACTCTTTATTGGGGTAGAAAGTCCTATCTTCCTCCTACTGAATGTCTGGTGGTTTTGAACTGCTGACCTTACAGTTAGCAGCCCAACCCCTAACAATTAGGCTACTAGGACGCTTCTTTAATCATGTATATAAGGTCCTATTTGTTTAAGGCAGGCATTGGAGAATTTTTTTCTTAAAGGGCTAGAGAGTATTTTCAGTTATGTGGATTATAAGGGCTCTGCTGAAAGAGCTAATAGACAATATGTAAATGAATGACTTGATTCTGGTTTCAGTAAAAGCTTATTTATAAAAATGGACAAAGGGCTACATGAAACCTATAACCTTGGTTTCATAAGCCTTGCTCTAAACCAGGGCTTCTTGAACTTTTTCACTCAGGACCCTTTTTAACCCAATACATTTTTACTGGGCCTTGACTATGTAAGTATATAAAATAGATATAAAAATCAGACAGGAATTACCTGCTTCAATACCTATGTGAGTCACTGTCTTGACAGACATTTCTTTCGTTATATACACATGTGAATGTCACTAGTTTTGCTGCTCTTAAGAACCCAGTCTACCAGTACAGCAGCTTTATTTTCAATAGCCCCAAACTGAAAACAACCCTGATATCCTTCATTGGGTGGATGGTTAAAAAGGCTGTGTTAGATCCATACCATGGAATAAAAAAGAAAAAAACTTATAAATTGACTCATACATTTGGGTTAAATCTCCAGAGAATTGTGCTGAGAAAACAATCAGACTTACAAACAAACACAAACTAATGCCAAAAAGTTCCATACTGTATGATTCCAGTCATATAACATTCTTGAAATGTCAAAATTATGGCGATGGAAAATGGGCTCAGGAAGGGTGGCGATGGAACAGAAGGGGTGTGATTGAAAAAGGGTACCAGGAGGGTTTCTTGTGTGAAGGACTAGTTCTGTATCTTGTGTGTATTAGCAAAATCCTGGCAGTGATAAGGAATTAAAGTTTCACAGGATGTCACCTTTGAGGGAAACTAGATAGAGGTGACACAAAATCTCTCTGAAATATCCACATGAATCTATAATTCTTTCCAAAGTAAACATTATTTTAAGACAGTGTATTTTCTGTAGTTGTAAACATTTTTATTACAATATATACACACACACACACACGTGTATATAGTGTATATATATCCCAACATTTGTCAAATCAACATTTTTCAGGGGGAGGATTTAGTGATGTCAGTTATATTAGTTGTATTATGCATTCATCATCCATAATTTGGATCTGTAATCCAAAGTTCGTATCAACATAGCACAAATTCACTGCTTCCTGAACAATGACACTACATTTTCCCTCCCTGCTGCTACTGATAAACACTAGCAAATGTTGGGACCCATGTTTTTGAACAGTGTATCACTGCATATAGTGTGCCCCACAAATGGAAAACTGCCTAGTGGAATTCTAATGTTTGTTAGACGACTCCTGCTCAAGAGCAGGGGGAAAAAAGATTCTCAGCTTTTTTGAGTGTCTTCTTATAATTCCCAGGCTGTCCAATAAAAGGTCTAAAGTCCAGTGTCTCACTAGGAATGGTTAGGCCATGTTACGTTTTAAGATACTTGCTTCTGATTCATTATTTAAAAACCTTATAGTTAACTTCATGATTTGGGGAACTTTCTACATTTAAATAAAAATGAGATTCCATTACTTTATCTTGCTGGGAACCACCAATTATTGAAGTCTCAGTTCCAATAAGCTAAAGTAATTTCTTCCACCATCATTAATACAGTAAAACCTGTGAGTGTGGGAAGCAGATAATGGGAATAGAATGTATTCAGATAAATACTTTATTCTCATATATTAAGAAGCCTGGTAGGCTGGGTTTCTGGGGTAGAGGGAGGCCTTCACCCTTGTGAGTTGGAGGTGAGTCCCAGTCACATTCTCATAATTAATATTGCTCCCCACTATATCCTCCCATAGCAGTGCTACATTAAAGTTACCTCTTACAAGCACATGGCTGAAGACAGCCACTCCCCTTCCCTGCCCTGAACACTGGTGTTAGGTTACTCCTCCTATGTACTCAGGGACTCTTAGGGTTAGGGTACAGTCCTCTTTGTTAGACATGGTTACCTGTAATTATGGGGTCTTGCAGGCCGCCTGAGTGTGTATAAGCCTTGGTTGGGAATAAATTTTCTCTCTCTCTCTGTGCGGACCTGGCTCCTGAAGTCATGGCGGTGCCGGGAGTTGAACACATTCATGCCTTGTCTTGTCTGAAGTCTCTTTAATTTTATCTCTCAATTACACAACCACCCTTTGGACCCACTCGATTGTGGGGGCAGTACTCCACATCTGAGAACTGTAACTCAACAAGACTACCTTGTATTTTCAAGTTTTCTTTTAATGACTGA
>NW_022111365.1:7863726-7868239 GCF_000313985.2 Echinops telfairi | reverse complement strand
CTTTAAATTTTATCTTTTAACACAGGCATGTTACAATATTTCCTCTGAAGTGATGTGTTTAAATAATTTATTTTTGAAGTTAACCAACAAATAACATAGTTTTGAAACTATAAGTAAAGTAATTAATGAAAGTTATTAACCACATTGGATTTCTTTTCAGTCAAAAATATAACAACTTCATTTTTAAACATCAATAATCTGTTTAAATTTTACCCTCTTGGGGGCCACCTTACCTCTCTCTGCATGTAGTAATAAACTTTTGTAATTGGAGCCCATGCCTTTGCAATGGTTTGGAAGGAATGACTGTTAAGGGAACAGCTTTCAATGAAATTAATTATCTTGAGATTATCTCGAAGCACGATATTTAACTCTGATGATTTTTTTTTCTTTTGGCTACGAGTGCTTCCTGATGAATTTTCCAGTGAATAAAAGTGGTATGCTCATTGCCACCACATCCAACATTCTCACCCATCATTGCTCCAGTACTGTCTGTACAGACGCCAATGAAGTTTGGTTTGTGAAAAATTCACTGACTTCAAGATATATATTGTCCCCTTCTGTGTGCCTTGCCAAACAAAGCAATCTTTTCTCACATATGCTTCCTTCATAAATATATAGTACATAATTATCAACTATGTCATGTTGTTTCATGTAACTGTATTGAAAACGTTAGGCTGCCCTTAAGCATTTTAATTAGCTGCTGGAATTGGTCATTACTAATTTCAAAAATTCTTTTGGAAACAACATTATCTGATAAAGGAATTTATAAATTGCTTCCCTGTATTTTTTCCCCATGAACTTTTTCTGATATTTTAACCGCAATGGTAATATGAGATCTTCTTCTATCTCATCAGGCTTTTAGTTTTTGCATTTAAATAAGTTCCATAAGATGCAAGTAAATACTTTGTGAGGACACTAACACATTTCCCTAAACATTGTTTGTCTTGATTGGAAGATTTTCAGTCATTCAAAATATTCCTCTAGTTTGATTGCAGTATGATAGATGCTTAGTATTAAGATGCTGTTTTAGTTAAGTTGATTTCATAGCCCAAACTTCATTACAAATTGCTAATCACTTCTCAAATAAACACTAGTTTTAGTTTATGAAATTGCATTTGTTTGTGCTTAACTTATAAAATTGATGTCCACACACATGCACATGCAATGGTGATGATGGCGAGATATTTTAAAAAGGGCTTTTGTCTTGCTGTAATTAATCACTTAAGTAAAAGAAGGAGATAACAATGATAAGAATCAATCACTCCAACACAATACAATGCAAAGATAAATGTATTTAATACATACACACTGAGCAATGACAGTGGAAAATATCAGAAATATTTTATTTTCCATAATTAAACTATTATGCTTTTGTAAGAGCAGAAAACTGTGGGGGGAAAACCCACTTCAATTCAGAATGTAAAACAGTGTCAAATCTCAGGCAAGGGGTTTTGGGCAGTGTGTGTTGGCATTGCATGGCATGATGGTCTTTGTAGTGCAAAGTGCATATGTTGTGTACCAAGATTGGAGTGAAGTCTCCAGATGCAGCAGGGGAAAGTACACACCTCATCTCAGGGTAATACAGCCCTAACACATCATCACGGGTCTGATAGGTGCAATTGTACAGCGATAATAAGTAAAGATCATAGTAAAGTCATAGAGAGCATGAGAGATAGAAGAGAGATTGAAATAGCAGGGTCAGACACATTTCATAGTAGCATGCTCACCTCAGCCTCACTTGATGGTCTACGTGGAGAGAAAGAGATATTTAATGTTAACCGGACTTTTATATTCTCTGGGGACGTGCAAGCCCCCTAATTACAGGTGAAGACATACATCACAGGAAAGGGTTGTGCTATAGGTAATACAGTAATGGGAGGGGGGATGATCTAGAGGTATCCATGTAATAGGAAGGGGAGATAATGGGGGTACCCATGTGACAAGATGGGCGATTCCTAGATTCAGGGAGGCAGCTTAATTTTGGATATCACTGAGCTGGTTTGACCTGTTCTCTGGCTCACTTAAGAAACCATCATCAGTAGGGTGCAAACCTCAACTACAGGAACCAAATGGATGACTGCAAGCCTTTAGGGAGAAGTAGCCCATTGCCCTTAACAGCAGGGAGTGGGCCCTTCTTGTGGTGGAACCAGGCAGTAGTCTAGCAACTGACTGCGTTCAGGGAGGATGTCTCTAAGCATCTGACCTCCCACCATATGCTGGCAAATAGCCTCAAATGTTTGGCATGTCTTTGTGGAAGACAAAGCTGGGGAAAAATCTCTATGATCCCACATATCTCTGGCAGTCTTACTCTTTATAGTATTCCTTCATCAGGAAATCTTTTGAAAAGGTCATTTTTGTGAACAATCCAAACTGACTTGCAAGATTCCATGAAAAGTTAAATGGAAGTGCTCATGATAGATTTTCAGCAAAGTTCCAAGATTGAATTTATGTTTGATCTGCAGTAACAGTTAATGCAGTTTAAGGGCCTGATAAAATACATGATTTGATTGGGTGGGTGAAACCACCATCTGGGACAACATTCTCTGCTCCAGTTTCACCTAAGATATCTTGGTGCCAGATATTGCTCCAAAAATCGAAAAATTACCACATTTCTACACAAACTATGCACTTGTTATAGGTTCTCCCTCCTCCAACTAGGCCAGAATTATTTTACTTAATGTCATTGTTTTTACATTTTAGATACCTGGCTACTTTATTTTATTTTAGGAAAAAATAAAATAATTTTTGTCCCCACTGGTTCTTTGAGAGAAGTGAAAAATACATGAGCACAGTGCCACATTTTTGAGATATAATTCCTGTTTGGGCCGGGTCCGAACCGGGCAGCCCCCCATCTCCTCTCTCTGGCTCCTCAGGAAGACAAAACTTCACAGTCCCCATCCCCAGCCTCTCAGAAAGATGGATAACCTATTGAACTATGCAACTCCTGCCCCAGCACCCCAGGAAGCTATTTACCTTCCCAGGTCAACCTCATAGCCCATTCCCCCAGCACTTCAAAGAGCAGGTCTGCATACAACAAGATAATCTCCCAGGAATCACATCCTGACTTAAGGTCCTGCAGCTGCAAGCAATAAAGTAATAAAGATTCTCCCTTCTGTTGACCTATATTTCCTTAGCTCAGAACCTATATAACTCCCACCGCCTCCCTGGCGAGTTGCAAGTCCCCTGACCTAATTCGTTGGATCTTCGCGCCCCTGTCCCTTTCTCTGCTCTCCCTTCCCTCCTGGGAGTTCTTTCCCTGCCTCAATAAAATCTTTCCTAACCTCTTGTTCCTGACTAAGCCTCATCTCCTTCTGCGCCTCTGTCTCCAACCTCTCATCTTGGTGCCGAAAAGACCTGGGAGTGGCAGGAGGGGCCTCTGTGCTGCCCTGGCCTCTCTCTGGCCGGTGCACAGCCTCGTCCTCCATGTCCACGGACCTCTGAGGCCTGTCTGCATGAGAGTTTCTCTGGTCTGTATTTCTGTGCATGTCCGTTCTGTCTTGCTTGTCTTGTCTTTCTGGACACTGAGAACCAGCAAACTCATACGGAACGTTAGGGTCCATATGGCTCCGGGCAGGGCAGGTGACTATGCTGCCACCCTAGTGCCAAAAGGAGCTGGAAGTAACTGCCTTTCCCCGTGAGGGGTGCAACGATAAGGTCAATTTCTCATGTCCACCTCTTTTTGTGTGTCTATCTTCCCTCTCATGTAGCCTCCAGCCCTTTGCCTCTGTGTTTACTTCCTGGTATCCCTGCCACTGACATGACTGGGCCTGGCAGTCACTGCACCTTCCAACTGGACCAGAGTGCAGAGGGTAAGTTTAAGCGTTGCTTACTTGTTCATATGCCTCATATTTGCAGCTATGCAGTGCTTTCTCTAAAGTATTCCACTCTCCCTCCCTTCCTGACCCTGATCAAAAGGTCTCAGGAGACCACTGATCCGAGGTTCTTGTCTGCTGGTTAAAGTCGCAGGCCTGCACCAGGGAACCTTCCTGTTTTGTAGAGTCCAGGACTCTCTCCCTGGGCCCCTAGCTCTGACTGGGACGCCTCTCAGGGTTACCAGGCCACCTCCTGACTGATGGGTGCAGGCGGGGACCAGGAGACTTCCTTCTCCTTTGCCCATACCCCCTGAAGTTTAAGATGCCATGGGAAGCTCTCTAGGCCTCCCAGGGACAGTCCCTCAGGATGCCTGCTGGCTAATCTCACTAAACTGGGCCTGGCTCCAGACATTCACCCTAAGCGTCTGGTCTTTTTCTGTAACCAAGTGTGGCCACAATACCAATTGGACAATGGGTCGCTCTGGCCAGATTTCAATATTCTCCCCGACCTTGACAACTTCTGTCAACAAACCCAAAAATGGTCTGAGGTCAGACCCCGTAGGATCTCAGGCAGTTCCCAGGGAAGAGCCAGCCTGGACTTATCAAACAGATACCCAAGCTGGACAGGAAGGCAGAGCTAGCAGACTGCATGATACGATGTTTGCTGGCTGGCTTGCAAGCCATCTCCCACAAAGCAGTTA
>NW_022111365.1:7844089-7863099 GCF_000313985.2 Echinops telfairi | reverse complement strand
GTTGGCCCTGCTGGGATTGGCCAAAGTCTGAGAAGACCCTGACTGGACCTCCATCACCCTCGCCAAGCCTGGGTATTGCTCAAGGTATTGGGTAAGTAAATTTCCTTCTTGCATGGAAGCTATCTTTTCTGACCTGCCCTCATTTTCAGGGCTAGGCAGTCCTTCCTCAATCTCCGTCATGGATATTGATGGCAAGCCTACCTGCCACAGGTGTACTAGCCCTCTACTCATTCCTTCCTTATAATCCCTTCGTGCCTGGTCCCTCTGTTGGGAAGAAACATTTTAAATTAGTTAAAAACCTCCTTACACCTTACTTTTGGTCTTACAGGACCTCTGCTCCTTCCCCTTCATTTACCCAATCTAAAAGAACTGGCCCTACAAACTCTGTTGCTTCCCGATGTTAACCCATCATACAATGCCTCCTTTCTAACAACCTCATTACTCCTACCCACTCTCCCAGCAACACTCAAATCTTACCAGTAAGAAACCAAATGGTACTTATCACTTGGTCCAGGACCTGCGCCTCATTAACGAAGCTGTTATCCCCATACACCAGTAGCTTCTGACCCCTGAACTCTTTTGTCCCACATTCCCTCCTCCACTATACCTTTTTCACCATCCCCCTTAACCCAGCGTGTCAGCATTCACTTGCCTTTACCTGCAGCCCCTCCTAAAACAGTTCTAAAGCAGACATAGCCCAACTCCCTTAACTTCTCTCCCTCCAAGACACACTTATCCCTGCTGCTATCTGTTTAAGCCTGTGCCCCAGCCCCACCACTCAGAGTTTAACTCTAAATAAACACTAAGTCATAAAGAACCTCTGACCACTGACTTTGAGTAAACACATACTTTACATTAAGTCCCCAATTTCTCCCTTATGACTAAACCATTACACTCCCCAAGGGTGGTTGCAGCAGCCTTTATGCAATGCAGCAGGACCTTTAACCCTTTGCTGACACTTAGTTAATACAATTTTCATTTTAGTGAATGTTTAAGTCTAGATGGAAACAGTATGTTTCAGAAGGTCAGAGTAAGTTGCAAATAATCAGAAAAAGAGTTGGAAAACTTGTTATAGAATGTCTGGCTGTGCCAGAATGTGAAAAAATTTGAAAGTTATGGAAAGTTGTTTGCCAAGAAGTTGCTGAGAAAGAAGTGAATGGTAAGAAAGATTACAGTGCAAGAAATGTAAAGGACATCAAACTGATAGTACCCCTGATAGTTCATGGGAAAGCGACAGAAAAACAAGGCCACTCCTGTTGGTCCCCTAGACTCTCCCTGGTTAGTCAAAGCTGCCTTTAACAAGCTCCGACATGCCCTCCTTCACTCCCCATCCCTGCATCTACCAAACCCTGTCAAACCTTTATTTTACACAGACAGAAAAGAAGGTATGGCAGCCGGAGTCCTGACTCAGCCCCTGGGGCCCACTCTATCCCCTGCAGCTTATCTGTCTAAGCAAGTAGATATGACAGTCAGGTTGGCAACCATGCCTCCAAGCCCTGGTGGCGGCTGCCACCCTCACCAAAGAAGCCCTAAAGTTAACACTGGGGAAGCCAATCCAGTTGTTATCCACCCACAGGTTGCAGGACCTCCTCTCACACTGAATCCTGTCTTTGCTGTCTCCAAGCCACTTGCAGGAAATCCATCTCATGTTTATAAAAAACCTTAACATAACTCTGTGCCAGGCTCCTTCTTTGAACCCAGAAACCCTTTTGCCTCAGCTCCTAAACTCGCAGGAACTTAGCAGTCACTCCTGCCCCCAAGCAGTTGAAGAACTAACAATGCCCAGACCCAAACTCTCTGATCAACCTTATCCTAACCCAGATCTAACTTTGTTTGTTGATGGCAGTTCTGTTGTAAATGCCCAGGGGCAATGGCAGGCTGCATATGCTGTCATCTCACTTGACCAAGTCTGGAAAGCTGCGTGCCTCCCAATAAAAACTGCTTCTCAAAAGGCGAAACTTGTTGCTCTCACTCAAGCTCTCCATCTAGCCAAAGGAAAAAACAGCAAATATATATTCTGATTCTAATTATGCATTCCTTATAGCTCACTGTCATGCCACCATTTGGAAGGAGCGGGGATTTTCTGACTGCCAAAGGGTCCCCCATAGTAAATGGTAAATTAATAGTTAATCTCTTACAGGATCTTCAGCTGCCAACAAAAGCAGCCATCATCCATTGCAAAAAACATCAAACTGATAACTGTCTTGTTTCCCTCCAAAGGCAGTTAACATCTTTAGCACAAGTCACCCTACAAAATCCCCAAGCTCTAACTTACTAACAGCAGATAAGGGAGAAACATGCATTTTTCTAAATAAAGACTGTTGTTATTATATTAATGAATCGGGTATAGTTGAGGTGTTAAGGCACTCCACACCATGGTCGATTAAATCAGAAAATGTCAGTGGAGCACCAACAGCTTCTCATGGTTTCAATATCCTGTCATGGCCTGGGTTATGCCCATCATTGGGCCTCTGATAATAATCTGTGTACTTTTGCTTTTAGCTCCTTCTGTGTTTAGATTCTTGCAGGAACAAATGAAAAATATCGTCAACCTGGCCTTCAATCAGCTCCTTCTTCACCCTTACAGTCTGCTGCAGACGGGCCTGAACCCCGAACCTTCCAACTCTTAATCCCCACCTCCTTTGCCCTATTTCAGCAGGAAGTAGTTAAGACAGAAAATGTCGCCCCATTTCCAATATAAAGAGGTTTGGAATGTTTGGGCCGGTTCGGACCGGGCAGCCCCCCACCTCCTCTCTGGCTCCTCAGGAAGACAAAACTTCACAGTCCCCATCCCCAGCCTCTCAGAAAGATGGATAACCTATTGAACTATGCAACTCCTGCCCCAGCACTCCAGGAAGCTATTTACCTTCCCAGGTCAACCTCATAGCCCATTCCCCCAGCACTTCAAAGAGCAGGTCTGCATACAACAAGATAACCTCCCAGAAATCACATCCTGACTTAAGGTCCTACAGCTGCAAGCAATAAAGTAATAAAGAGTCTCCCTTCTACTGACCTATACTTCCTTAGCTTGGACCCTATATAACTCCCACTACCTCTTCGGCGAGTTGCAAGTCCCCTGACCTAACTCGTTGGGTTTTTGCACCCCTGTCCCTTTCTCTACTCTCCCTTCCCTCCTGGGAGTTCTTTCCCTGCCTCAATAAAATCTTTCCTAACCTCTTATTCCTGACTAAGCCTCGCCTCCTTCTGTGCCTCCATCTCCAACCTCTCAATTCCCATTTCTCTGAGTCTTAAAAAGTGGGCTTATATATTTCAACTGGCCTAATATTAGTAGCCAGACCATTTTTGTAGTCATTTTGAATTAAAATTACTGATTGATTGCCCGAGGCCTTTTATGGCTGACTTCAGATGACTCCTCCCCCTTCATTTTGGAATCTTTGAGGTTCCAGAGGTATAATTAGAAATTCTTTTGCAAACTATTGCATCTAATGCGAGATCTATGAGATCTACTTTAAAAACAAGCAGTTCATTGTGCCTTAATGGACTATTTTTTGTTAAACTTGTCACAGAGTCCACTCAGAGTGATTCTTGCTCCATTGGCTTTAATGAAATCCTTAAAGGGTGAGCTCACCCCCTTGTTTGATGTTAACATACATGGGGGCACAAAAAAAGTAAAATTTTTTCCAAATCTATGTATTACATTTTTTTTGTTTGTTTTTTAAACAAAACAGCCTTATCACCTTCAAAGTACCCTCTAGTACACTTATTACATTTGTCAAATCTGTGATTCCATTATTGGAAACATTTCTTAAACTCATCTGTTTAGATGGCTGACAGCACCTCCCTCATTTTTTTCTTCACCTTTTCTACAGTATCAAATTGTGGTCCTTTCATGCTCCTCTGCATTCACAGAAACAAAAAGACGTTGCCCAGAGTGAGGTCAGGTGAGTAAGGTGCATGGGGAAAGAGAGGCATGCTGTTTTGTGCCAAAAATTGGCACACTGAGATGGCTGCATGAGCAGGTGCATTGTTGTGATGGCAAAACCAGCCCTCTGTCTACCACATATCAGGCTATTTTTGTCACACACTGTCATGCAATCTTTTCAGAACCTATAAATAGAAAGCTTGAGATTAACAATCTAACCTGGTGGAATGAACTCCAAATGCACTATGAGTTGACATTTTCATCCATTTGGGAAGTTAACAGACATCAGATAGAGATTTGTCATCAACTGACATTTCACCTTTTTTGAACTGAGAAAACCACTCATGCACTTGAGTTTTTCCCACAGTTCTGTCCTTGTAAGCTGAGTTCAACATCACAACAGTTTCTGTGGTATTTTTCCTCAGCAGGAAAAAAAAAATCACAGTCGCATGCTGTTGCCTTAAATCAGGCATCACAAAAAAAATGAGGTTTGAGTGAATTTGCTTGTACAAAAAAATTCCCTGTGACCAGAAAGAACCTTCCCAGGAGAGAACCTAACTTAGAGCTAGTTGCCTGATGCTCACCTAACAGGGAAGATGTGTACTATAAAAGCTCTGCCCAGCAGACTTTTATTAGGGGTGAGGGTGGGGGAAGGGAGGGATATCTTCTCATACACAAGACTTTATGAAGGTTTGTAATCAGTTCTTAGATGATATCTTTAAAAATATGAATGATTTCTTTCCAATGTTAAGTGGTTTTCATTAACTCCTTTTGGTTTAAAAAAAACAAAACTCACTGTCATTGAGTTGATTCTCACTCATAGCTACCCTACAGGTCAGAGTAGAACTGCTTCTGTGGGTTCCTAAGACTGTAAAGGAGTAGAAAGTCTCATCTTTCTTTCTCAGTACATTTATTGGTTTTGAACTGCTGACCTTTTGGTTAGCTGCCCAATTCATAACACACTATGCCACCAGGATTCTCTGCCATTTAGTTAGCATATTAATAATAACAACCTCTATTAATCCATGAAACTCTCCAACTATACCAGGGGCAGGCTATAAATGATCATTTATTTCCCCAAAGGACATAAACTTTAATTGTGAATTCCATGCGGTGCATTCACATTATACACACACAGTGTTGATTTTTTTTGCCTTTATGGTTATTCTTTGGTAAAGTTTTCTTTTGTGTTCCACACTGCAAAACAAATACTTACTTGAGAACTGGGTTTCCCAAGAAAGTAAAAGCTTGTTTAAAAATGTAATATGACTTTAAATTGCTAATGAAATATCCTTTTGAGAAAAAAATAGCTTGGCTCAAGATTTCTCTTCACTTGGTCTCTAAGAGAAGCGTTATCAACACACATCTATTTCAAACACACATCTATCAACACACATCTGTTTCAAAAAGCAGAAAGCAAAAATAGGTTTGATTTATTGATGAGTAAATCTTTTACATCATCTTCCTTTCTTTCCTTTCTTCCTGAGTGTATGTGTGTGTATTTATTTATTTAGTTGCCCTGGATCACACAAAAAGTTACACACTGGACTACTCGCTAACAGGTTGGTGGTTCAAACCCACAGTGAAGTGCTGCAGAAGAAAGGCCTGACAATCTTCCATTGAAATGTCACAGCTGAGAAAACCCCGTGGGGTGTTCTACTCTACACATGTAGGACGGTCATAAGTCAAAAGTCACTTGATGGCAACTAACAACAGCAAGAACCGCTGTCCGAAGACAAGGGAAAGAAAGTCCTCCACACATCCTAAACCTCCCTTCAAAACCAAAGACCCATTGTCCTTGAGTTTAAGTCTTACTCATAGAAACCCTATAGAACAGAGTAGCAGTATCTCAGAGGGTTCCCAAGTCTGACTCTTTAACAAACATCAGAACCCCAGGTGCTATGCATGAAAGAATGCAAATGCAGGGAGATGTGCAGAATGTTAATGTTTCTCAAAAGAGAGAGGCACGGGAAGGGCTTACACAGGATTTTCTTCCACAAAGAGTTTGGTGTTCTTTTCAGTAGTAATATAATGATGAGACTCAGGACTGTGAACGAATAAGCCACCAGATCTTTTTCTTTAAGACAGGATATAAAGTAGCCAAAGGAAGTGGCAGTTTTCTAGAAGGAAAAGGAGAGGAACCCTGAGAAAACACAGAGCACTAGCAAAGACAAGGGACTCTCTGTCCAATTCCTGAGCTGGTATTTCAAAACAGACCCTCCTCAGGACAATTGGGAGGAACTACCCAGTCAGAGGATGTGACCACTCCTGTGACCTGGAGGGAAGAGCAACCCCCCACCCCCATCTCTTTACCCAAGCCTGAAGTTTTCCAAAGAACATGAAACACTCCACAGGGATAAGAGGTAAACTGGTCTGCCAGCTAGTCAGTTCTGACCTGATAGTCCCATGTTTAAAAAAGATGTTTTAGTTGAACTGCCCTTACCTCTGGATCTGCTGTCGAAACCACCTCTGTTTCGCCTCTCAATCTGTATGCCAAGCAAATCATTAGAGAAGTTAGATTATATGAAGGAGAATGTGGCATCAAAACTCAGATGATACAATCTTGCTTGCTGAAAGTGAGGAGGCCTTGAAGCACTTGCTTCAAGTCAATGATTGCAACCTTAAGTATGAATTACAACACAATATAAAGAAAATAAACCTCACAACTGAACCAATAGGTAATCTCATGATAAAAGATTGAAGTTGTCAAGGATTCTGTCTTGCTTGGATCCAGCATCAATGTTCATGGAATCAGCAGTCAAGAGATGCATAGATGCATTACATTGAGTAGATATTCTGGATCTAACCAATGTAGAGAGGAAAAGCGGGGAAGTTACTTTGAGGATTAAAGTGTACCTGACCCTGCTTCATATGCATATGAAAGTTGGACATTGAATAAGGGAGATTGAAGAAGAACTGAGTCATTAGAATTATGGGGCTGACAAAGAATATTCAAAGTACCATGTATTGTCAAAAGAACAAACAAATCTGGTTTGGAAGAACACTAGAATGCTGTTTAGAGGCAAGGATGGTAAGGCTTTGTCTCACACCCTTTGGACATTTCAGGAGAGACCAGTCCCTGGAGAAGGACATCATGCTGTAGAGAGGCAGTGAAAAAGAGGAAACCCACAACAAGATGGATTGACACAGTGGCAGCAACAATGGGCTCAAGCATAGGAACAATTGAGAGGAGGATGTAGAAACAAGCAGTTTTCCATTTGTTTGTGCCTAGAGTTACTGTGCATCAGAACAGACTCAGTGGCATCTAACAACAATGACAGTCTTTGTGAAGTAAGTCTGTGTGTTTAAGGAAAGATAGAACCATATGAATTTAAATGTCCTACATTTTGTTTCCATTTGGGAATTGTCCCTGGGTTTTCAGCTTGAACACTCTCCCACAGTAAAGCAAATAAGCTGTCTACTTTGCATCTGGGACAGAAAGACCAGGACCAATAATTCCAGAGAGTTTGACCAATAACTTTTACCCCTCATGCACAGACTCATTGGTGGAGTAAGACTAATACTAGGGCATTACAAGACATCTCAGGATGTAAGCAGCACCTCCCTCATTCCCCAAGGGTTTCATGTTTTCATATACATAATAAACCAATACTTGAGGAAACCGTCCTTCTCCACTGACCTAATGGAGCTAAATTAGGGATTGGCACACGTTTTCTGTATTTCAAACTTGCTAACCATAGGGTTTCTCTTGCAACTACTCAGGCAAAAGCAGCAATAAATGATGTGTACATAAGTGGACACAGTTTGGCTCCAATAAAACTTTATTTACAGATCAGACTTTAGACTCTGTCCTTTTCAAGTACACAACATCTCTCATAGATCACACCAGAAGGATTTGATTTGTAACTCCCACTAAGTGAATTGAATTTTATCTTAAATACATTAGTAACAGATTAAATAAACTGAAAAACTCCCATGAGCCTAAGCCTGAAATGGCTCTTTTTACCTTTATGAAAGAGCAGTAATGGAATTTTTGCCCAACCCTCAATACAAATGTAAATAACGTTCAGTCACCTAAATTGTTAACCTGTACAAAATCAACAGTCCATGAGCTATGGTGTAAAAAACCTGCCCTATGCATGTATAGTTTCTCTCAACAGTGTTTTAAATTCTATACCAGTGGCTAAATTAGTAATAATAGCAGTATAACTATCATATACCCCATGGGGATAATTTGTAATGTCCTTTAATAAAATAACAATGATGCCTTTTACGTGAACCAGATACTTATACTTGTACATAAACTGTAGATATATGAATGGATTTTGAACTTGCATATAGTCCTAGTTCCACTCTAAGAACAATTAGTTCTTAATGGTCCTGCTCAATTCCTATCCCCCATGAAGTGATCACTGAAAGTAAGGATGCTATAACAAAGTTTGGTGAAGAAAGCAGATTATCTCCAGCTATTAGAAAGAATGGGTGAAGTGAGACATTGGATAGGGCAAGATATGAGAAAATAATAATATATAAATTATCAAGGGTTCATGAGGGAGGGGGAGGGAGGGAGGGTGGGAGGAAAATGAGGACCTGATTCCAGGGGCTTAAATGGAGAGCAAATGTTTTGAGAATGATGAGGGCAATGAATGTACAAATGTGCTTTACACAGTTGATGTATGTATGAATTGTGATAAGAATTGTATGAGCCCCTAATAAAATGATTTTTAAAAAAGAAGAATAGCATGTTTCTTGTCTCTTGTAACCAACCTTGTCTCCAGGCCCTTGTTACAGGCCCTGACAGCCCGTCTTCTGTTCCTACAGTTTTTCTCCTTTTCCCAAAAATTTTAAGTAAATTTAATCATACAGTATATTTTTACCTCTTTGAATTGGAATTGTTTCAGTTAGCATAATGCATTTTAGATTCATCCATGTTGGTGCATGGAAATTTTATTGCTAAGAAGCATTTACTTAATGACAATGTGATCATCCATTCACCAGTTAAGGGATATGTTCATTGTCTTGGTTTATTGTTTTCACAAACATTTATTTGCAGATTTAAAAAAATCAAGCTTTACTAGTAAGGAAGGGAGAAGAAACAGGAAACCTTCTCCCAACACAGTCAGGTATAGTTCTGCAGGGTCCTAGCAGATGGGATTGGTGCATTCCAGGAGGGCAAGGTCACTGCTGTCTGATGAGTCCAAAGAGAAGAACGGAAACCACGAGAGCACCTTTGGAGAGGAAGTAAAACTATCTCTATTTGGTGACAGATGCAGGAATCCACTTAACACCTATTATAAGTGATCAATTAATTTAGCAAATTTTCAAGGTACAAGATCAGCATACAAAAGTCAATTGCACTTCTAAATTCTGTCAATGAGTAATCTGAAAATAAAGTTAACAAAATTAGTCTATTTACAAAAGCATAATAATTATTAGGACTAACTTTAACAAGTGCAAGATTTGCACACTAGAAACTAGAAAATATTGGTAAAATAAATTTTAAAAGTTTTTTTTTTAAATGAGAGATATCCATGTTTCTGAATGAGAAGATCTAATATTACTCAGATGATAATACTCCTCATATTTATCTACAGATTCAATGCTATCCCAATCAAATTAAAAAATTACAACAGGTTTTTATAGAAATTGAAAAATCATCCTAAAGTTTATATAGAAATGTGAGTAATTTAGAATAGTTGATATAATCCAAAAAAACAAAGGCAAAGCTTGAAGACTCACACTCTGGATTTCAAAATTTAGTGCAAAGCTATGCTAATCAAGACAACCTAGAAAAATATTTTTTATAGGTATGGTCAATTAATTTTTGATTAAAATGCCAAAATAATTCAATAGGAAAAAATAGTATTTTTTTTCCAACATATGGTGCAGGGTATTTACACACCAAAGAATGAAGGTGGATCCTACCTCATACCACACACAAAAATTAACTTGAAATTTATCATAGACATAAATACTAAGAGTTAACATTATAAAACTCTTAGAAGAAAATGTAAAAATAATCCTTTGTGACTTTGGTTAGTCAACAACTTTTGACGTATAACCCCAAAGTATGAACAACAACAATAAAAATAAAATTGACTTTACCAAATTAAACATTTTTTGTTTTTAAGGCCCTCATCTAGCAAATACATGGAACTCGCAGATTAGAAGAAAATATTTGCAATCATATTCGGATAAGAGTATACATATAAGATAACTTATAGAGCTCAACATAAAAAGACAAATAGTCTAGTTAAAAATGGGCAAATGATTTCAATAGACATTTTTCCAAAACAATATATAGCCAATACTCACATGGAAACATGTTTTGAGCACAATAACACTAGTCATTAAGGAAATGTAAATTGTAATGAGATGCTATATCATACCACTTGATGGCAGTGGAATTTGTATGGGTTTGGAACGACTATACAGAGCCCTGGAAGCACACTAAGCATTGTGTTATCAACTTCGAGGTCAGCTGTTCAAGCCTACCAGTGATTCTCTGGGAAAGAAATATGAAGCAATCTGCTCCTGTCAAGTTGGATAGTCTGTGAAATCCAAAGGATCAGTTTTAGGCTGTTCTATAGTATCACTGTGGATTGGACAGATTTGATGGCAATCGGAGTACACAGGAGCCCTATGGTTTAGTGAGTTGAACTACTAACCGAAAGATTAGCAGATCCAATCCAGAATCCAAGGGGGAGAAAGATGAGTCCAGAAGGTAGTCTACGTCTGTAAAAACTTAGTCTTGGAAACCTATGGGGCAGGTTTCTTCTGTTCTATAGGGTCGCTATGAGTTGCAGTAAACTTCACGGCAGTGGTGCAGACCCAAAACCAAACAAGATTCATTGCCTATGTCCTATAGCAACCCGATAGGACAAGGTAGCAGTGCCACCTTTGAGCGTCTGAGACTGTAACTGCTTAAGGGAGCAGAAAGTCCTGTCTTTCTCCTTCAGAATGGGTGGTGATTTTGAACTGCTGGCCTTGTGGATCACAGCCCAATGTGTAACCACTATGCAACCAGGGTTTTTCATCAACTATACATGGTTAAAAACAATGTGTTGTATCCGTAAAGTGGCATATCATTGGGTAATAAAGAGAAATTAAGTACTTATACTTGCTATATAGCCGGGATAAATCTGGCAAACATTTGCTTGTGGCATGTGCAGTCACAAAAGATCACAAAATCCATTTATAGGAGAATCAAGAACTGGCAATTCTATTACCACAGAAAGATGGGTGACTGTTTAGGGCAGGGGAAGGGTCCTGGAGAGTCACCGCTGATGGATATGAGATCATTAAACTGTTGTGAATTTATGTTGCGGTGATGGCTGTACAACGGAATGAGCAGACTATTGAATTGTACATTTTAATGAGTAAATTTTACGGTATGTGAATTATATAAAAATAAAGATGTTAGAAACATTAAACAAGATTTAGAAGGAGGACACATGGGTTGACCTCTAGAGTGGGGGTCTTCATCATGAGGGGTAAGAAGTGGCTCTTTACCTAATTCAGGGTAGAGAGTGCGACAGCGGGCGGGTGGGATTTGTATTTTCCTCAGGCTCAAGCTGTAAAGTCTGGAGTTTGAATATGAGCTTTCGGATATGAATTGGGCTTTCCCACAACACAAGTGTTTTCTAAGTGCTTTCCCACTTTGATGCTGCTCAGGGAGGCCCTCACACTAACAGGAACAAACATGCACACTCCGTGATTTATAACCTGAAAAGCATTTATTGTCACCTGTCTTATCGGCCTCATTAGACTAACCCTGAGAAAGATGTGCTTTTCTTCCTACTCACTGTAATTAGTGCTTGCTATTCTCACAGAAAGTTCACTCAGTGAGTAGTTCTAAGTCCCCTGGCCCAGGGCTATTTTTCTGCTTTGGTTTTAACTGTGAGTGGGAGGCAGGCCACAACGAGTGCAGCTAGGACCAGTGTCATCGAATGTCTGCTCTTCAGGGATTCCAGTGTGGAAACTGACGGTTACCCAGGTCTCACGTTGGGAATAAAATAAAGATGGAAGGTGCTTCTCTGCTTCTGAGGAAGGTACTCTTCAAGCTGGGCCCTCTGCTAGGTGAAAACCCTGGTCTGTCTAAAGACCTAATTTAGGACTTGTTCAGGCAGCGGTGAGAATGTTTGAGGTGGCAGGCGGGGGCAAATAATTAAACACTTGACAACTCATTGAAGACTTGGTGGTCCCAAGTCACCCAGCGGACTCTTGAAATACAGACCTGGCAGCATTGCTTTCCAAAGGTTGCAACTCTGAAAACCCTGTGGTGACGCTCTACTCTGAACACATGGAGTCACCGTGAATTGGAACTGACTTGACAATTATGGGTGTTTCATGCCCTCCTTTGCCAACCCAGGTAAGGTTCTCATCCTCTGAGCAACTAGTCTAGTACATTCCTGTGTCTCTTCCTTCAAGACCTCACGCATGATCATTTCACCTGAAATCTCCAACATGCACTTCACCTCGAAGACACAGGGAAACAAGGCTGTGCTTTATAATGAAATGTGGCAGGTGTCTGGGGACCCAGATGCTCCCACTGACTAGAACAACTCCATCCTTTGAGCCAGTAGAGCTTGATCTCCAAAGCACAACCTAAGTGTGATGTCAGATCTGTCAGAGACCATTTGATAAGCATTTGTAACTCCACAGCAGCCTTGTTTCCCCACATGACACATGGTAAGACACCTGGCTCCTTCCTGCCTGACTCTTCCTCACCTGAGCGCCTTCTGTACACAGCAGGCTTTTCCCAGAACACCTGGCTCATTAGGAATTTGGACACACTCCCACCTTCTGCTAAAGCACATTGTTTATTTCTCAGCCTCCTTGCCTGTGGATTCTGACTCTGGGCCTATCTTTTCTGCTACTTGCACAATCAGAGATGTATGGGGAAGCATTTCTTTGCCTTTTCTGATTCGATTTTCTGCTTATCTGGAATATCTCCTGCACTTAGACAGCAGCCCGACAGCTTCTGGTTAGCCATTATTTCTACACATTTTCAAGATAACTTGTAGAATATACTGAAAAGTCTACAAGATTAAACATGGCATTTTATCTCAACCATAGCATATGTACGTCCTCCAAGCCATCCTGGTGTTTGCTCACACACATCTGGTCATGTAACAGCATCTTCTTATGCTGGCTCATTAATTGAAATTGCCATGAAGAAGAAGGTGCTTTTCCTTGAAACAATATCATGAGGCAAAGTATAATTTTTAGAAGTAAAAACGTTGTTGCAGGTCCCATTATTTTGGAATATCTTACTGATAATAATTTACTTCTTTGCTCATTAAGAAGTGATGGTCTCTTTTCTGTAGTCACAAGGCAGAGCTTGCCTGGTAGCTTGCTGTATTCTTCCCTTCCCCTCAATTTGAAAACCATCTATCTGTTGTCCACTGTCACGTCCCTAAACATTGCCGTCCCTTCTCTGAGTTGTATGGATCTTAAGGCATTCTGTGTTTCCAGGGCTGGGCACACAGCAGGCACTGGGTCCTGAAGATTGCCATAAGCTTTTAGGCTTTTCAGTTTGATCTAGTTTATGTCATCTACTTGGAATCTTGAAAGCATCCTTTGACAAGGTTGCAGAGAGCCTTCGTACATGTTCTAGAACTTGACTCACTTGTCTGGCATTCCTCTCTGTGAACAAAGACTGTTTGTTCTCTGAATGCCTCTGGAACTCTTCCTGCTGCCTCTACTGGCTCTGCTCCTCCCCCTTTAGTGGGGTTTGTGTCCTCCCTCCCGATTCCAAGTAACCCCGACTGACATCTATAGCCACCTTAAACAACAGTCTTTGAGGTGCTTAAGTGGCCAATATATCTCTGGACCTTCAAAGACGAAACTTCATGTCAGAGATAGGATACATGATAAGATCTTAGTGAATGAGGAATTCTGTATCAGGATCAAGAGAAGCCCAGTGGCATCTACTAAGGTTGAGTCATCTGCCCTTCTGTGGCTAAAGAAATCGCCTTGCATCCTTGTGTAGAGGGGGGGTCATGGTCTTCTTTAGAAAAGTGAAGAATTTCTATACTCATTGTCCAAGAGGGAGGTGCTTGCACTGCCCTGAGGCAGCGAGAGTCTTACTTGTGCTTCTCTTGGGGACTTCACAGGACTAGTGGCATGTCGTGGCATAGATGCCCCGCCATGGACGCCCTGCCACAGTGGGCTCTTTGGTCATTCATTCTAGAGCTGCTCTAGAGAGACTTGAAGCTTTCTCTGGAGCCTCACATATTTGGAAACTGCAAGGGCCATTGCTCTGCGGAGACTCCTCCTAGTCAGTGCTGCTGGGGCAGGAAGTGCCTTAGAAGAGGCCTGTGGCTGTGAGTGAGGACATGAAGTGCGGAACATGAGGTGGAGGGATGATGGGGATGGTGTCTAAGGTGGTCTCATCTGACTCACTCTCTCTATCACTCAGGTCCTCAGCAAGTGATGGGATGATCCTGACCATATTTTCCTTAAAATGCACCTGCTTCTTCTTGGACAGGGTGTCTGTGGGCTCCAGGCTTAGTTCCATCAAGGTGTCTGGGGGCGGGCAGGTGCCCTTTTTGGTACTTTTCAAGATGCTCTTCATGTGTGTGAAGAAGGAGTCCGTCCCCTCCTTGATGACCCCATGGAAGGTGTAGGTGTGCTCAGTGCTCCCAGAGCCAGTAGCGCTCACAGTGTCGCTGGAGGGATCAGTGTAGTGCTCTGGGGAGGACGGCCCCTGAGGGGCTGCTTGAGTCTTCTTGCGCTTGCTCAGCAGGAAGTAGGCCAGGCCAGTGATGATGAGCATTGAACCTGGAAAAGAGTTGCGAGATCAGGGGTGCTAGAGGGAGTGTGGACAAACCCAAAGGTACATCACCTAAGCCAATTTTTCAAAGGACCAAATAACATGATATTGTGTGGTCATAGCCAGATTCCTCCCTTATGATATGTGTGTGCATACACACAAACACACACACACGCGCACGCACGCACGCACGCACGCACACAAACATACACGTACACACCCATCTGTCTCATAGACAAGACTTGGCTCCAGACCAGGGCATGTGAGTAAGCACAGTGACTACATGCCAGGGATCCTAGGCCCAGATTTGAAATCTGAGGAAAGTCTCTGTATGGATCCTGAGGCTCCCTTCTTAATCCTCTGCCTGAGGTTCTGCTTTGTTGAGCATCCATTTGGTCCTGCTGCTTGGCCTCCTTTACCATGCTCAGTGTCTCCTTCTCAGGGTAGTTTATTGGACTGAACGTGTGATGTCTTCCATGTTCTATTTTGGTTTCTGGACCTATTGCTGGACTTAGCTTCCTTCTATTCATAGGAATGAGGCTACTCCATTCACTTCAGCCTCCTCCAGTCCTTTGGGTGCAGCTACCATAGTATTTGCCCTTGTTGTGGGCCAAGCCCAGGACCATGTAACTCTCTATCTCTTATATGAGTCTTGCCCCATCTGAGAAAGAAGAGGTGGAGGAGGTTGTACTGCCTGCCAGGGCCACACTCTCCTGAATATCTGTGATTCTCCAAGGAACAAAGGCTATGACGCATTCTGGCATTGGCCGTAACTGAATCCTTCTTTACCTGGAGGACTGGAACAGAGACAGCATCTTGGAGAGGTTGTGGCCAGCTATATCCAAAGAGATTTCAGGAAGGATGAGGACAAGTACCTTTTAATTCAGACTCCCTGAACGGTTGGCCTCATGGCACTTTAGATGGGCCGTGAAAGAAGGGATACTTTTAGAGAGATAAAGGAGGAAAGAGGATCAGAGCTTTCAGAAGAAAAGCCCATGGAGAAAAATAAAGCAGGGGAGCATTGGATTCTGGAGGCTCTGGAGGACTTGTAAGGTTTATGAGGGAAGTAAGGTGTACAGAGTGAGGTCTTTGGGGATCAGTCATGGAGTGACTGAAAAACTAGGTTGAGTGTGGGCGTGAATTGGTATGCACTGGGTAGACTAACAGGGTTTGGATAGAGAAGGGACTCACTTCAAGTCATCTGAGAGCTCTGACCACAGAGTGGGAGTAATGAAGAGTCCCTGCATGTGGTGAAGCCTTGTGACATTTCCACAAAGGAGGTTGTTTTTCAGGTTGCCCTTGCCCCTCTGCCATGATGGAGGGCATCTGCTGGCTTTTCATCCTCATGCTCCTGGCCAGGGTACTAGCAGTGAGTCTGATGTGGACCCTGGAGCCACCTTCAGAGCAGATCTGTTACCCTGAAGGGGACCAGAAAAGAAGGCTGGTTCTTTCTACTCAGAGGTCACAAATTCCGAATGCCCATACCTGGAATTGTCACATGCCAGATGAGAACTGGATGGAGAAAGCAGGCCACGGATAATAGCAGATAGGCTAGAAATTTTTGGAAGCAGCCCAGCCAGTTGGCCTTTTTTCTTGCCCAGTAAGCCAGAGAACCTGGCTGACACCTAAGGGAGGGAGTCACAATATTAGCAAGAGGTAAGCATTCCCAGCAAGCCCTTGAAATAACAGAGATTATTTTTACTCCAAGATCTGCTCCAACTCTCCCTGGAGGCCCTAAGCAGCTGAGGCTGAGCTCTTCTGTGATAGTGCACACTGTGGCGGCCCCAGGGCCTGGAGTCCTGGGAGGCCCAGAGGGACTCACTGTGGGTACCATAGCTGGGGGGTTACCTAAGTCCCTTTGGTGGATCCACAACCTTCCTGAAAGTTTACGTAGATCTGCACTTCTGGTCCAGAAAGAAGGAAATGGAACCTTCTCTTACCCTTTCTGTTGAGACAGTGGAACAGAGAATGGACTCAAGGCTCGCTCTTGAGCCAGAAGTGGCTCCAGATGGTGTGAAATACAGTATCATCTGCTGGGAGGGTATGTAGATGGCACCCTACACAAGGGGTTTCATTATGTGGGTTTTTAGGGAGCTGAGACCAGTCTTGCCTCATGCCCGGGACCACATCTTTCTAACTTGCACAGAGGCCTGATAGGACATAGGTTTCAGAGTGGGCCTTCAGGTTTCAAAGAAGGAAAATGCCTGTCTCATCTTCATCTCCTCTGATCTGGCTTCAAGGGGACACCTCCAATTTGTCCAGCTGCATCCAGACTATGCAAACTTTATAGGTTAGCGGCTAATGTGAAGCCAGAGTGTCTCCTGCCAGGTCTTATTCTTGCTAGCCAAATTCTAGGCTAGAGAGCGGGATGTCCCTAGTAGGTCAAAGGTCCACTTTAGAGGCAGAATTCCTCACATCCCAGGCCCTAGAAAGCCACAGAGATTACTTGGTAGTAGCATACAGGTAGCAGAGAAGACTTTTGTCTCAAGCTTTGGTGAGCCTAGAAGGCAGTCAGTGACCTTTCAAGGTGCAAGGACAGCTGGGTTTGAGGCCTGGCTCTCTCCCTGACTACCTGGTGACTCTCTGTATAGGTTTCCAGAGCCCTTGGTAGGACTGATGCGAGACTATTATTGAGCTGTCATATAGCATGATTGGTGACTCCATGGTCACCTTATGATGGTGGGTACTCCTGCCCTTAAAAGGAGGATGAGACTGTAGTCCCTGACCCTCTGTGGCACTAGCAGGTGTCAGAATGCACTGGAACTCAGCTCTCTTCTCCTCAATCACAACCTCTATGGACTCTTTTCCAGGTTTGTAGATGGTTTGGACTTAGGCTCATAGACTGGCTGTTTTTTGGGGTGGGGTGGGGCGGGGGGTGGGGTGGACTGGGGTTAGATCAGGGATTGTGAATGGAAGCAGGGCCTGAAGGAAGATGTAAGTTCCCTCCCTGGTTGGAAGTAGGGACAGAGCATAGGTGAACCTAAGTTACTCTGACAGCAAACCTCTGGGCTAGTGATGCATGGACCCTCAGGAAGGTGACACTAGTTTCAGAACAGGAGATTCCATGGGTCAGGGTCTCACTCAGTATGCCTGAAGCTGAGGGGTGGGTGATCGGGGAGATCCTACTTAAGGGGTACTTACTGGAAACAAATGGCCAGCAGCTGAGCCACGAAGTAGGCACCTTCACACACAGAGAGGGCAGTTCCTGTAAACCTGAGAGTGTAGACACGTGAGAGACATGTAGTTGCCTCTTTACAGCCTTTGTGACCCCTTAGCCTCTGCAGCTGGCTGCTAATCCATATGTCTTAGCATGGGGCCATACCTCAGCCAACAGCTAATACCTACCAGGTTGTCTGGGAAATCAAGACGCAGGCTACACTGGTAGTGGTGCAGAAGTGGCAGGGGAGCAAAACTGAGAGATAAATGAGGTAGAAGATTCTATTGAGCAAAAGAGGCTACCTTCACCCCAGGGCCCCGGTGAGGACACTGGCAGGGGGTATCCTCTGCCTTCTGGTATGACCTCTTGGCCCACTTGTGCAAACCTTGAAGCTGGAGCCCCTCCCAAGTCCTTTTCTCTGCATTTTCAGTTTAATCTGATACTCGGATCTATTAGTACTGTTCCTTAAATGCCTTTAACATTTCCCCCATTCTTTTGAGCATCATAGATGGTCAGGCAATACTCCTTGGTCCCCAGGCCTCCGGTTTCCTCCCTGTCTCCTGATTCTTCACTTTATCACCACAGGGCTAAAACTGGAATCTGATTGTGTTCCCCTCACTAAAGATATTCTGAGGTTTCTCATGCTCCAGTCATGGTGTAGATAGAGACTCTTCAGCAAGAACTTACCAAAGAATATACATTCCTGGGCTGTCTTAAAATTTTCATATCAATATTTCTGGGAATGAAATTTACACATGTCCACAATTGGAATTTTCCAGAATATCTTTTATAGACCTAGAACTTCTGCTTTCCCTGACTACACAGGAAGATACTGGATGTGGCTTGTCCTTTGCAAAAGCTAGCCTCTCTTACAAAAAATAACATGAAAATATACCCTTGTCCAAGTTATCTAGTGTTGCTATACTGGAAATACCATACGTGGATTTATCCTCTCGCATTTTAGAAGGGTAGAAGTCTATGTTCAGGTCAGTAGCTCTACAGTAATACTTCCTTTCTCTGTTGGTTGTCAGTTTAGGAGTGAGGTCTTTATCTCTTTTCAGCACCTTAAAAAAATCATTTTATTGGAGGCTCGTACAACTCAGCACAATCCATATATCCATTCATTGTGTCAAGCACATTTGTACATTTCTTACCATCATCATCTTCAAAACACTTTCTTTCTACTTGAGCCCTTGGTATCAGCTCCTCATTTTCCCCCCTCCCTCTCTCAC
>NW_022111365.1:7836295-7843614 GCF_000313985.2 Echinops telfairi | reverse complement strand
CACCTCATGATCACACAGGCTAGTATGCTTCTTCCATGTGGGCTTTGTTGCTCTCAGTTAGATGACTGCTTATTTATCTTCAAGCCTTTAAGCCCCCAGATGCTATATCTCTTGATAGCTGGGCACCATTAGCTTTCTTCACCACATTTGCTTATGCATCTGCTTTGTCTTCAGTGATTGTTTCGGGAAGGTGAGTATCATGGAATGCCAGGTTAATAGAACAAAGTGTTCTTGCGTTAAAGGAGTACTTGAGTAGAGGCCCAATGTCCAATTTTAATACTTAATACTAATACCTTAATACTAAATCTATAAATATATCTACATAGATCTATTTCCCCATCATCATATATAAATATATTGACATATGTACATGCCTGTATTTAGACTTCTATAAATGCCCTTTGCCTCTAGTTCTTTCCTCTATTTCCTTTTATTTTCCTCTTGTCCCACTCTCATGCTCAGCTCTCATTCGGGTTTCAGTAATTCGTCTCGGTTTCATTGCCCTTGATCAAGCCCTACCAGGCCTCCTACACCTCCTCACCATCGATTTTAGATCACCTGTTGTTCCCTTGTCCCTGGGTTTGTTAACACCCACTTCCTTTTCCCCACCTCCCCCTCTCCTATGTTCCCCCAGAACTGTTGGTACCGTTGTTTTCTCATTCAGATCGTTAATCCCTCCTATCTTATCTAGATAGACCTGCAGAGATAATATATGCACAAAAAACAAGACAGCAAAACAAAGCAACAAAAGAAGACAACCACAACAAAAACCCAACAACAACAACAACAAAAGCCTATAAATAGTTCAAGGTGTGTTTGTTGACCTTTAGGAGTGTTTTCCAGTCGAGTCTGATGGGGTGCCACGCCCTGGTCCCAAAGTCTATTTTTGGTATTCCCTGAGAACTTTGTTGCTCTGCTCCCCTTGCTGTTCACCCTGAGTATTTCACCTTGGTGTGGTGGGGTCAGATCAGGCTCAATTCCTGCAGTGGGTCTCCAGTGTTTTCCCCATAGCACTATGGGTCAGTGAGGGATGTCATGTCTCGTAGTGGAGCAGGCCCTATGGTCCTCTCTGTGCATTAGCTGCTCTGAGCAGAAATATTGTCCTCGGGGCTTGGTGGGCCAGGATGTGCTCTATTCTCTCTTCCTCCCCCTTCACTTGCTCTGGTGTGCTCCCATCAGACATGTCCCTCTCCCTGAGCTGTAGCTTCAGTGCTGTCCTCTGAAGTGAATTCTTCTGCTGGGCCCAATATCCCTTAGAGATTTTCATGTGTCTTTGTATCTATCTGCCCCTAGATAAGGAAGTTCGCAGCACAGAGTCTCTAGGTCCAAAGGAAGTGCTCTGCTCCTAGCTCCTCTGGGAGCACCTGCCTTGGGGCTCCATACCTAAATCGGTCTGGTGTGGGTCTGGGTCTGAGTGAGTTTAAAGAAGGCAGTGGGGACTTATTGGAAGACAGAGAAGACAGTAAGCAAGGAGATGGAAAGGAGATGCAGAAAAGAAAAAAAACGGAAAAGCAATTACAATTTAGTTCTTGGGGTGATGCTCTTAGCCATGAACCTGCTTGGGGCTGCAGATGCAGAGGAGCCAGGGACAGGTTTGTTCAGGGGATGTGCTACAATTGACTTTTGTTCCTGGGGAAAGAGTTGCAGTGACCAGAGTACTCAGAGAAGACGCTGCTGGTGTGTGTCTGTGGAGGAGAGGCTAGATGGTGATAGAAGATGGTGAAGTGAGGAAAGCTGCTGTTTGGATGGATCCTCGAAGAATGAGTGGTGGTAGTCAGGGGCGGGGAGTGATGGATGGAGGGAGTGGCCACTGTAAGAAATTCAAGAGCAGAGCATTGCTGAAGAATGGACCGGCTCACAGGGAGGGGGAGGGGACCCAAGACTAGAAATGTCTTGTGATATTTCAGCATAGAGTGACCAAGTTGGCATAGGAACTCCCCTGACTCAAGACAGTGGTATAACAGGAAAAAAGGGTCTCAGGCAGAAAGGATTTCACATTAACTCCTCAGAGGACTTGCTTGTCACATTAGGATAGTAACTTTCCACTTCTTATCCAAGATGATATTAGGGGAAGGGTGGTGAATTGAACAATCGTATGAATAGGAGAAAGTCCTAGGGCGACTTCTAGACACAAGGGAGTGAGGGGATAGTGGGCAGTGAGTGAAGACAGAGGCACAGAGGGAGATCAGGGTGAGGAAACAATCTCTTTTAGCTAGTGGGCACTCCACGGCTTGTGGCAGGCTTTCCAAGGTAGAATTGGACAGCAGGAAGGGTCCTGGGAGGTTCTCTCTCTGCTTCATCTTCCTGCTGTCCAGTCACTTGGAGAATGCCAGAGACACCACCACTGGATCCACAAAACTTGGCACCCACTCGGCGGTGATGTTCCGGCACTCCGCATCATTGCATGTGGCTTCATGAGTCTGAGGAGCGGCTTATGGACTACTGTTGGCCTGGCATGGGATGTTTTCTTGATATATAATGGCTTGTTGATATAAAACGCTTTCTTACACATACATGAGTGTCTCTGGATTTGTTTCTCTAGTCAACCTGGCCTAACACATAGAGTGACTAGAGGATTCAAGTCCTTGACTCAGTGACTCACTTCTGAGAATTAGTTAGTGAAAATCCTATGGATAATTTCAGAATATTGTCCAATATAGTCATGTCATCAGAAAGGATTAAATGCTAGAAAAGGTTTAGTAAAATAGAGGGTAAAGGAAAGTGAGAGAAACTCTCAATGAGATCGACTGTCATATTAAACAATGGACTAACCCATATTAATGATCATGAAGATGGCACAGAATCAGGGAATATTTCATCCTGTTATACATACAGCCATCTTCAGTCAAAGCCAAAATGATGACCACAAACAACAATAATGACAATTCTGTGGTGGTGTGGACAATAAGCGAAAGAGGAGGAAAATTGTAGGTGTGACGCAGGCAAGTCAAACCAAAAGCTAGAGGGAAGGAAGTTCTCAGACTTGAGGTCTTCTGAGCAGGAGGATGCACAGGGTGAAGGAAGGAGAGGATGTGAGGGCACACTGACTCATGGCACTGCGGGATATCGGGTTTCTCAGGAACAGACTGTAGTTCTTTGGTCTACCTGGCCTGTCATTACATATCTCTTCTCAACTAAGTGGTGCTGGAGAGAGCAGGAGTTCTGCATTGCCAGAACGATACTGCTTTTAGCTCTACGGCCCTCAGGAGGGCAGCTGAGGGACCAGGCCCTAGCCTGAGTGTCCCCTGTGGAATGGAAAAACCTAGCCAAGTGATTTCCTTCCTGCTAGGGAATTTTGACTTGTAGAGAAGAAAAGGCATAGGCAGGGACCAGAGAGACCCAAATTGCAGCTTATTGCTCCAGTGATCTATGATGCTCATGTGCTCTGAGGGGTTCTCTGAATGCTCTGATTTGTAAAACTTGGACAACATATACTTCTTATATAATGGTAGTAATGTATAAATCACACAATATAAATATTTAACTGTGCACAGAATGTAGAGGAAAGCAAATACATATTCTCTTATACGGATACCCTTCTATTTGCTAGAGCTTGGTCAATATTTATTTAACAAAGGGGTGATTGGAAGGATAAGCAAATGGATAGAGCTGGATGAAATGGATGGATGAATGAGTTTATATATATATTATATATACATATAATAGTATATATGGCTGTAAGTATGGCTTAACAAAAGAATGTATGATTATATATATGGATAGGTAGGTGGATGCTTAGATATATAGAAAGATAGATGTATGGATGGACTGGTGGATAGGTGGGTGAGCTGATGGATAAATGGATGGATGAGTGAGTGAATAGATGCATGGCTGATGCATGATTGGATTGAATGAAGGGTGAATGAGCAGGTGGATGGAAGGATAACTGGCTGATTTGGGGATGGTTTGACTAAAACTCAGGTCAGCCCAGGGATTATCCTGAAGACTTCTCAACTCTTTTCACCTCTGTGATAGGAAGGAATTGGCATGGGAAAGAGGGGAGGCCTCCTCTGATCTGTTCTGAGTAGAGAGATGCCCCTTCACTGCAATCATACTCACAGCAAATAGAAAGCCAAGCTTGTGAATTGTCCCCGGAGGAAAGTCTCGGTGCCCACGCCGATCAGCACTAAGGGAGAGAAGAAACAGAGTGTGTTCCCAGTTATTCCATAGCATGGCCCATGAAGTATGCAACTTCACCTGGGGTGGTAGATCCTTGACAGTGAAGTGAGCTTTCCCAGGGACCCAGGCCGGAACAGGCTTCCTCCCACCCTACCCCCCACCACATAGCACTGAGAGCTGAGGCAGGGGAGGTGCAGAGAAGAGGGAATTTCTTAGATTGCTCTCTGGAAACCACAGACAGAATCCCATAGGTCTTCCATTCTGGGCTCCAGAGCCTGTCTATCGATGAGAACTTTCCCTTCCCACGCCCTGCCTGGATCCACATTATTACTGTTTTCACAACTTGCTGATTTGTTTACTGCATCAACATTATTGGCTTATTACTTTGTATAAGATGCTGAATCCTGGGTTGGTGGTGTTGTTTTCTTTGTGAGATGACTGAATCCCACTTCTGCATGGCAGTCATTAAGGATGTGAATCCCACTGTCCTGTGAGATGCAGGGCAGCCTCAGTTCCTCTATTGGTGTCTTGGTTCAAACCTCTAAACTTCCATTGGTTGGTTTTGTCCTGGGCCAATTTCATCTCAGATGTAGGCTTTGCAGACTTGCTTGTTCCTCATCCCTATTTTATAGGGATTCTGTTGCTCCGGGAACTTATCTTAAGCCATCCCTGATAAAGACATCCCACAATGCAGGCTGAGGAAAAAGTCCAAGAGATGCTCCTGGACTTTCCTGTAGGCAGCATTGACCCCAACCAGAACCACTTTATATCCCTAAGTAATTATGTCACCCTGGTGATCTAATGGGCTTCATACTTAGCTAGGTGCCTATGGGTGGCCCTTTGTCCTTTCCACCCATGGCTTTCTTTTCCTGGGCTTTGGTACTTTATTTCTTGGCAGAGATATTACATGAACCTCATCAGCCAAATGTCCAAGGACCTCCCTGCTCTCAGTGAATTGTCATCCCATTTGGAGTATGTGGGAACCACTGCTGAAATGCTACCTAGTCAGAAGCTGGCCTTCTCCCCCACTTGAGCTGGCACCAGCACTCACTGCTTCTGGGGGGAATTGTGGAAGTAGTCAGGGGAAAGGAGGCAGGAGGGGAGTGAAGTTGGGCATTTCCCCCAGTGATGAATGGTTCAATTGCTCCCCTGAGCTTCAAAGACAGAGTTTATCTCTTCCTTCTCAGGTTGTAGCTGCTTTGCAGGTTCACACTGGGGAAGCAGCTGTTTATGTCAGGCACACACGGCTCTGCAGTGCTCACATAATTATGTGGTCCAAATTCACAAAGCACTTAATACTTGTGTACAATGATGACAAGCCCTATCTCCTCACACAGGGAGTCTTTGTCACAAGGAGGAAACCGATATACGGCTAGAGTCCAGTTATTAGCTGAATCGCTCAATTTCTCTGAACCTCAATTTCTTCATCGTGGCTACAAAATGGTTATAAGGATTCACTAGGTGGTTTGATGCCAAACATGTCACAGTGGTTTAATAAGATTGTTTTTAAAATTTTGGGTATACAGATTCAGACAAGAGTGGGGAAAGAGTCTTCCACTAGGGCTCATGTTTATGACTTGTGTTTTGTACTTCTCCAGGACTCTGTTCAAATTTGTAGTCTGTATAGTTTTGTGGAGTCCCTGGATAGTGATAAAGAAGCTCTGGCGGTGTCGTGGGTTAAATGTTAGGTTGCTAATTGCAAGTTCAGCAGTTCAAAACCAGCAGCTGCCCCAAGGTAGAAAGAGGAAGCTTTCTGCTCCCATAAAGGGTTGCATTCAGAAGCCCACAGGTGCAGGTCGACTCTGTCTTATGGGGTTGCTACGGGTCGAAATAGACTCGATTGCAGTGAGTTTGGTTTTTGGTTTGGGACAGTGATGATGGTTCAGACACTTGTCTGCCAACCAAAAGATTAGTGATTTGAGTTGACCCAGAGGTACCTCAGGAGGAAAGTCTAGCAATCTACTTAAAAATATATTTATTGAAAACCCTGTGGTGCATAGTTCTACTCTTATACAAACGAGGCTGTTTTAGTGTGAGACTCCCAGGCAACTATTTTGGTATGGCAGATGGCCAGTAGATGGCAGCCTTGGGAAGAAGGCACCTTACTGGTTTGCACCACTTGGACATCTGGAAAGTTACTTTGATGTCTCTGGTGTGCTTTAGTGTGAAACAAGACTCAATAGTCAGAGGAGGGTTAAAAGGCAGCACTGGGTTTACAGTGATTAAACAAATATGCTAAACATGATAACTGGTCTGGAATTCTAGTTCTGTCTGTTACCACATGTATAACCTTAGGAAAGTACTTAATTCACTAGATTTGGTGTTCTCCATGACTAGGGAAGGGAGTACTGGTGATGTAGTGGGTTACACATTGGTTTAATAACCATAAAGTCAGTAGTTCAAAACCAAGAGGAGAAAGTTGAGACTTTCTACTCCTACAAAACTTGCGGTCTTGAAAATCCACAGGGGGTCATCCTATTCGGTTCTATAGGTTTGCTATGAGTTGGAATCAACTAAACGACAGGGAGTTGAGTTGAGTTGATGCCCAGGAAACAAACCTGCACTTGTCGGGAGGAGAAGAGCTAGGGTAGAGATATGTGTATTGGAGTCAAAGTATGGAGTGCTAGGCTGGGAGATCCTCAAAGGGACCCTCATCTACTTCTGGGATGCTTTAAGACAATGTGAACCTGAGTCATCTGCTTTCTGCTTGCTCCTGCTGGTTCTGAGGCTCATGCTTTCAGTGACTAACTGTGTCAAGGTGAGACAACTTTGATGGCTACTAAGTCTTCCCTTTTGCTCCCAGATCTGTCTGCCTGTGGGCCTGGCTCTCTGCCAAGGCCTACACAAGCTCTATAGACATTGCTGACCATTTTGTGGAGGTGACTTGGGACTAGGACCTTCTGAATTGGGGTCAGAGATGGGGTTTCTCCATGGATGCCCTTGATCCAACAGGAGCAATGAGGTATAGACTGAAGAAAGTGCATACATGGGAAACAGCATCCCAAGATGTAAGAAAAGTTCACCAAGTGCTCTGACGTCAGAGGAAGGAAGGATTAATACTGGGACTATCAGGAAAGACTTTGTAAAGAAATCCAAACCAGGTGGACTAGAATATCAGGTAGGAAATGGACATTACACATGGAGAAACCATGACATATCAGAAAGGGGACTCCCTATGACAGAAAGCTGTCTAGTCTAGA
>NW_022111365.1:7794826-7822902 GCF_000313985.2 Echinops telfairi | reverse complement strand
GGAGGGAGGGGAAAAAAAGAGGACCTGATGCTGGGGGTTTAAGTGGAGAGCAAATGTTTTGAGAATGATGAGGGCAATGACTGTACAAAGGTGCTTTACACAATTGATGTATGTATGGATTGTGATTGTATGAGCCTCTAATAAAATGATTTAAAAAAACAAAAACAATCTTTTTGGAATAAAAGCTATTCTGCTACCTCTAGGGGAAAAAAAAAGACCTTTAAAAAGTGCTGAAAAGCCAGGCTATTCCTTTGAGGATTGAGGTGTGCCTGATCCAAGCTGTCATATTTTAATTTGCCTCATGTATGTATATATGAGACTTCGTCTCAAATACTTTGAACATGCTGTCAAGAGAGACCAGTCTCTGCAGAAGGACCTCATGCTTAGTAAAGCAGAGGGGCACTGAAAGAGAAGAAGCCCCTCAAAGAGATGGATATAGTGGCTGCAACCGTGGGCGCAAGCCCAGGATCAATTGTGAGGAGACAGGGAGACAGGGTAGCGTTTCATTCTGTTGTCCAGAGGGTCGCTAAGGGCAGAAGGGACTCTAGGGCAACTAACAACCACAACCACAACCACAACAAAGATTTACAGCCTCAGAAACTCACAGGGGCATTCTGCCCTGTGTGATAAGGTCACTATGAGTCAACATCAACTGGAGGTAGTGAGTCTATTTTTTTTTGAGTGGGGGAGAGTGGTTGTCAATAATTAGGTATGATGAGTCTTAATTTTAGGTACATTCTGATAGGTACAGCATGGTATTTCATTGTGGTTTTAATTTGCATTTACCTCATTGGTATTGGTATTGAGCATCTTTCCTTTTGCTTATTTGTTATTCATATCTCCTCTTCAAATATTTTAACTTTCAAAAATTAATTTTTATTGCCGTTTTCAGAGTTGTTAATATATTCTGCATGTAAGTTTGTTATGAGCTATCTATATTGTGGTAGTTACATAATCTGTTTTAAATTTGAGACTTAAGAGTGAAGGGCTGGAGTTTAGCCAGTCAATCAGGTTGCGTCTCGATGACCTCATTTAGAGGCGCTAAGGAGATAAATCGCTCTATGGTGGTGGGACACGCACTCCCTGAGAGACATTCCTGTTGAGAAGACACATGTGGGGGGGAAAGGCCAGCCCCCACAACAAATTGCGTGTTCGATAGGTGCAATTGTATGGTTCAAATATATATAAAGAATATACATTAGAATAAAGTCCTAGAGAGCATGAGAGATCAAAGAGAGATTGAAATAATGGAGTCATACACATTTGATGGTAGCATGCTCACCTCAGCCTCACTTGGTGGTCCACATGGAGAGAGAGACCAGAGGGCAGGAGAGAGGGAAAGGGGAAGGAGCTTAAGGGGAAAGGAAACAGGGGAGCAAGGATGGGGAGAGGAAGGGGGAGCCAACAAGACCTCTTTATTGCTAACCAAGGCTTATATATCTTTGGGGGACATGCAAGCCCATTAATTACAGGTAAAGACATACATCACAGGAAGGGGTTGTGCTATAGGTAATATAGTAATGTGAGGGGAGTGATCTATGGGTCATATACTATTGGAAGAGGAGGGAATAAGGGTATACATGTGACAAGATAGGTGGACCCTAGATTCATGATGACGGCCTAACTTTAGATGTCACTGAGCAGGTTTGACCTGTTCTCTGGCCCACCATAGAAACCATTATCAGTAGGGTGTAAACCTAATCTACAGGGACCAGACTGATGGCTGCAAGCCTTTAGGGAGAAGTAGCCCATTGTCCTTTTTTTGTTGTTGTTAAATCATTTTATTAGGGGCTCATACAACTCTTATCACAATCCATACATACATCAATTGTGTAAAGCTCATTTGTACATTCATTAACCTCATCATTCTTAAAACATTTCCTCTACATTTAAGCCCCTGGAATTAGGTCCTCATTTTTCCCCTCCTTCCCCGTCCCCACTCCCTCACGAGCCCTTGATAGTTCATAGATTGTTATTTTGTCATATCTTGCCCCGTCCGACATCTCCCTTCACTCACTTTTCTGTTGTCCATCCCCCAGGGAGGAGGTCACATATAGTTCCTTGTAATTGGTTCCCTCTTTCCTACCTACTCTACCTCTACCCTCCCAGTATCGCCACTCACACCACTGGTCCTGTAGGGATCATCTGCCCTGGAGTCCCTGTATTTCCAGTTCCTATCTGTACCAGTGTATATCCTCTGGTCTAGCCAGACTTGCAAGGTAGAATTTGTGTCATGATAGTGGGAGTGGGGAGGAAACATTTAGGAATTAGAGGAAAGTTGTATTTTTCATTGTTGCTACATTGCACCCTGTCTGGCTCGTCTCCTCCCCAGACCCCTCTGCAAGGGGATCTCCAGTGGCCTACTAATGGGCTTTGGGTCTCCACTCCGCACTCCCCCCATCATTCACTGTGGTAAGATATTTTGTTCTGATGATGCTTTATACCTGATCCCTTCGACACCTCGTGATTGCATAGGCTGGTGTGCTTCTTCCATGTGGGCTTTGTTGCTTCTGAGCTAGATGGCCGCTTGTTTACCTTCAAGCTTTTAAGACCCCCGACGCTATATCTTTTGATAGCCTGGCACCATCAGCTTTCTTCACCACATTTGCTTATTCAACCGCTTTGTCTTCAGCGATTGTGTCGGGAAGGTGAGCATCATAGAATGCTAATTTAATAGAAGAAAGTATTCTTGTATTGAGGGAGTACTTGAGTGGAAGCCCAATGTCCTTCTGCTACTTTAATATTAAACCTATAAATATAGGCACATAGATCTATGTGCCCATTTTCCTTAACAGCAGGGAGTGGGCTCTACTTGTGGTGGGACCAGGCAGTAGTCTGGCAACTGACTGCCTTCAGGGAGGTAACTTGACAATCATTTAGCATTAACTGCAAGCAGTGTCCTAAGTCTAACATATATTTGGGGGAGACAACTTGGGAAAAATCTTTCTGTTTCCCACACACATGGAGCTATGCTAGAGCCCTGGACCTGAAGGAGCCACCTGGAGACCTCTGCCAGCCCTGAGATGCTTCCAAAGCTACTGGATCCACAAGGCTTTCTACCCACTGGCCTGTGATCTTCCTGCATTTGGCATTATTGCATGGCTGCATGAGTCTAAAGAGGAACTTATGGGCTAATATTGGACTTATGGACTTGATCTGGACTGGGTTGGGAAATTTTCTTAATGTACAATTACTCTTTATATAAACCTCCTTCCTATACACATATACATGATTATGAATTTGTTTCTCTAGTCTACCTTGACTAACACTTATATGAATCAAAAATACTTTTATCTGTCTATGGTTTGTCTTCTTCTTTTAGCAGTGTATTTAGCATAGTGACATTTTTCATTTTGATGAATCTATTTTATCAATATGTTCTTTTTTGAATTGTGCTTTTGATGCTGTATCTAAGAAATCTTTGACTAACCTGTCACTGAAGTTTTGTCCAATGATTTAGAAAAATTTCTAGTTCTAGGTTTTACATTTTTGTCTATAGTCCATTTTATGTAAATTTTGTTATAGTAAGATATATAAATATAAAGTTGATTTTTTGGCATGTGGACATTCAATTGAAATAGTATTATTTTTAAAGAAAAGTATCCTTCACATATTGAGCTTGGATCATTGAGACCAACCTGCAGAAACCTATTTATTTATTCAGTGGATATAGTGAGAAAACCACAAGGAAAAACAGTAGCCATATTCTTTATTTTATCAGTGCTTTTCAAGATTTCTCTTGATTATTTCCTTTTCTAATTTTGCATTTGATTTATAAAGTTGTTTTAGTTATTTTTGGATCTTTGGATTTCCACTTGAATTTCAGAAGTAGCCTCTCAATTTTATATATATAAAAGCAATCCAACAACAACAAAAATCAATCTAGCTAACTTTTGATAAGAATTGTATTGACGCTATAGAGTAATTTAGACAGAATTGACATTTTAACAGGACATAGATCTCCCACTATATCCAGAGAAAGGATTAAGGATAGATTTTTTTGTGCTATTGTATTATCTGTAGTATATTTAACATTTTTTCATTTTTCCCATTGTTTATTATTATTATATAAAAGCACAATTGTGTTTTATTTATTGGTCTTATTGCTTGTAACCTTACTAAACTCCTTATTAGTTCTAGTATCTTTTGGGGGATGTAGAGATATCACTAGATATTTTCCAGAAGATAATGTTATTTGTGAATAAATAATTTTGCTTCTTTCTTGTCAATCCGTATGCTTTTATTTCTCTAATTTCTCTATTGAATTGACTAGAACCCCTAATACAATTTGACTAGAATTGAATATTCTTATTTGGTTCCCAACCTTGGGAGAAAAACACCCAGTAAGTGTTTTTATTATCTTATTAAGTAGCTTTATGTATTTTGTAAAGACTTTTTATTAAGTTGAGGTCATTTCCTATTATGACCTGAGAGCTTTTATTTTTAAAAGTAGTAGATTTTGTCAAATGCCTTTCTGTATTTTCACCACCAATCTCCTATCTGTCAGTTTGTTATACTGTGGTGGCTTGTTTGTAGCTATGATGCTGGGGCTATGCTACTAGTATATCAAATAACAATAAGGTCACATATGGTGAACAGGTTTCAAAAGAGTTTCTAGACATAAGACATCCTAAGAAGAAAAGCCTAGGGATATACTTCCAAAACTTTATCAGTAAAACTCCATGGGCTTTTCAGCATGTAAAAATGCAGTTTTTCCAGCACTGGATTTTGAAGAGACAATCCTTCTCTTTTAGAGTGGACTTAGGACCCTTGTTAAAGATGAGTTGAACATAGATAGATGTGTTCTGTATTCTTAATTCTATTCCATTAGTCTATGTGTCTATTAAAGGACTCCAGGTAACCCTGTTAGCTAGTCAAACATAGGCAAAGCGAAAAGAGGTTCTGATGTTTCCCCACTTGCCTCTCCAGCACAAAGGAAGGTAAAGAACAGATAAGACATATGTCCTCATCAAACGTAAAAAAATTGGGTGGGGATGAAGAGGATTTTCACTCCACCTCAATTGCTGAATAGACTCGGGTTTGGGTTCTGGAGACCAAGGAACATCATGAAGTCTGGAGTGCAGGGGTGCAGGGACACAATGGAAAGAGGAGGTACACTCCAGAGAACCAGCCAATAGCAGAAAACCAGTTGGGAACCTGGCCAATATTGGGAGGTCCATCCTTAGCACACTAAAACATCCATCTCTATATTCCACCAGGCCTTTTAGACTAGCTAAGGGCCTTTGGAGTTATTTTCCAAAATACTCCCTTCAATAAACTCTTTCTGTTCAAACTTTTCTCTGACCCTGGTCTGAATTTTGTCCCTAGTCTGATATCTTTTCCTGCAAGTGAGACAAAAACTGAGGCAAGAAGAGGCTGGACACCTCGAGTGACCTCCCAGTAACAGTGCATTGGGTTAGGCATTGTTAACCAAACCCATTAATTACTCTGCAGGAGAAAGAAGAAACTGTCTTCAGTAAAGATATACAGTCGCAGAGACCCTGCACAGGTTGCTATGAGTTGGAATCTACTTTACGGCAGTTGGTTTATGTGCCTAGTGATTTACTAGTACCAGGCTGCTTCGATTACCGTACTACAGCTGTTTTAAAAGCAGGACTTGTGAATCATTTGTTTTTCTCAATTTTGCTTTAGCTGGAGGCTCTGATGTCTGGTGGGAGCATTACGGAGGACAATAGCGGACATTTCTTCTGATTACAAAGTTTACTCCACCTCTCTTCCTGCCCAATTACTAAGTGATTAAGTGACATCAGCTTGGCAAAGCTGGCACCCTGCCCATTGGAGTTATCCACACCAACCAGAAAGTTGCGCAGGATTCATCATGTCTACAACATTTATAAATGGCCCCCAAACATAATACTGTGGAATTTCCTTTGTCTTGGCTTTCTCTCTTCCTTCTCACCCCTGCTTTCCCTGCAGGCTTCCGCAGCAGAAGCAGTGGCTGTTGCACTAGAGCCATGTCACTGTTTCCTCGCCAAACTCTACCGTGCTTTGTTAGTGGGTCTAATTTTCCTCTTCCTTTCTGTAATTGCGCCTCTCGTGGTCTCTATACCATTTAAGTTAGCTAATTCTCTGGCTTTAGACAAAAGGGTCAGCTCTAACCTTTCTTTATGTGGCTATCCGAAACCCCTTTCACTAAATTTCCTGTTCCCTACAAAGCTCACCTCCCTCAATAAATCTATTACTCAAAGGTCTCGCTCTGTCTCTTGCCTCTGAAAGACCCAACAGAGGCTTTTGTCATTTCACAGGAAATTGAAAAGGTCCTCATCAAAAGAGGAAAACACACATGGAATTTCATATTCTCATGGACGCCAGACTTTCTGGAGCTATGGGTGATGGATGAGTCCTTGAAACTATTGCCCTGAGATCATCTTAAGCCAAAAATATTCCCTGATGACTTTGAAAAAATCAAATAAGTTAGATTTTAGAGACAAGGATGTCAACACAGGAGAAACTAGTCACGGGAGGACATTGTGCTTGGTAAATTACAGCAGAGGGCCAGTGAAAAAGAGAAGAGTCCTCAAGGAAATGGATCGACACAACTGCAGTAATGGGCTGAAGCACAGGAACGCTTGTGAGGATGGCGCAGGACCAGGCAGGGTTTCATTCCGTGGTGCATGGGCCACACTATGGATTGGAGCCACCTCAGTGGCATCTAACAACAACAGTTAAAAATGTCTGCTTTGAGCATTATGTTCATTTAAGAATGACCTGGTCAAAATGATAACAGGTACTAGAAATATTACATCAAAACCATAAGGAATAGTGAGTTTATGTTAATAGAGGAGGTGAGAGATAGGAGATAGAGAGCCTGCGGCCGGAATGAGGGTGAAAGACAAATGACCAGAAGCATTGGGGGTGGCAGGATCTCTGGAAGGGTGATCTCAACAGTCTACAGCAATCTAATCTTAAGCCTGTGGCCATAAGATCCCTAGGCTGACTCTGAATTCCAAGGTCATCAAACCCAAACTTTGTATGCTTACTTCCTTGTCCAAGCCCAGGCAACATCCAGTTGAGAGGAGAGGAAGATCAGGTGTGTCAGTGTGGGCTGACTAGGTAAATGAATCCAGAGACACTCATGTGTGTATAAGAAAGAGCTTGATATAACAGAGCAATTGTGTATTGAGAACATACCCCAGCACTGTCCAGATCAAGTTCATAAGTCTGATATAGCCCATAGGTCTGATACTAGTCTATAAATTCCTATTCAGACTCAAACAATACATGCAATAATACCAAATGCAAGAAGATCACAGGCCAGTGGGTGGAAGGCCTTGTGGATCCAGTGGCAATGGAAGCATCTCAGCACTGTCAGGAGTCTCCATGTGGCTCCTTCAGCTCCAGGGCTCTAGCTCCATCAGTGTAGCACCATGTGTCTTGACAAAGCAGAGAGTGTGGGCCTGGCCTCCAGTGAGCTATTTATCTCCTTAGTGCCTCCAAATGAGGTCATCAAGCTGTGACCTGATTGACAAGCTAAACTCCACCCCATTCACTTTTAATAGTCTCAAGTTGACACCAGATTATGTAACCACCACACCAGGTTTATGATTAGGCCTGAGAAATATGACCAGATCTGGGATTGGTCCATTTGTAACCTGGAGATGCAGATAGGCCAACTACCTCACACATCATAGAAACCCCTAGACATTTTTCATTTGTGACAACTCACTCAAGTTCCTACCTGCTACATCAGGTGCTTCTCTTTCCTTTCCAAATAAACTTTGCTTTCTGCTTGCCATTTTGCAATCCATGAGTTCATTCTTTGATTGGAGAGCTCAAAAGCCCCTGTACACATCAGTGGAGTTGCAACAGAGGAATAATGCATAAAGGAGGATTAGAATGCTTGCACAACTTGAAGAATATAGTCAGTGGCACTCAATTGTATATGTAGAAATGTTTGAATTGTTGTATGTCCTTCTGAGTATATTCTCAACAACAACAATAACAACAAAACAAAATTAAAAGCAAAAGCAAAGCCTTGTGGGTTTTTTGTTTGTTTGTTTTTAAACATTGACTCATTTGCTTTGAACTCACTTGATTAATCAGGGGGGATTAATCACTGAAAGAGGACATCATGTTTGTCGAAGTTGAAGGCCAACAAATGTGAAAAAGACCCTCAGTGAGCTGCATTGGGACTATAACCCCAACAATGGCTCTAGTCTTCAGGACGCTGGTGGACTTGATTTGACTAGAATTTGAGCTGATTATGAGGTTGATGTAGAAGTGGGCAATATTTTTTTTCTGTTGTACATAAGCTCATTGTGACTCGGTTGAATCAAAGACAGTTATCTTCTTTATCTTTTCTGCAGTTATTAAGATAATATGGAGTTTCTCTTTTCGCTGTTCAATGTGGTGAATTAAATAGATTTTTAAATATTAAACAACCTAAATATTTGGAATAAACTTCACTAAATGATGATTTATTATTGTTGGTGTATTAAAAATTTTCATTTCATAAAGTTTGCTTAGAATTTTCCATCTATGTTCATAAAGGATGTTAATTTTATTATATATATATATATATATATATTAGTTTTTGCATCAGATAGTGCTAGTCTTATAAAATGACTCAAGGTATTTTCTCTCTTTTTTAATTTCCTTGAAGTGTTTTTGTAGTATAGATACAACTTATTGTTTAAATATTGGTAGAAATAACCTTGGCAATGACATCCGTTTATGTGGAGGGATCTACAGGCCTACCGTTTGTTGATCTACTGAGAATATTGTGTCTCATTTAGAAGAATGAGAGATTGTGAGACCCAAAGGAGAAATTTCTTCTAGGTTTCTATTAATGAGCATCTGTGGTCTTTGCTTCTTATTCTTTTTTCTGTGTTCAGAAAGACTGGTAGCTTTCTAAGTGTCAAAATATAATGATCATGTTTTCACTAAGGGGTTCTTTTTATTTATGTCAACCATATAACATGACCTATAGCACAATTTTCTGGGTTCCTTTTCTGCTTGGGGAGTGGTTTCAAGTTGGGCTGCTAAAGGCAAGGTCAGCAGTTTGGAACCATCACCCACTACATGAGAGAAATACAGGGCTTTCTTCTCCCATAAAGAATGATAATTTCAGAAACTCACAAGGGCAGTTCTACCCTGTCCTATAGGGTCATTATGAGTCAACATCAATGCAATGGCAGTGAGATATTATTTTTTTGTTCATGACCCTCTTCAAAGAGTTTAAAAAGAGAACCAAAACAAATAAACAACCTGAGGCCAATCTTCCAGTCCATCAAATAGAGAATATGGCTACTATTTTCTTTGTGGCTTGATCACTGTTGAAATAACCAGGTTCTGTAAGCTGGTCTTAATGGCTCAAGCTCAAAATATGATGGAAAATGTAAACAATGTAAGGTTTTTACAGTCTAACTCCTTCCTTGCTTCTTAGCTTTATGGAACCTATGTTGCCGTGCTCCTTTCCTTTGACTTTCCTTCTTCTAATCTCTTTCAAGAACTGTTCTTCATACCCATGCTTTGTTGTTTTTCCTGTGTCCTATATATCACACGCCCTCCTCCACTTCCCACATAACCAGAACTAATTGTTTTTCATTCTTGAGTGGTCTGAATGGTTATTGGACTTGGCTACCAAACAGAAGGTAGGAGGTTCCAGTCCACCCAAAGTCACCTTGGAAAAAGACCTACTGATTTTACTTTTGTAAAATCAGCTATTAAAAATTCTATCAACACAGTTTTACTCTGTACAAATAGGATCACCATGAATTGAAATGGAATTGATGGCAACTGGCATGCCTTAGTAACTGATTGTCTATGTTCTAATCAGTTTTCAGGGTTAGTCGTTATTTTACTCAGTCCTCATAGTCCTAGAGAGTTGATACCATTGTTGTCCCCATTTTACAGTTGTGAAAAGTACAGCTAGATAGTCACATTTATTAGCTTGTCTCCTTTTCTGACAATATCCTTCTTTAGAGAGGTCTATTTGAATATGTACAAAGTAGCAAGTCAGAAAGTGCTTGCCAAATAAGTAAACCATAACTGGAGTTCCAGATTAAGAAGGAGGATGCTGGCACAAAAAAATTAAGAAAAACGGTACTTGAATCAAATAATATTTTCTTTTAGTGGTAGAAGTATAGAAAAGAAAAATGATATTTAATTTACTTGTTGGGACAATTGGACATTTTGGAAAAGGAAAAGTCAACATCAACCAGTATCTGAAAACACCATTTAGTCTTGCATAGGCAAAAAATGACCCATCAGTGTTATGTGTTGGAGGGTGTGATACTTTAATAGGAAATAATCACAAGGCTAATACTTAACAGGAGTGGATATTAGCACAATGGGCCTAAAATGGTTGGTTTAGAAATACTTGGGGTTTTGTTTTCTTTTGCATGCTTTGAACAAGTCAAACAAGGCATTTACTAACCTGTAAAAATAATGAAAACATGAGTTTTTAAAAATCATTTTATTAGGGGCTCTTACAACTCTTTTCACAATCCGTACATACATCATTTGCGTCCAGAACATTCGTATATATGTTGCCATCATCATTCTCAAAACACTTGCTTTCTACTTGAACCTTTGGTATCAGCTTCTCATTTTTCTCCTCCCTCCCTCCCTACTTCCCCTCCCCCTGAATCCTTGATAATTTATAAACAAGGGTTTTAAATGCGTCTTTGCCCTAATTCTATATTAATAAGCCAAGTGTGGAGTGTGTCAAGGAATGGAGCCATTGGGAATGTATAGACGTAAGTTAATGGGTTAAAAACCTAGAACAAATAAAAGGCGGAGTGATTCCTGTTAGAGTCATCATACTTGATTTGTGATAAAGGAGATGCTATGTTCTAAGTAGGGCTTGCTCAAAACAATTTGGTCTCAATGCCTCCCCATTCCTTGTTGTCTCCTTGTAATCCTTCTCTTAGGAGTTATGTTGTCAATTGCCCATGGACGTTCTGTTATATTACAGCTGTGTGGTTTGGCAGACTAGAGTTTCAACACCAGACCTGCTGTTAACTGGTTGTGAGACTTCTGCCAAGAGACTTGCGCATTATTACCCTCAGCTTCTCCTTTGTGCAATGATAAATACTTTAAGTCTCCAAGAGATACAGCAGGATAATGACAAAAATCCTTTCTGCCTTGCGCCTCTAGATCCATAAATGGAAGCTCCTAGTAATTCCCTCTGGAAATGTGTTCTGATTTGTCTGTTTGTCTCCAGAAGGGTCTTTGAGTAGGTCTTAGTGGTGCTAGATCAATCTTTCAGATACAGAGACTGACTAGCTGGACCCTTGACTATGTGCTTCAATGTAACTGAGTCCATCCTCACATGACCCTCTCTGCCTGTGTCTGTGATCAGTATAACTGATGGTGAGGACTTGTGGTAGTTATATAATTTCATGCCAACTTGCAGTATAGGGGTGCAGTCTAGCCTGTCAATCAGGTCATGGCCTGGTGGTGCCTCCTTGTGCGTGTGACCTCCTCTTAAGGAGGGTCCTGGCAATCTCCCCTCCCCTCTCTCTGCCTTCATCTTTCTACTGGTGAGCCATGTGGAGACCTGCATACACCCTACAATGCTTCTACTGCCATTGGATCCCTAAAACTTTGTACCCACCAGCCTGTGATATCCCTGCATTCTGTACCATTGCATATGGTTGCGTGAGTCTGGAGAGGGACTTATGGACTAGTATTGGACTTATGGACTTGATTTGGACTGGGCTGGGGTGTTGTCCTACTATATAACTATTTCTTGATATAAAGCTCTCTCTTTCTCAATTCTGTGAATAGGTTCCAGTACTGTGTCTGAGCAACAGAGGTACTCAAAGATTTCATAATCTCCCTCTCTCACAGCATTCCGCAGGCAGGCAGGTAATGCAAGTAAGTGAAGCCAAACAAAGGTAAGACAATGGAGCAGGGAACTCTGATGACCTGAAATATACAACTAGTCAATATGCATAGAATTTTCTAATTAAAAAACAAAACAAAACAACCCTCCCACAGAATGTCATCTGCCATGACCCGTTTACTCATGTGGCTTTGGAAATGCTCCATCAGTGCTTTCAAACCATTAGTGATGTGAAGCTGGACATGGCGTGGAGGCAGGAATGAGCCATGGGGAAACTGGAATGTGGAGGTGAGAGAAACTCAAAACAGACTGTCCAAAACGAAATTGGCCACCCAGTCCTAATGAAGCTGCACACAAAGGGTGGGGCAGAGGGAAAGAGATCGTATCAGTGAGCTTTGCAAGGCCTTCTGAAGGCATAGTCAGGCTGTCTTTGACTTCCCCCACAGCTCCAAAGCAGAGCCGACTGATCCAGGCAAATAACACCCCAGGCGACATTGGGCCCCATACTTCCTCTAGCCTCTTGGAGACAGTGGAATGAAGTGCCACTTTAGCTCCTCCACGAGCTCTGCAAAGTGCCAGCCTCTTTCTCTCTAGATGCAGCACCCTGCAAATGAAGTTTGGACTTCTCAACATAAGATTTCAACGAAAAAGAGGCTTAGAGGAGTAAGGAATTTGCAAAGCTTACACACTGGAAGCAGGTCAGGCAGCCAGTGATGCTGGAAGAAACTTGGGATTTTCCCCAGAGGGCCAAAGCCCCTCTTTGAAGCATCCCACTTCCCACTTCCAGCCCATGCTTTAGAAAACCCCAGCAAGATTATTTGAAAGCTAGCTGTTAGAATAAAACTTGTGGCGCACTGTGAGCAGCGCACAATCAGGCAGCATCCTACCACCAACATTAACAGTAACCCTTTGTGCAGAGGGACCTAGTTGTGGTGAAGAGAAGGAATATGTTTGGGGAAGGAAGGGCTGCGTATTCTTCCACTGGCTGAGATAAATCAGACACCCAAACTGTCTCTAGGGAATCCATTAGGAGGATAGAGCTACCATCTTGAAACAGCCTTCCAACTGGAAGCTCTGGTGGAGTGCCACTGCCTCTCATTCATTGAGGTGGGCTGATGGTGCTGAGAGAGGTATATTTTACATATTGGAAACCGACACCTGGTGGGGTGTGGGTAAGGTGAACGTAAAATCAACAGGGCCATTAGGGACTCAAACTGATGGCAGCATGAGCTGTTGGGGATCTCAGAAGTCATTTTCTTATGTGTAAATGATGATGTCTTCTGAGAGGGGCTGAAGGTGATCCTCTATCCTGTCCATCTCTCAGACCCTCAAGAGAATACTTGAGACCCCTTTCTGTGCAGGCTAGGCAGAGCTTTCTAACTGCGATGCAGAGAAGGCTTTGTTCAAAGCCCTGGCCTTGCTAAACGAAGGATAGCTCTCCCTCTGACTGGCAACATGACCTTGAGTAAGTTTCCCTTCCCTAGTTAAATCTGTAAAAGGTGAAGTGGGATCCTTCTAACCCTACAATCCCTTCATGTTCTAGCCAATAGCTGAGATTAGGGGTGGGGAACATCCTGTTCTTGGGCCATATATACCATAAACTAAACTCACTGCCATCAAGTTGATACTAACTCATAGCAACCCTATAGGACAAGGTAGAATTGCCCTCATGAGTTTGCAAGACTATAACTTTGCAGCACTAGAAAACCCTGCCTTTGTTCCTCTAAGTGGCTAGTGGTTTCAAACTTTGGACCTTGCGGTTAGCAACCCAATGTATAACCACTATGCATCAGAGTGCCTTGGGCTATATACAACATGTAAAACCATCAATTTCAGCTAACATCACATGTCTCACCAGAGAAGCAGTTCCAACCCTCACATTAAACCCCCAAACAAACCCAGTGCTATCAAGTCAGTGCCAACTCTAATGATTCCATAGGACAGGGTAGACCTGCTCCTGTAAGTTTCCGAGACCATAGTGCTTTATGGGACTAGAAATGCCTGTCTTTCTTCTGAGGAGTGACTGGTGGTTTTGAACTGCTCACCTTGCCATTCGCAGCCTAGTGGGTAACACCAGCAGGGATCCATCACATTAGGGGTGAATTGATTAAATCTTTGACCAGCATGGCCTGTACATGATTTCTACATATTACAATGGCTCTTGGCAGAAAAAAAAGGTTCCCAATCCTTGGTCTCGATGCTCACAACCAGGGTCTAACTCATCAGTGACTCCAGGCCCGAAACCCCGGGGAAAGATGTATATTTCTACTGAACTTTGGAGGGTGTCTTGGTAACTTTCCCCAGAGGCTTACACTCTCAATGACATTGAGCTATGTTGTGTTCATGCATCCTTGATGTTCCAAAACAGTCTGGATTGTAGGTCTAGTGATTTTCCTTGGACAGATCAGAAAGCCCAGAGTTAAAGGGGTCAAGTGGCTCTCCCACTAAATGACAGCCTTGGGGCTGGAGTCAGTACTGGGTAAGTTAAAGCCTGAGACCGTTCCCATTTGGCATTAGCCACATACAAGCTTTTGTCCAGTGAGAAGGAAGGATAGTAATAGGCACTGGAAGTCTCTTCCTTGTGCAGAAGAAAGAAGCCATGTTAAGAAAGCCCAGCCTAGGGACCATTCCCCTCAAAACCGCAGTGGGCAAGGGGCAGAGAAAGTTTTGTGAATTGGGTCAATGGATGGATTAGGGAAGCCTGCAATCTCCATGTCCAGCCCTTCACGGCACCTCACGTGAGTAGAGGTGCTCTAGGTGTTGGGAATTTTTTCTTCTTGAAACAGTACTTGGGTTTCAGTAAAACAAGTTGAGCTCAGTTTACCATTTTCATGCCTGTGACATGAGGCATCCAGTTCTCATGTTCGCCCAGCATTCTACCTCTCCCCTCCCAGTGCCTTTCCACACTTCATTGACCCATTTCCCCGGTTAGGACACTGAAGATGGGGTTGAGCATGCAGAGACTTCTGTCAAACAGAGTTTCTGTGCTGGGCGCACTAGTCCTACCCCAAGCTCACTTGCATTCCGCCTGCTGCTCGCTGCAGAGCCAGGGAATGGGAAGGGAAATGAGGGACAAGTGTTTTCAGCTATGTCCGCTCAGCCAGCTGGCTACCTTCCACACTAGGGGAGTCCTGTTTACAGTACCCAGCAGATGGGAATGGCAGGGCAACATGGGGTCTTACCTGCAGCGGTGGTGATGCCTAGGAGCCTGCAGGTATATTCCAAGCCAGTCCAGAATGCCTGGAGCTTCATGGTGCTGGTGTAGCAAAGGCAGAGTCCCAATAGGTCAGGTGGCAGAGTCTCCAACCTGGGATGCTCCTGGACAACTGTCTGCAGGCAAAAGCCTATAGCTGCCGACTCTAGAGCCGTGAGGCCCAGGACTTTCCCTTCTTTAATGGGTCATGTCCACTGCAATCTCGCTGAGGTGTAAATAGGAGTCACCTTCCTGGCCTTACTACAATGCCCTTGCCAGGCACGTAGCTTAATCATTACCTGGAAATAAGGCCCCCTCTGCTCTGTGCAGCCCTCAGCATTGAGCACTGCCTGAGATCAGGCAGGCTAGGGCTGGGTTGGGGCAGCTCAAGCAAGCAGGGCATTAACTATTTCTGGCAAGGAAGAGAATGCTGAGGAAGGATCTAAGGGCACTGCCTCACTTGACAGTACACTGGAAAAATCTCACCTGGATCTCTCTGAGGAGAGTTTGTTTTAGAGGTGATGGGGTGCAAGAAGGTCTGTTTATATGTGTTGTGGATAGAGAAGGATGTGTCTTTAAATTACCCTTAATAGCAATTTTTGAAATGAATTCCAAGCTTCATAATTCTGCTTAGAGGTTGCTTAGAATGTGTTGCCAATCTATGGAAGACTTGGACTCAGACCAGAACACAGCCCAGGAGCCAACACAAATGGACTTTGCTTCATCCTCTGCATATGATAGGTCAGGAGGGTGTGGCTATTATGATTCTTTATGAAGGGAGTTGTATACCAATAATTAACTGGATGACCTTGAGGAACTCCAGAGAGATCTGTAAGCTGTACTTAGTAACTTTTGCAGAATATAAATGAGAATGTTTGGCTGGATTGCTGGTTCTTAAAATAGATTAAGTGGAGCTGAGCCAGCAAAGCTCAGTCTTGAAGATTAAATAATGGTGAATTTTTACTAATTCTTATTTTAATAATAGACTTATCAAATTTTAGATTCCTTCCGAGATATTTTTCTGAAGTCTATTGCTCCTTTGTTCAAGTAAGGAAACCTGGTGGTGCTGTGAGCTAGGTGTTGGCTTACTAACCACAAGGTTGGCAGTTCAAAACTACTAGCTGCTCCATGGGAGCAAGATGATGATTTTTGTTCTTAAGATTTATTGACCCAGAACCTCTATGTAGGTTTGGTATGAGTCAGAATGAACTTGATGATGGTAGTCTTTGTTTTGGGAGTGGGTTTTACTTATATGGAATATATCCTCCTCTCCACCCCCCTTGACCCCCACCCCCCAACCTCCACACACAGAACACCAAAGCAAACATACAAACTAGGGGTCGGGGGACTCCTTGTAGTGATGAAAAACCTAACTGTTCATTTTTTTCTTTGTTGAAAATACAAATATACTCATAATTAATAGATTTTTCTCTATTACTTTTATTCGATCAGAATTTAATGACAATCCCTAAAGGCTACCATTTTTAAAACGTTTTTAATTTCTCTCCATGAACAAGTTTTAAACTTCTATACTGATGTGTTTTTTAAGAACAAGTTTTAAAAATGGATGAATTGGCATATTATTTCCTAGTAGGATAAGTGAAAAAGCATTTCCACAAAACACAGGAATCTTTCTCAAACAAAAATATCAAAACACATAATTCTTGCTTTTAGACATATCCTCCATCTAAATCTATACACTTCAGAAGATGGTATTTCTATCGCTCTAACCCTTCCTCAAAGGATTCTGCATTCTTTTATTTACACCATATCAAAACGGTAGGTGGCATTGTCAAGGGACTCAAATAATACTCCTTTTGAATGTTCTTTGAATTTTGGGAACAGAAAGATGTCTGAATGGGGCAAGGTCAGGGATACAGGGTGAATGAGATAAGGCTTCCCAACAAAATTATTGTAGGGTGGTCTTTGCTACCCTTGAACAATGAGTAGAGAGAGGCATTTTGTGATGGAAAAAAAAATCTTTGGTCCGATTTTACTAATGCTTTACTCACTTATGCAATTTTCATTTTTCAAAGACCTTCTTCATAAGCTCTGTGATTATCCTGCGTCTTTCAAAGCAATCTACCAAGACTCCTCTTTGGCATCCCCAAGAGAATCATTAACTCTTTTGAGTTGATCTCTATCTTGAACTTAGCTGGCTCAAAAGATCTCCTTAGAAGTCACTATTTCTTGGACCTTCCTCTCTAGATCATATTGGTAAATCTGATATTTTTCTCCTGTTATAATTCATTGAATAAAATTGTCTTCATTAGCTTTACACTTTCTGATGTGAAAATCAGCTCTTTGGGCTACCTGATCTTTACGTAACACATTTGACATCCTGGAGCCAAAAGCTTGCTGAGGCCAAAGACAGACAGTCTCTTACAATTGAAAATGCCAAATCGTGTGAAACCCTAGCTTTGGTACGTGTCACACCAGGCGATGGCAATCCCACAGCCCTCTTTCACCAGGTTCTGGGTTTCAGCCACTGGTTACTATTTGTCAAGGTTGGTGGTCTTCACTCTCTTGGTTCCTCTTCCCAACTTGTCTTAAAATGTTTGCTTCATGTAAAACCTGATGTTTTATGTGGGGCAACATATCCACAAAATTGTTACAAAGAGTCAATGATTTGGGAAGATATCCACTTGGGTTTTGTTAAAAAATTTATATTAATACTGACTTTGAAATGTTTTTTTTCCCCTCCTAGCATATAAGTACCCTTTTTTTTGTAGGCACCCTAATGAATGTATGTGTATTACTGAGAGGACATGTACACAGCCATCGATGGATCAGAGTCATGTTTAAACACATTTTGTTTGGAATGAATCTGTGCATTATGAGCCTGGGCACCTATGAAACTATAGTTGACACCTACAACAGTCTTTCTTTCCTCCTTTGAAAGAGCAGCTAATTTTGCTTGCTTCTCATAATGCTCATGGGCTCAGAAGAGGACACTTTACACCCCTTTATGGGTAGGAGGTTGTTGAGTCCAATGGTCATAGTCATGATCTTCCCGTTCTTGGGTTTAGGAATGAGCATATGGCCCAATTCTAGTCATCTACCAGGGAAGAACACGTGCTGATGCACTTCTGGGCAAGTATTCCTCACTCGCTTACAGACCACCCTCCTCTCTCTGGACACTGCCGTGTTAGGATGGGCAGGTGTCTTGTGACAAGGAACATGGAGGTAAAGGGTTGGATGTTTGTATAGAGGCCGGCGTGTGAGATATAATATAGCACTGGCATCTGATAGTTTGATAGAGCTCCTGAACTTAGCAACACTGTCAACCCTAACAGCTTAGTTGTGACCAAAGACGGTTTCCTGTAGTTAACCTGGCTGCCTTGGGGAAGGTGGCTTTGTTAATCTGGTTGCCAGAGCACTCAGCTTTACTTGCTCTGTGGGCTGGCAAGACCCACATGCTCTGGTTCCTGTTTCTTCTACTGCAGCTCCTCTGTCGCTCCTCTGGTGTCACAGCTGGGATCTTCTGATGTCAATGCTCAGAGGCCCTGAGTCTGAAGGATGTGCTCCACTCCTGGCTGTTCTCTTTTGCTGGTAGTCAAATCCCCTTTTCTGATTCTGAGATGCCTCGTTTTCAACTCAGCAGGATGGCGATCACAATGAATTCTCCTAACAACCACTCGTAACTGAATCCTCTGAGGCTCTTCCCTGACCTCCTTAGCCAGCCTACAAGAAAATGAAGGTCATTTGGTGGGAGTAACAAAGGCTATAACTAGAAGAGCCCTATTCAATAATTCACTATATTGCTCTTGGGTTTCCATCTACAACTAAAAGTACTTGGCTTAGCATAATATATTATGCCTGAACTGAGTGCTTACCACAGATTTTCCCTCAGGAAATGCCTGTACTCCTGGCTCAGGACGTTAGAGATTGAGAACCAGAGAGACTGGGTATCCTTCAAGTCTGTGATCCCCCTTATTCACTGAGGTTGCCCTCCTGAGAGGAGTTGAAGGGAGAGTTCTGAGGGGATAGTGGAAGGAAAGTAGGGCCTATTGCAAAAGTAAAACATAGAGAAACTTTAGAGAAGGCCCCGCTGTGAAAAACTGCACAGAAGAGCCTGGATAAGCTTTGAACTTTCTAAATTATTAAGCGCATTTGTGGACCTCCCTGATGGAGGAGAAATCCCTCATGTTTAGAGGCAAACGTGTTACATAAATTCCTAGGATAAATAGATGGATAGGTGTAACGGCACTGACTTCAACCGATTGCAACTTTATGTGCAACAGAACAAAATGCTACCTGGTCTTGAACTTCCCTCATGATCTCTATGGCTATTGTGCAAGCCTATGTCAGCTAGGGTCTCCCATGCCCTGGCTAGTCCCATATTTATCAACAATATTGCACAGTTGGACAGCATTCTGTTGTGATTCATAAAGTTTTCACTGACTAATTTTTAAAATGAGATCATCAGTCCTTTCTCCATTTTAGTCTGGCAAGTCTGCTGAAACTTGCCCATCGTGAGCAACCTTCCTGGCACTTGCAACACTGGTGGCTTCGTAGGTTATGTTGGGTTCTCTAGAGGAAAACTTCTTAAAGTATAGGTTGTGACCCTATGAAAAATGGGATGTCACAAAATATTTGGCAACGATAAAATGTTTCTGAATGCATAATGACCCAAAATTAATTCTAAACCAAATGCATAAGGAATCTGAGATGTTTCTAGCTGTGCTTTCCCATGTTACAAATATCTCTGGCATACAAGGGGTCACAAGTGAAAAGAGTTTAAGAAGGCTTACTCTAGAGCAGTGAAACCAGTGGCACATATGTATTAGAAGGGACTTTACAGTAAGAGAATGGCCCATACAGTTGCAGGGCGGGCAAGTCCAATCTTGTTCAAGTCTCTGAGTCAGATGCTTTCTAGGCTGGAGGCCCTTCTCCACTTAGGCAGCTGCCCAGGCTGGGGAACCAGGAATCAGGAAGAGGAATCAATCAGCAGGAGCTGAAGAAGGAGAATGAAGCAAGAAGACCATGGTAGTAGATGCAGGGGCAAATCGGCAGGTCAGGTGTCAGGCTCTGGGGGTTCCTAGGGTTGGCAGTCAGTACAGCAGGCTTCTTTCAGCTCCCAGGACCAGGAGGGCACACGGCAGGCTCCTGGCCCAGGTATGAAGAAATAAGATGCAGGATCCAGGCCAACAGGAAGAAAAGGAAAACAGGACTCCATACTGTCTATCTGCACATACAAAGTAGGGTATACACCTCCAAGGTTGTGACCTGAGTAAGGAGTTGCCCCCACCCTAATCTTCCCACAACTGCTTGATACATTATGGAGGAGGCCTTACTGTCAACCTACTGAAGATTCGGACCCAGCCACATCGACTGCAAACCTATTGCACATAGCTTTAAGCATCATAGCAACACACAAGTAATTATAGTACGGAAGACTAAAAGTCAGAGAAAAGATGGTCAGGAACTTGGATTCTAAGAAAGAAGCTGGTTAAACATACAACTCTAACATGTAGTCAGTCATAGACCTGGAGAAAAAGTAGAGGGGGCATTTCCTTCAAAGATCAGTGGGATGGTCCAGGGAGTTCCCAGAAAACATGGGTAAATTGAGGAAACTGATGCAGAACCTGTCGAATGCAGGTGGAGAAGGACTACAGTGATAAAACAAATCTCGAGTTAAAGCAGTATGTGCAAAAGAAGTTTCTAGGTCATTACTGGTATGACAAGAATGTTATGTGGACATTACACAGAGAAAATACAAGTGAAATTCCAATCACATCCTAAGTAGTTCAAGCTTCATTAGTGGGTGGATGTTACAGTGAAAGCTTTCAACTCACAGCATGGAATGATGTTCTAGCAATTGGCCTCCCAACGCCTCGTGATCTAGTAGGCTGATAAGCACAACTCCATGGTTCAAAACCACCAGCTTCTCTGAGGGGGAAAAAAAAGTAGGCTTTCTACTCCTGGAAAGATTTATAGTTTTAGGAACCCACAGGGACACTTCTACTCTGTCCTCTAGGGTTGCTATGAGTTGGAATTGACTTGAAAATGAGTTCGGTTTGCTGTTAATTTGGAGGTAATAAACTCCCGGAAGCCTGCAGGATTTTTGAATCGAATTGGGTGGAAACACTATGTCTTAGTCACTGATTGGATGACCCAGACATGGGAGGCTTTGATTCTGTTGCTAGGTGACATCTATTTGATTCCATATTTGCAGAGATGTATGATCCATCGGACTTCCATGGCTGTGGTTTTTCAGAAGCCGATTGCCAAGAATTTCTTTCAAGTTACCTCTGGGTAGACCTGAACTGTCAACTTTTCTCTTAGTACCCAAGTATTTGACCATTTTCATCACCCCAAAACACTGGGTGATGGCTGGAATCAAATATACCTTGTCTAGTCCACATTCCAGGAAATGGCAGCTTTGACACAGGATAACAAAGAATGCATTGTAGACAACCTGGGTGAGTTTTGTTACTCCAGCAGCCGTTCTTTGTGATGATATGGCTGAATGGTGAGTTCATGTAATATGCTGCCTCATTTTTATATTCTCTAACCAAAGTCTCTATGTGCTGGATTTATAGGAATACAGGTTAGCTCAATAAATTCACAATATGTCCAGCCATTTGAAAATGAGTTTCTTGCCTCCAGGACTTGTGGAAAATAGCAATGTTGTCAAAGACTATTATAATGAGCACTGTTAGCTGAACATTAACTGCATTCCAGGTCCTGTGCTCTGTGCTCAGAATACAAGCTATCATTGTTCTCATTCTACAGAGGAGGAGGCAGAGCCAGATGCAGCAGCAGGCACGTACTTAATATCACCCAGAAAATAAAGAAGTAGGGCCCAGCGATTCCAGCCAGCTCTCCAGCCTGCCGCTTTCTTTGGTTATGGGCACCTCACTGATCATGATGCAGAAGGCAAAACCATCCCAGGAGCCAAGGGACAGGCCATTCAAGAAGACTTCTTCTGTTGATTAAGTGTTGATTTCTACAGTTGTTCTTTGTCAGGAGGCAATGGTAGATTTGCTAATGACTCCCCAGCCACCTTCTCCTGATAATGGGCACTGGGCAACAGTGCCCCAAACACTCTGACTACCAGCCGTTCCCCCTGTGCTTGCTTACACGGTCATATTTGTTGCTATAAATAGATACTCTGAGATATTCTCTACCTTATAGGATGGCCATAAATTGCATGACAGTAATAGCAGCAACATTTTCAAATGCTTGGAATTGCTCTGGGGAGCTTGATAAGTAAGGAAAAGAAGACATGTAGGTGTATGACAACCATCAGCCATTGGAGGTGAGGAAGTTTCCACAAAATAGTAAGGTCATAGCACAACACAGTGCAAGTGCTTGTACATACAGGCAGGTCTATGAACTATTTTAAGCCTTTGACCTCTTCAGCTTCCCTTTCCCACACTACTTCTCATCTCAGAGTCAATAGAAGAAAGTCAAAACACTCAGACCAATATCCTTCAATTTCTGTCACACCCCTGTCATAGGTAGGTTTATTGTGCCAAGCTGGACAATTAACCCATGTGGGATTAATAAGGTTGCAGTTTAATTGAAGGGCAAAGAGATACATGGTTCGGCGAGCCTCGCCTTCCTGTCTCTTGCTATCTGATGGTAGGACCAGGTTGCAGCTGCCTTAGCTAGTTCTCTGCCTCCATTTGCAAACTACACTACCTTTAGGGTAGTGACACTACCCAACCCGTGGACCGTGTCACTCTAGTTTGAAGTTCCTTTGAGACCTGCTTCACCACACTGCTGGTGTATACATCACTTGAGCTGGGGACTGTTGAACCCGGTCATCTGGCTGCCTGTGGCTGGACTGCCTGTGTTGTTCTATAGAAGACTTATCTGTCTGCTTCCTTGACTTGCACCCAGCAGCCCTGGTGAGTTGAATGACTGCCAGTATGTTAACCGTCTCACAGAGTGAGTTGAACTTAGCCCTCTGCACTTCTCTGTGGACTAATTAGCTATTTACTTCTTATATCTATATCTATCTATTTATATATATGTATATATATCCATAAGTGTCCTGGTTTTGTTTCTCTAGAGAACCCTAACACATGCCTTATAACTACATCCTTACTTTAATCTGTCCTGTCCTGTTAGAATATTGATTCCCAAATTTATTTGGCCTACCATCCCCTTTTCAGGAAAAGAAAAGCAAAAACTCACCCTTGCAATTAAAGTTTGGGGGCTATAACCCATAATCCACCCCACCCCCCGAATTATCCTAGCACCCACCAGTTGTCAGTATAACACACATTTGGAAATATTACTGTCTATGTTTTGGGGGGCCTTGTACCATCAATTACACTCCTTATCACATGTCTGCAACGTTTCCTTTCCACCTCCTCCTTCCACTCCATCTACAGCCAAAAATCAGGGTTCTCACGCTTTTCTGTGTCCCAGCACCCAGGCATGTTGGTTAGTATATAGCAAAGTGAGACTTCACAGTGAAATTGTCCTCCTTACACAGCCAATGCTATTGAAAGTGGTCTACCTTACCGCTCACTCCCAGTTCATTTTATGCTCACTTCTTGCTTTTTTAAGATGAGACTTCTACCTGAGTTCACCTCACTGTACCCTGACAGATTGTTACTCTGAATAGGGGTTTGCATCTTGGAGCAGTGCAGCCAATTCATTCATTCCATGTAAGGAAAAGAGAAGTTTGTTAGAAGGTGACATCAGTGAAGATACCAACAACAAAACGACAATGCAAGCTGTCTTGATAGGTTCCCTTTTGAAATCACAATATAGCGAGTTTATATTCTTGTTGATTTGGAATGCACACTCCAGGGAATCACAAATAGATGTTTTATATTAACTCAGGTTTCAGGATAATCATGAGAAACAATTGTTGAACACAGACAAGCAGACAGAATCATAAGGTTATTTTAAATGTTAGGTCTGTCTCAAGTGCCTTATTTGAATAATAAGAAAGCAGGAAATCATCTTTCGGTCACTAATAATCAGGCAGATAAGGGGGAATTGTCAGTGTTATCTGGCCCTTCCAGGAAACAGCTATACCTAACCTGTTAGCCTCCGAGCAATGTAGCAAATCATGCAAATTCCAAAGAGATTGAGGTGGGGAACAAGGAAATCATGGTATAAATTAGGCTAAAAAGAATATCAGTTACATATTGTTAATTGTGCAAAACAAATCTATTATTGAAAATAATATCGTTATTAATATATAATATAATTAATGTAATATAATATAGTTACCAGTCTATTTTTTCTGGTAACATGCACTATCTGATTAATAATACTGTGGTTACAGCTTATTACAAAGAACGTTTGACCTTTCCTTATTCAGAGAGTCTCCACCAAACTAGAACCAGTTTTCTAAGATCCTATGGAACTCTCTGCCAGCACACTTTTCAAATTTCCCACTTTTCTTCTGGGATTCGACTACCCTGCCCTTCCCTCCTCCTGATTTGACTGACCCTTCTCAGATTTGGGGATTCTACAGGATCTGACACTCTTTTAGTTCCAGCAGCGGTTTTACCATTTCCATTCTAACAGCATACATTTTCTTTCCATAGAAATTCTCTCTCTCCCTTTAGGACTCAACAATATGGAGTCCTCTTCTGTCTCGGGACTTCATGGCTACCACAGGTAGAGACTGCCATAAACCTTGGGAGAGGTGCGTAGTGTCTCATCCCTGGTTTGTCCGAGAGTCTGATCCTTAGAGAGATAGACCTAGGGCTGCTATATCAAGCCCATCTTGAGCACGGATTTTTGTCCCTGCTGATAAGGTTCTGTGACTCAGAGCATTGTGACTAATTATCTCCCTCCAAGTTGGAGAAAGAAAATTTTTTTAGAAAATAACAGGAAAACAGGCTGTCTTTATTGTGTCCCATTTGAAATCACAATACATAGAGATTACAAACTTACATATACTTTGGAATGCACACCCTAGCAAGTCACATACAGATGCTTTATATTAACTTAGGCATCGGGATAATTATAGGAAAAAATTGTTGACCATGAGCAAGCAGGCAGAATAATAAGGGTCCTTTAAATCTTAGGTCTGTCTCAGGATGTCTCAGTTGAGTAAGCAGATAGCAGAAATTAGCGTTTTTGTCATTAATTATTATCAGGCAGAATAATAGGGGATTCTCCGAGTTATTTGGTCCTTCCAAAAGACATCTACACCTGTGTTAGGCTGGTTTAGGTGTCTAGAGAAATAAAACAGGGGTACTCATCCACGTAGAAGAAAAGCATTACTCAGAGAGGCCAGCTCCTCTACTCCTGATCATAAGCCCTGTCCCCACTCACCCACCCAATTCCCCTACCTCTCTGACCACCTGGGGCCCCTGCACAGAGGATAGATTATGTGGCCAGCCTGGAGGGAATGCCTCACTGTATCATTTCCCACTTTTTTGGATCCCTAACACCACGCCCTGTGAACAAAGGAAGTGAGTCTCCAAACCAGGGACACATTTTTGTTGTTGTTGTTGAATGTACTTCTTTTTTTTTGACTACTGTATTCTTTCTCTGAGATATAGTAAATTGATTAATGATTCTGTCAGAGTTTTAGGGACTCTCATCTGAGACAGCAACCCAGGCAGCTTGTCCCCTGCTCAGGCTTGTCCCCTACCCATCCCAGGCAGATTCTTTCTTTGAGTTAGAATACACCAGAATCACATACACCTAATATTAAAGGAATCCGGTTTGCCCTAAATCAAGGGCAAGCTTTTAGATCCTGGTCTCTACCTCTCCTTATTTAATGTAGGGTGATCTGTGTCTTGCATATAAACCTGGCTGTGACCCTCTCTCAGACAGGAGCAGGTGGGACCAGACACTTCTATCACACTCCTTTATCTCAGAGCATAACAGGGCATTAAGTTCTGCTCCAGAGGGGGAAAAAATCCAAGGACAAACAGAGAGGAGGTAGGATTTTTACCTCTCAGAAGTCCCAAGCCAAAACAGCCACATATTTTCATTTTCTTTTGCCCCTCAGTCTGTACACATTCATTTCATTATATCATAGGCTGATCAGTGTACACTTTTGAACCTCAGGACACAAACCTACTCCTGCACTCATCTTCCAAACAGGAGCAGGTGGGACAGACCCACAATATTCCTTTCTCAAAGAACATAATAGGATACCACTTGAAAAATAGGAAAACTGAGAGAGAGGTCCTCAGTCTAGAAGCAAAGGATTTTTAGTTTTAAGAACTACTTACTCACCAAAACATGTCTTTATTTCTTTTGGCCCTCAGCCTGTGCATACTTCTCTCACTGTAGCATAGGCTGATCTGTGCAACAGCTTCCACTCTGCCTACCCCATCTACCACCACCTCTAGAGCTTGCTCTCCCTTCCCTAGTGAAACACAATTTCACATGAACTAATAAGTACTAATCTACCAATTAAAATCCCTTTCCCCAATATATAAAAAAGTTATTAGATTTATCCTATCACATATGTATTACTTTTGCCCTCAGCATCCAAGTTTAACACGTCTCCCTTATCCACCCAGTAAAATACTCAGCTTCTACCAGACCTTCGTACTGTAATTATAAGAGCCGACCCACCTACACAACCCAGAAGCTTACACACCACTTAGAGCACTGGTTCTCAATGCAGCGACCCTTTAATACAGCTCCTCCTGTTGTGGTGAACCACCCCAACCATAAAATTATTTTCGTTGCTACTTCATAACTGTAATTTTGCTACTGTTATGAATCAGGCGACCCCTGTGAAAGGGTTGTTCGACCCTCAAAGGGGTCTCAACTCCCAGTTTGAGAACTGCTGATTTACAGTCACACCACCACGCCATCCAAACAACAGTTAACATCCAGAACCACAGAAGATTAAGAAAAGCAAAAACTAACAACCAAATGTCATCCAAACCCAATGGAATACACTGAAAAAGAATCCCAGTAACTAACAGAAAGAGAATATAAAAGAATGATGTTTAGGACCTTACAAGATTTCTGGGATCAATCTGAAAACAAAGAAAGAAATTGAGATACAAAAACCTCACGTGTCTGATTTTAGTTGTACGGCTTCACTAACATTGCCAAGGGTCCCTGCTAGTGTTTCCTCTGTTGCTGCCTCCCTTGCTCTCAGCAATGACTTTATGAACTTTTTTCTGTCTTCCTGCTGTTGGATGCTGCTCAAGCCCCCTTCCCACTCCCATCAGACAACCTCACCCACTCCCTGAAGCTGACCATGTCTCCCCATTTGCCACGAGTGCATAATTGGGAAGAGGGAGCACCCTCCCCCATCCCAACAACTGGCCTTCACTTGACCACAGCCTCTGCAGCCTGGCCTCATTCCTTGGCGAGTAATGGAGCCATTCTCCCATTGTTCATCAGTCCCTGCTACACCTGAGCTCAAGGTCTGCATTTACCACTCTTCAGACCCTCCCGGGTCCCCAGTGTGTTCTCAGCATCAATTTCTGTTTCTTGTCTTCTTTGAGGTGGGCTCTGCTTACCAATATATTTATTTCCAAGGGCTGCATAACAAACAGTCATCAACTGGGTGGTTTAAAACAACAAAAATACATTCCCTTTCTCTTCTGGCAGCCAGGATTTTTTTTTTTTAATCAAGATCAGCAAGCTTTGCTCTTCTGGAGGCTCTAAAGCAAAAGCCAACCCTGCTCCCACCGAGCTTCTGGCCCTTGGCTGTAGATGACAGAAGCTAAACAATTAGATAACAGAAATAATAATAATTTGAAAAACCATGGTACAAGAATTGAGGAATAGAATGGAAGAAGAGGAACATTGGAACAGTGAACTTGAAGACAACCATGTAAACTACAGCTGATAGAAGAAATAATCAACCCCCAAAGCAAATGCATCAGCAGAATGTCTGAGAACAAGGTGAGGCATCATCAAGAGAAACAATGTCTCATTGACATCCTAATAGAAGAAGAAACAAAATTATAGATAAAAGGGTATGATAATTCATGGAAGAAATTTTCCCCAATAACACAAAGAAGGGTGGGGAAAGGGAACCCCCCAAAATGATGAAAATAAGGAAGAAATGGGTAGCAGGGGCACGGGGCGCTAACCCACCCAAGGGGAGGGTATTGTTTATATCTCCACAGGAAAAGAGGGACCAGACTTCAACCCAGTGCTCCA
>NW_022111365.1:7789190-7791488 GCF_000313985.2 Echinops telfairi | reverse complement strand
GCAGGCTCCCTCCCTGCAAGACATCCATATTGAGAAGACACATGGAGAGAGGATGATGGAGCCAGAGCTTTGGAGCTGGAAGAGCCACGTGGAGACCCCTGACAGGGCTGAGATGGGTCTACCACCACTGGATCCACAAGACTCTCCACCCACTGGCCTGTGATCTTCCTGCATTCAGTATCATTGCATGTGTTTTGTGAGCCTAAAGAGAATTTCTAGATTGGCATCAGACCTATGGGCTACTACCAGACATATGGACTTGATCTGGACTGGGTTGGGATGTTTTCTTAACAATTACTCTTTGTATAAAGCTCTTTCTTACACACATATGCATCTCCTGGATTTGTTTCTCTAGTCTACCTGGACTAACACAGTAGGAGACTTAAATACATCACTCTCAAGGAAAGGTAGGTCAACAGGAAAGAAACTCAGTAAAGAAAAGGAAATGCTGAGCAACATAATCAAGCATTTCTTCTTCATAGATACATAAAAAGTACTTCAACCTACAATAATATCTATATATCTATATCTACATCTACATCTACATCTATATCTTCTTCTCCAAGCACACATGATACATAATCTAAAATAGGACATATGCTAGGTCACAAAGTAGGTCTTAACTAATTCAAACACAAAGAAACTAAACAGTCTTCTCAGACCACAATGCTATATATAAAACTGGACATCAACAATAGAAAGAACAAGAAAGTGAAGGCAAACTCATGGGGACTCAACAACGCAGTTCTTAAAGACTGGGTATTATCCCAAGTAAGAGATGAAATTAAGAATTTCCTTGAGACAAATGAGAATTATAACACAACATACCAAAACCTACAGGACACAGTAAAAGCACTTATCAGAGGTCAGTTTATAGCAATCAATGCACACATAAAAAGGAGGAGAAAGCCATTACCAACACTTTAACACATCTCTCTACAATAATTTTAAAAAGGAAAACAGCATAAACCCTCCAACAACAGAAGAAAAGAAATAACAAAAATTAAAGCAGAAATAAATAAACTGTAAAACAGAAAAACAGTGGAAAAATCAACAAAACAAAAAAATTGGTTCTTTAAAAGATCAACAAGATTAACAAAATGCTAGCAAACTTAAGAAAGGAAAAGAAAGAGAATATGCAAATATGTAGAACTAGAGATGAAAAGCCTGCCACCACAGCATATCCGAACGAAGTAAAGAGAATAACACAATACTGTGAAAGTCTGTACTCCAACACGTTTGATAATCTTGAACTCATAGGAAATACCTAGAAATATACCCTCTACCCAATTTAATGCAGACGGATATAGCAAACATGAATAGATCTATACAAAAGAAGAAACAGACAAAGTCATCAAGAAACTCCAACCAAGAAAAGTCCAGGACTAGATAGTTTCACGGAATTCTTCGAAGGATTCAGGGAAGAGCTGTCACCAAATCTACACAGACTATAGCCTACCTTGACTATATATTCCAGAATATAAAAAGGATAGCAAACTCAAACCCAGTCTATGAAACCTGCATAAGCCTGATTACAAAATCAGGCAAAGACTCAGTAATAAAGACAGAAAAATACAGAGCAATATCCCTCATGAACATAGATGCAAAAATTCCCAACAAAATCCTGGGGAATTGGATTAGTCCAGGTTGACTAGAGAAACAAATCTAGAGACACTCATATGTGTGTAAGACAGAGCTTTATATCAAGAATAATTATATATTAAGAAAACTTCCCAGCACAGTCCAGATCAAGTCCATAAGTCCAATATTAGCCCATATGTCCAATGCTAGTTCATAAATTCCTTTTCATACTCACACAGCACATGCAATGATGTTGAATGAAGAAAGTTCACAGGCTGGTGGGTGAAAGTCTTCTGGATTCAATGTAGTTGGAAGCATGTCAGCAGTGGTTCCTTTCTCCACATGACCACGGCCACAAGGAAGCATCAGGATGTGACCTGATTGACAGGCTAGACTCCACCCCTTCCCTTTTAATATCCTCAGGTTGACACGAGACTATGTAAATACCACACCAATAGAATCCAATAACATATTAAAACAATGATTAATCTCAACCAAGTTAGATTCATTCCAGGGAGTCAAGGATGTTCAATATTAATAAAATGAGCAAACAATAACAATCAATGTAAAGCACTGCATAAACAAGATTAGGAATAAAAACCACATGGTCTATCAATAGATGCAGAAAAAGCATCTCACAACATTTAACCTCCATTCCTAATAAAAAGATTCAATAGGATATAATAAAAGAGAAATTCACCAACAAAATTAAGGCAT
>NW_022111365.1:7780657-7788443 GCF_000313985.2 Echinops telfairi | reverse complement strand
GAGAACTAGAAAGGCGAGGCTCACCACCCATTTGTCCCTTCGCCTTTCAACCAGCCCCACCTGTGATTATCGGCCAGGCTGGCACAATTAACTAACTCAAGAGCTCTGAAAAAAACATCAAGAAAACAACCATTCACAGTAACCACACAAAAGATGAAATACCTAGAAATAAATCTAGCCAAAGAAACAAAACACATGTACAAAGAAAACTACAGAACATTATTACAGGAAATCAAGAGAATATCCCATGCTCACGAATGTTGTCTTTGTTGTTAGGTTCCATCTACTTGGTTCCAACCCATAGGGACCCTGTGCACAACATAATGAAACACTGCATGCACGGTCCTGCACTATGCTTGCCATTGTTCCTATGCCTGCGCCCATTGTTGCAGCCACCGTGTCAATCCATCTCTTTGAGGGCCTTCTTTTTTTTGATGCCCCTCCATTTTACCAGGAATAGGAAGACTTAATACTGTGAAAGTGTCAATACTATCTAAAGCAATCTACAGATACAATGCAATCACATTCTAAATCCCAACATCATTGTGGCAGTTACATAATCTCCTGTCAATTTGAGTGGAGGGGTGGAGTCTAGCCTGTCAATCAGGTCATAGCCAAAGACACCTCTGTGTGGGCATGGCCTTCCCCTGAGTATTCTGGGAACTCCTGTCTTCCTCTCTGGAGGCGAGACACACATTCTTCCTGCTATACATTCCTATTGACAAGCCACATGGAACCATACTGAAGGCAGCCAGAGCCTTGGAGATGTGACAACTGCCACAGGACCCACAGGACTTTCCACCCACTGGCCTGTGATGTTCTTGTATTCAGCATCATTACATGTACTGTGTGAGTCTAAAGAGGAATTCGTGGGCTAATATCGAACTTATGGACTTGATCTGGACTGGGTTGGGATGTTTTATTGATGCATAATTACTTCTTGATATAAAGTTCTTTCCTATACATATATGAGTCTCTCTGAATTTGTTTTTCTAATTTACCTGGGCTAACACATTATGGTACCTTGGAAGTGGGGTACTTGAGAAACAAATCATGAAGTTGGAGAATGGATGCTTGGTTAACCATGGTAGTTTTTCCTCTGTAGCTAGTCAGAGGTCAGATATGGCCATGCTGCTTACTGGGTTGTTTTCTGAAAAGAATATGGGAAGTTAAAGTTTTTATTATTTTGTTTGGTTGTTGTCTTTGGTTATCCCTATTTGAAATGGTGAAAATGAATGTGATTAATGTATATTTTGAGCTCAGCAGGTGAAATTGTCCCTTGAATTTCTCAGAGACCATTCTGCTTAGTGAAAATAGCTGACAGAAGGTCAAAATGGGTGACAGAAGGTCCTGGCTTGATGCCTAAGGCCATATTTTGTATCAGTGGAATAGTTTAGATAAGGATTAAGATAAAATAGAAAAGGATTGAATTTGACTGTTTTAAGAATTGAGTTTAGGATCTGATGGTACTAGGTTCATAGGTTCATACTGTTTTCTTTTGACTATTGTTATTGATATAATGCTTGACAGAAATGATTATTAGGAAGTATAGAGAATTTGTAAACTCACAGTTTCAGCCACCAATTTGAAACTTTAAATGGATGTAGGACACACCTGCAAAGAAGACTCTGAAAAGTTAAGACCCACCCAGTTTCTTGAGTGCTAAGAACATTTGAAGGTGAAGAGACTTGCCTAGGGGGCTGTTGACAGATTGATTTAATAATTAAAAAAAAGGAACCTTTGTTTTTTTAAATTTTGAACTAGTGGTTTGTGCCAGAAGCTGGACAAAAATTTGGAGCCATGGAGAAACTCTCCTCTATAGAACTGAAGGTTAAAGCGAACCGGTGGGCAGCCTGAAATGCTTGCTAGGTGACCACCTGAATTCACTTGCCTAGTCTAAGTGGGAGAAATGCAACAATAAAGCGCTAGGTTGAGTCACACCACTGACACCGTCGACCTGGTTCACAGGGACTAGAAGAGAATATGAGAGTGAGTTGACTGCTCTGAAGTTTATGACCTAACCCAAGGGGCTGGAGTTCTTGAGAATTTGTGACACTACCTATGGTCTAAAGTTGAGGCAACCAATGGGCACCCTAGGGAAGCTAAGTGAAGTGGCCAAAAATGAGTTGACCAGAACCTGACCAGATGAAGAAAGATATTTGAGCCTGGGCACTGCTACATATTGCTGCTGACTTTATAGACAGCCTATTCTGATTTGACTTTGCTTATGATTGCAGACTCACAAGGTTCCAAGTGGAATGAAGATTCTTCATGTCAAAGAACATGCTTGTCTCCTCAGAGCACTGGGTTGATATACGTGGGCAGTATATAAATTTGATACCCAAAAAGGGCAGATAAAAACATGAAGTGTGTGGCTCACAGACTTTCATAGGTGGGGGAATATGTTCAGAGCTGAATATTAGTTAGTGCTCATAACATTAACTGCAATTGTTAGGCCTAGAATATTTTTGTTTTGTTCACTTATAGAATTTTATGTTTAAATAAGGCTGGCACATATTGAATTATATGCATTTTAGTTTCATTCTGTTAGGTACAAATATGATTTTTATTATTGTTTTTCTTAAAAATTATATATGGTTAAAGAGTTGTGTAAAAGTCTCAACTTGACAAGAGGTGGTCTGTGGAAGTTATATAATCTCCTGACAACTTGAATGTAGGGGTGATGTCTAGCCTATCAATCAGGTCATAGCTAATGGTGCCTCTATGTGGGCATGACCTTCTCCTGAGGATTCTGGGAACTCCTGTCTTCCTCCCTGGAGGCATGACACACATTCTCTCTACTTGAGATTCCTGTTAACAAGACAGAAATATGCTGATGGCAGCCAGAGTCCTGGAGTTGAAGGAGTCACATGGAGACCCACGTTAGCACTGAGATGCTTCCACTGCCATTGGATCCACAAGACTTTACACCCACTGACCTCTGATCTTTCTGCATTCGGCATCATTGCATGTGTTGCATGAGTCTGAAGATGAATGTATAGACTGGTATTGGACATATGGGCTGATATGGGACTTATGGACTTGATCTAGATTAGGCTTGGGTGTTTTCTTAATATACAATTACTCTTAATATACATAAAGCTCTCTCTCACACACACATGAGTGTTTCTGGATTTGTTTCTCTAGTCAACTCAGATTAACACAATCTTCCTTTAAAGAAATGGAAATATTAATTTCAACTTCATATTGAGAGAGAAGAGGCCTATGATAAGCAAAACATTTCTCAAAAAGAACAAAGTATGAGATCTTACACCACCGGACCTCAAAACTTATCACCCAGCCATAGCAGTCAAACTGGTGTCCACTCACTTACCAATTTAATCTGTATAAGTCAATAATTCATGTATTGCAGTTCACAGTCAGCCTGAACTTGTATAATCTCCTTTTCTCAACTGTGTTTTAAAGTCTTTACCATTGACTAAATTAATGACACTATCAACAGAATGACCTTATGCCTCAGAGAAATGATTGAGAATGTTCTCTAACATAAAATGACAATGAACCAGAGACATATAAAAAACATTGATATATGAATGAATTTTGGGCTTGCATTTAATCTTAGCCACAACCTAAGAACAATTAGTTCTTATGACACAGTCCTAATTGACATTGGCCCCCATGAAGGGATAACTGAAGATATGGTGCTATAGTAAAATGTGGTGAATAAACTAGGTGGTGCCCGGCTGTCAGAAAAAATAACATCTATGGTCTTAAAGGTTTGTTTACAAACAGCAGCCATTTAAGTCAGGTGTCAACTAAGTGCACACAGAAGAAGCACACCAGGCTGTTTGAGCCAAGGATTGAAAATAATATAATCCATATCCAGAGGAGGGAAAGGTATCAGACCTCAGATTGTGAACCCTTGGTTTGTAGAAGGCTATAGATGACAGTGGAACCCTGTAATCCATTTGAAGTATCCACACATAGATTAATTAAGCCTCTAGTGAAGTCCCTCTGACCATAGTGAGGGATGTCAATAAGCTTGTTACCAGATAAAAAGTATTGTAGAGACAATTATAGCAGATATAGTCAGGTGAAAATTTAACATCAGATTTGATTCCCCTGTTGTCCCATTTAAAAGTGATATCAGTTTTTTTTTTAATGTAGGAGAAATAACACATGAATTAAGCCTCCAGTGAATTCGCTCAGACCATAGATTAGGGAGGTGACAGCTTTGCTATCATACAGAATATGATAAGTGATTATGAAAGTGGATTATGGCACATGTATTTGATCTTCTTCTTGACCCATTTTGAAGGTGTCCTAGTTTTTAAATTTTTCTGCTTTTCAACCAATTTTTTTTCTCTATTTTATTTTGATATTGTTATTTTAAAATTATTTGGTTTTGGTTTTGTATATTTTCAGTAGACAAAATCTAGGATGGGTGAATCTCTGGAGATACTAATTGGATAAATGGTCTCAGGGGCATGGTAGGGGAGGTTGGGGAAAATGGGGAGCTAATGAGTACAAGAAAGAAGAAAATGTTCTAAAAATGGATTGTGCTGGTGATTGTACAACTCTTCTTGATATGATGGAACTATTGAACTGTTTTATATATGGATTATATCTTAATAAAACTTTTTTGTAATAAATACATTATATTTCAGAAAAAAAGGAGCTTTATATGAAGCAGTAATTTTATACCAAGAAGGCATCACAGCCCAGTTCAATTCAAATCCGTAAGTCCTATTTTAGTCCATAATTCCATTTTCAGATGCATACAGCCACATGTTGGCAACACAGACACAGAATGGTGAACCTGAAAGCAGTAGGAACCCAGGCTGGTGAGTGCAGAGTCCTGTGGATCCAAGGTCAGTGGAAACAGGCAGAGTGTGACAGCTCTCGGGGTCAGGAGGCCAGATGGACTGTTCCTCAGCTGCCAGAGTTCTAGTAGGCAGGAAGCTGGAAGGACAGAGAGAGAGCAGTTCCCAGAGTCCTTGGCTCTTATACAAAATGCCACACCCACAAAGTGGTGTCATCAAGTTACCACTGGATTGGTGGGTTTGACTCCACCCCAATCAGGAGTTTCTATTTAACAAAAAATCATCTAAATATCACAATACCCACCCTGTTAGCTTTGCAGTAATCCAGCAAGTCATGAAAATTTCAAAGGAACTGAGGTGATGAACAATGAAAGTATTGAGTTAAATAGCTTGGGCTTTAAGCTTATACCTGATTTGGATCCAGTGACCTTATTTCTCTGCTCATTAAGCTTCACTGTTGGTGAACCTTTTTTAAGTGGGTTAACATAAATGTTTTATACAAAATACTGATTTCAACAAAACACAAAGCCCGTTCTTGATCTTTCAGAAACTGAATATACAAACCAAGTATTTTTCTTCAAAATATTTTCATGGGCAAGGAATTAAAAACTATTTTAATTATATAGTATGGTCACAATTTTGCCTTAAAAAGATTGTCGAGAAATTCACATAAGGTCTCTTGTAAACATAAATCATATGTTACTTACTATCTTATGTCCAGAAGGGAAAAATGTTATCATATAGATTTTTATCATACAAATGTTAGCATACAGATAACTTACTGGAAGTAGGCAATTAAAAAATACAGTACTTTACAAAGAAAACATTTACATCACGTTTAATAAGATGGAAAAAGCATTGGCCTCAATGGTAGCTGCGTTAGGCAGGGTTCTCTAGAGAAACAAAACCAGGACACATGATTTTATATATATAAAAGGTTATGCTTATACATTGAGAAGGAATATTACAGCTAATTAGTCCACACAGCAGTACAAAGGGCTCAGTTCAACTCACTTTGTGCAACAGTTAATATACTGAAAATCCTTCAACTCCCAAGGGCTTCAGTCTAAGTCAAGGAAGCAGAGTCTTCCTTCAGGTAAGACAGGAAGAGTCTGCCAGCAGGCAGCAGACAGTAGGGTGAGTCAGCAAAAATCAGTAGCACAGGAGCTTAGTGAAGTAGGCACTGATGGGATCTTGAACAGCCTCAAGCTCAAGTGATGTACATACCAGCAGTGTGGCGAAGCAGGTCTCCAAGGAGCCTCAAGCTCAAGAGACACAATCCTTGGGTTGGCTTAGGTCACAGGTCATACAGCAAACAGTTGAGGCAGAGAACTAGCTAAAACAGCAGCATGCTAGTTGGATCACCAGAGAGCAAGAGAGATGGTGGGTGGGCTTTGCAGAGCCATTTATCTTGTTACCCTCCATCAAGCAGCGACCTGACTAAACTCTGCCCACGTGTTCCTATTGCCCTAGTTGGCATGATAAACCTAACTATCACAGTAACCAAATATTTCAACCCAATACTTTCTGTTATGCACAATACCCTGACTTGAATTGAGAGCTACCCAAATCCTAGTCCGACCACATAAACAGAGTCAACAACTGTGTTAGTCTGGGCTGAGTTGAGAAACAAATCCAGAGACACTCATATATATGTGAGAGAGAACGTTATATCAAGTAATTATGGATCAATAAAATATCCCAGCCCAGTCCAGATTAAATCCACAAGTTGGATATTAGTCCATAAGTCTGATGTTAGCCCATGAATTCCTCTTCAGACTCACGCAGCACATGCTGTGATGCTGAATACAGGATGATCACAGGTTGGTAGGTGGAAAATCCTGTGGATCCAATGGCAGTTGGAAGCAACTCCAGGGCTGTGGCTGCCATCAGCGTGACTCTGTGTGACTTGTCAACAGGAATGTGTAGCAGAGAGAGAGAGAGTCCCCACTCCAGAGAGGAAGAGAGGGAGTTCCCAGAATCCTCATGATTAGGCCACATCCACAAGGAGACATCTTCAGGCTGTGACCTGATTGACAGGCTAAACTCCACCCCTTCATTATTTTAGTAAGTTGTCATGGAATTGTATAACTACCACGGCAACTATGTTGTAAAGCAAAATGTGTCTCACTATAGTAAAAAGAAAGCTGGTTCATATGTCTGAAACTATACAAAGATTAAAAAATTAATCACTCTTGATTGTAGAAATAAATTTATGTTATTGAACATTATATGCCAACTCAAAGAGGGCAAAGACATAAATGGAAACTAAAATCCAAATGTTTCCCAAAGAGATAAAACCAATTCATTTACATCATGAAGGTTTACAAATGTACACCTGTACAACAGGGTAAGCATGACTACTAAATTATTAAGACTTTATAATAAGCACTGAAACAAGATTTTATTTCAGAGTATAAACATACTTCTATTACTGCAAACAGAATTCATATATTTATAGAAAACAAAAGAAGCTAGCCGAATATGCAATCATGCTGAAATGTTGAACTATCAAATTCACTCTTCAGTGGCCCCTACTTTGGGAAAGCAAAATAAGGCTCAACATTTCCTATCTCTGTAATTTTATAAGTAAAACAAAATACAAATTCCCACTCTTTCTCTTTGCAAACCCAAATGAAAAGTTAATATGAGACTTAATTTTTTATTTAGTGGGTTTAACTGAATGGAAGTGTCATCATGGTTTTGTTTTTCCAACTCTTAAAACAATTACATGTGTAAGTATATACAATATTTTGTATATTGGCAGAGACATTTAGGGTGGTATTTGTATTAAAACTGCATTCATTGTAAATAATATAGGTTGTTTTAGTGTTGCATCATTTAATTCTTGTCTAACTTGCTGAATTATTTGTGTGATAGTTTATGCATTACCAAAATACAACTTAAAATTTCATATAAATATTAATAATATTGATGCAGTTGATTAATAATCTGTTATGAAATGTATTACATAAAAGGGATAAATAACCAAAAATAAATAT
>NW_022111365.1:7778969-7780413 GCF_000313985.2 Echinops telfairi | reverse complement strand
TTACAAATGGATGACTAAAGTCAATAATTACTTTTACTTAAAAAAATGAATATCCATGGTTAAGTTGTATTTTGATAATTAATACACGTGTACGCCCAAGTGTGCGTGCGCACACAAACACTCTTTTTCACATGGTTACATCATCTCCTTTTCCTTTACAGCATTCCATTTGGTTGTCCTCCAATAGGTTCAAGTTCTGGGCTATTTTTCAAATAATATTTTTCCAAGTTGCCCAGTCAGTATATGCTTCTGTTATGTACATTTGCGCAAAGCAGTAACGTGAGGTCAAATCTTATACGCGATTATTGGTGAACTTGTTAGTATTTGGAACTGTTGAGTACTTCTTCTTTTTGAAAACCCTGCTTATGACATTGGGTGATATTTTGGGGTGATATTCTACATATGTTAGGGTGTATGTGCTCTCTCTTTTCGTGATGTCCTTGGCTATTTCCCAGGGAGGGATCTGGGTTGGCAACTGCCATGATGATTCCAAACATTCTCTTAGATCTCTTGGAGAAGTGTTATACCTTGGTCCTTGGCGCCACACGAGAAAGTATTCACGCCGAAGCCTGGTTTGTCATCCAAGTGAATTTTATGAGAGTTAGAAGAAGTTTCAGGTTTACATAGGCACCCGCAGGGTCCCTCACCTCCATGCAGCCTGCCAGGAAGCTACTCAGAAAGTCACACAGTCTGCCCTGGCTCCTGCCTTTTTCCATTATTCCCCAGGGAGGCATGGTGGATGATCCTGGTCGACCCCATTGGCTGAATTGAATTTACCTGGCCTAGGTGGGGCAATCCAGGCACAGTGCCCACCCAGGTATACCTCCCCTTCCTGGCTTGATGCCTGAACCTCTGAGCATGTGCAGTGTACCACTCCTGCAGGGGCCAGTAGCTCGGACCTCTGAGCATGCGTAATGGACACCTTAGTCCCTAAGCTAAACTACCTAACAATTCCTCTCTCCATATGCACACCATGTGTAGACACCTCAAACCTTTGTAAAAGCATTGATCTGTGTGACTAAGACAGTATGGCCAAAGTGATAGTGTGTCAATCTTAATGTATTATAATAGCTGTTCTCTCTGAGTTACTCTGTCAAGGAAAGCCAGATGTCATATCATGAGCAACTGTATAGATAAGCCACGTATTGAGGAATTCCTGCCAAAAGCCAAGGGAATTAATTTCTGAAATCAGACAAGATTATAGGTGTTTAGAGTAGTTTAGGTATAAAAATACGCATCATTCTTTACCCTCTTTTCTCCCAATCACTGTTCTCTCTTGATGGCTCTTCTTTTTTAAATCCATGATTTAAGTATGACCAATTTGAAAAAATTCCTACTAGCCCCAAAAGGTCTCTAGTCCCAGAGTTCTAAAATTTCTACCGACCTGTTGGTTACCTCTGCCTCAAACTAAGTAAGTCCCCAAACAAACTACCTTTATAAAAAA
>NW_022111365.1:7775475-7776564 GCF_000313985.2 Echinops telfairi | reverse complement strand
TTTCTTGCACTGCTGTGGTCTCAATCTCTCTCCTCAAAGCCTCATACCAAGGGGGATTGTACGATCAATATCACACTATCTTAGAGCATGTCTGCCTCTCCTGCTGCCCTCCATGGTTAAATCACCTTTAAAATGAGTTGTGCAATCAGGATCAGTTCTAGTACTTCCTTTCCCCTCCCACCTTCATTATTTATTCCTGAAATCCCCTTTCCCTCCTTATCACCCACCCCCACCACTATAATACCTTGTATCAGTTATTATCATTATACTTCTTCTCCCTTTTTATTCCATCCAACTGAAACCAAATAATAATTTTGAAAAAGAACAAATTTTAAATGGGCTAAGAGGAAAAACAAATGCTAAGATGATAATTTTTAACTTAATTAAATCTGCACTAGTTCACTTTCTGACATACTCTTATCAGCACGGTTTCTTGAATACCTGATCAATGTTCCTACGATATTCAGTTGAGGTTTATTTCCCATGGGGTCTCTGCAAATGGAGCTTGGGCTTTCACTATCTTCTACAGCCTTCTGCAAACTGGTCACTTAGAAATTAGGCTCTAATACATTTCTCTCCTCTGATCGTGGCTTTTATTATTTTCAATCTTTGGATCACACAGGCGGATGTGCTTCTTCTGTGTAGTCTTAGCTGCCATCTCATTTTGGCTGGCTGCTAGTTTTGAAGACAAGCTTTTAAGACCCCGGATGATGTTCTTTCTGAAAGTAGGGCATCATCTGATTTCTTCACCACAGTTTGCTATAACACCCTCATCTTCAGTAATGCTTTCATGAGAGTAAATATTGAGTGGAATCACAATCTAAGAACTATTTGTTCTTAGGTTAGGGCTTACAGTTGAATGCAAGTTCAGACTCCATTATTATATCTTAGGTGTTTATATCCCTGTTCTACTTTAATAACAACATTATTTTTTTTGAGGAAATCATAAGTGACCCCATGGGGTCTCCATTAACAGTACTGTTAAAATAACCCCCTGGTATAGAATTCAAAGAGCTTTAAGATGTGGGGTGGGGGGACGACATTGGTATATTGATGTGGTAGTTAGATTTTATGTTCATTTGCCTACAC
>NW_022111365.1:7770800-7772761 GCF_000313985.2 Echinops telfairi | reverse complement strand
GAGGGCCTGGAAATGGGGGCCTTGAAGTTCTATCCTCCTGGGGAGCTGGAGAGGAGAAGGGGACTGCCTAGTCCAGATCCGGCCCAAACATGAAGCTCAGAAGAACCTTTGGACTTTTCTAAGTCTAAAGCTATGCTTCTTAGTCAAAATGGCTCATAGAAGAACAGGCTCTGGTTTGATACTGTCAGAGGCCTAAGGCCATATGACATGGAAATGGAATAGCCTAGATAAAAAAAGAGAGGAGTTTTGTGTTTTAAAATGAATTTTGTTTAAGAGCTGGCTGTACTTCGAATATATTGATTTCTCCTACATACTGTTATTGACATCATGTGTGATAGAAATGAATATTAGAAATTATTTTTAGAGAAAGCAGGTAAGCCCAGCGTCCTCAGCCTTTACAATTAGATAAGTTAAAAGAGCCAATAAGAATTCCTTGCCAGGAAAGCAATTTACTTTTGTTTGTTTACTAAAAAGTTTGTTTACCAAAGGGTTGTTTAGTAAAGGCCCCACCCAGTGCCTTGAGTACCAGAATATTTGCATTTGAAAAGGGTAAAAAAGGTGACATTGTATTTTTAAATTTTGAGCAAGTAGTTTGATTGTGGATGCACCTAGGCCAGAAAAGTTTATGTCTATCAGAACCCCTTCTCTAGCACTGAACATTAAAGAGAGTCTGCAGGCAACCCGAAATTCTCACTAGGCCACCACTTGAATTCACTAGCTGAATGGGAGTTGGGGAAATGCAGCAATGGAGAGATGAATATATGAGTATCACTGGATTTGTTTCTTTATTTCTTTAGACAAACCAGCCTAACACATCAGCAGAGCTAAAACATGTCTTAACCAAGAAAATATTAAATTATCAAATATGTGGCAGTTTTTATTTGCCTTTTATTGGGCAACCTCAAAAGGAAGAGGTTTGAACTGATGTCCAGTGACTTCCAATTCTGTAATCTTAGCGTAGCTGCCTTCATCATCTCTTCTCCCTAGTCATCACAGATTTAAGTACAAGTGCAAGTGATGCCATTTCTCTTGAATTTGTCATTTCCAGCTTAGTAAGCCATATGATTGTCCAATTCAGCATAGTCACTAAAAGCCCATTTCAGCTTACGAATGCCTAGGATATTTGTCTTCATACATTCTATTCAATCCTTGATAATGTCAAATTTTCTTACATTTATATTTAGAAAATCCCATATTCCCATTATTAATAGAAATTTGCAGTTACTTCTTCTTTTGAGTCATGTCCCCGCAGCAAATGGTAGTCTTGAAAGGTTTGCTCAATTTACATCAAGTTTGCCTCTCATTTGAAGCACGAGTTCTTTATCAGTATACTTTGAGTGCTTTAAAATGTGATCTTCTAGTGTCATATTAGTGTTTCATTACAATTCATATGGCTTTAAGTGACTAAGTTTTCAGAAGTGATTTGCCTTGTCATTCTTCCTAGTTTATTTCAGTCTGTAATCTTTGCTGTAACCTATCCACTGTGGATAACCTTGCTTGGTATTTAAAATATTATTGGTATTTTTCCAGCAACACACAAGCCACCACCATATAACAAACAGACAGATTTCATATTAAATAATCATATCTTCAAAGACCTATTTCACAAGTACCCAGGATTAGGGCTCAACCTATCTTAAGGAACACAGCAGAGGCCATACACTGAACTCCTGTCCACAATGAGTTTATGGTGGCCTTCTACCCAAGACAACCCTCTGTTGCAGATATTGACTTAAACAGATTTGTCTCTTCCTTAGTTGCCTGAATGAGCTGGAATCAATGGCTTTTATGTCCAAACTCTACTTCTTCATAAGAGGTCCCAAATTCACCAGATGTAAGACTGCTGCATTTCTAGCACTTTCATATACACCTTGTACATGTGCTTAAAATCCTATTCTTTCCTTTGAAAAACTACTCTTCTGCTGGTCTTATCAAAACAAAGAAGAATAAGTAGGTGGCCT
>NW_022111365.1:7768426-7770283 GCF_000313985.2 Echinops telfairi | reverse complement strand
ATTGTATACTGGTACAGATAAGAGCTGGAAACACAGGGAATCCAGGACAGATAAACCCCTCAGGACCAATAATGAGAGTAGTGATACCAGGAGGGTAAGGGAAAGGTGGGGGGAGAAAGGGGAAACTGGTCACTATGACCTACATATAACCCCTTCCCTGGGGGATGGACAACAGATAAATGGGTGAAGGGAGACATAGGGCAGTGTAAGACAAGAAAAAATAACAACAATTTATAAATTATCAAGGGTTCATGAGGGAGGAAGGGAGGGAGAAACATGAGGAACTGATACCAAGGGCTCAAGTTGAAAGAAAATGTTTTGAAAATGATGATGGTAACAAATGTACAAATGTGTTTGACACAATGGATGGACATATGGACTGTGATAAGAGTTGTACAAGCCCCCAATAAAATGACTTAAAAAACAAACAAAACAAAAATAAGAAGGGCCCAGGGAACTTCTCTCTGTGTGTCTTTCCTCTCCTGCTTGCTAGAGAGTCGAGAGCTGCCAGATCCTGCCTTATTTCTACCAAACTTAGATCCACACAACTTTGCACCCACCAGCCTGTGCTCTTACTGCTTTCTGCATCATTGCATGTGGCTGTGTGTCCTAAAGAGGGAATTATGGAATAGTACTGGACTTAAAGACTTGAGTTGGATTGGGCTGGGGTGTTTTCTTGATATATTACTGCTTCTTGATATAAACTCTTTCTTATACATAGATGAATGTCACTGAATTTTTTTTCCAGCCAACCCACCCTAGCACACAGATCAAGCTAATTGTTCCCAAAAGTCATGAGATAGTGAACAACTTTTTCCCCTGTTGGCCTTTCTGCTGATGAGGTCTATCTTGTATTGCATGACAGCCTGTATTCCCTGAGCCTCTGTGGCAACAGCACTGCTTCCAGGGCTGCTGCTAGCCTTGGTGCCTTAGCAATGAGAAGGCCTAGAGAACCAGGGACCTAATGGAATTGTGGAGCAGCAGTAGAGCTGTGGGTTCCTCTCAGGGTCATACTACTTCTCGGTTCCTTGGAGCACAAGATAATGGGCAGGGAGTCTGTTCCTGGGAAGTTGTTTTTGCATTCTTCCAAGAAGTTTCTCATGTGTCACAAAGGGTTGCCCAATTCCCATACACAAACTCAAACTCACTGCCATCGTATCAATCCTGACTCATTGCAATCTTTATAGGACATGGTAGAACTTACCCTGTCGGTTTCCAATATTGTAACTGTGTACTGGAGTAGAAAGCCCCATCATTTTCCCAAGGAGCTGATGACTGGTGATTTTGAACTGCCAATCTCGGGGATCACAGCTGAATGCTAATTCCCATAACATCAGCATATTTTACTTTTTTCCTTTTGGATCTCTGGGGCACAAGGATTTATTTCATGCTTCATTTTTTATTGAACAGGATCTCACAGCTATGCCTACATGCAAGCATGTTGTTCTTGCCAAGCAAAGCAGCTGGGTTAAAGTGTCTTTGAATAGACTTGTATATGATAAACCCAAAGTAAATCCTTACACTTGAGGAACTGACAAAAACTACTAATCAGCCCATTTGTTCACCATACTGGGTACAAAGGCTTCAGGGTCAGCCTTGGGGTAACTGGCTGGATGCTTCTGACTCCAGATCAATCCCTTGGCCTTGGCGACCTCATTTGTACAATGGGGTGAGATGCTCTGAGAATTACAAACATCCTTCCAGTTCTGATAACTGATAATGACATTGAGGTGAGACCTGGTAGCAGGAGGATACGAGTTATTCACCATGAATCCTGGCATCTTTCCTCCAGTGTCTTCCTGGTCCTTGCTGTAGTCCCTAAAAGTGTTTCTCCTGAAGAGTGCATTATCTGACTAT
>NW_022111365.1:7765141-7766634 GCF_000313985.2 Echinops telfairi | reverse complement strand
TGATATGTGAACTATATGCCATTAAAACTGTTAAAAATGAATATATGCTTCAGTCCAACTAAAAGGAGAAAAAAGTATTTTCCAGAGAACTATGGACTGTTGGACTTTGAGTTTGGTAGATTTTTGGCAAATAATGTGGTCCTACATGTCCTTTATTGTCACCACTCATTTGGCAGATGAGAAACCTGAGCCCTGGAGAAGTCAAACTGGTTCATGGCAGAAGTAGGAAGAGAAGTTTATTTATCTGGGCATTTACTACATGCATGGAAAGCTATGGAGCAAGAGCCTTACCTCTAGAAAAAAGGGAAAGAGAAGGATGTCTTAAAAAATGTTGGTTGCCCTCAAATCTACTGTGAGTCATGATGATCCCATGTGCATCACAGTAAAACCGCACCCTTTAGACTTTTCAAGACTGGAATTTGGGGAGCATGTCACCAGGCCTGTCTCCCAAGGCAATGGTGGGTAAATTTGAACCACTAAATATTTGGTTAGTAGACAAATGTTTAACGTGGGACCCTTGTGAGAAGAAAAAGCTAAACTGAGCATTTGGTATGCATCAGTGCTTTGTTACTGCTTTGTATCTATCCACAGCCCTAAAAGGAATTTGACGGTGTGGACCATAGTTCTAGGCTCCCATGACTGCGTTACTAAGGCCAGCAGCAGATATTTCTTCTGTTGACAAGGCTTACTCCACTCATCTTCACACCTGATTAAGTGACGTCAGCTCACTGAAGCTAGCGCAGCCCACTGGGTTTATCCGCACCAATCAGAAAGATTCACGGGTTTCATCATGTCTACAAAACTTTATAGATGGAACACATACCAGAGGGACTCCGCAGATCACTCCAGGAGAGTTACTTCGAGGGAAATTCAACACTGCTGGATCGCAGGAGGAGCATCATAAAGATAAGTAAGCACAGATCCACAAGGTTTTGAGGGGCTGGGGGCTTTTGGCTTACCACAGTGGAAGTTGGCTAGGGCTTGATTTTGGCCCCACCACTGTCTCGGCCACCATTTGGAGCCGGTGTGGGGACTTAATCTGAACACAGCCACAGTTTGCCGCCACATCTGGGCAGGCACTAAACCCTTGCATCTCCATGGGCAGGGATCGGGACTCAGCTACATTGTTATTTTTGTTTCCCTTTCTTCTCTCTGTCCCCCCACAAACTCAGCGGGCTTACTTTTAAATGTTTTTTCATCTCCTCTTTGTCTCTTTCCTGTTCTCTCACACGCCACTGCTGACCTCCAGGACACTCCCCTTAGCCTAGGGCATTTATGCCTGCGCCACACCCACCTAGGAATTCCTGCTTATGTGGCTGGGGGAGTTCTTATTTAGGTTGGTATAAGACTTTAGTTAGTGTTAGTGTTAGTGTTACTATTAAGTTTAAGTTTAGGGTTGGTTTTGGCCTTCGGGTTATGGTTTGGGTTAAGATTAGCTTAGTTTTAGGGTTTGTGTTAGATTTAGAGTTAGGGATAGGGTTAGGGTTTGGTTT
>NW_022111365.1:7760102-7763397 GCF_000313985.2 Echinops telfairi | reverse complement strand
TTAAGCTTGGTGTTAGACTTAGGGTTAGGTTTAGTGTTACGTTTGCTGTTAGATGTAGGATTAGGTTTAGGGTTAGGTTTAGAGTTAGTCAGGCTTTGGGGTAGGGTTAGGTTTGGGCTTAGGTTTAGAATTAGTCAGGCTTTAGAGGAGGGTTAGGTTTTGGCTTGGTGTTAGAATTATGGTTAGGGTTAGGATTAGGTTTGGTTTTTGACTTCCTTTTATGGTTGGTGTTGCACTTAAGGTGAGGGTTAGGGTTAGGATTCAGGTTAGGGTTAGGGTTAGGGTTAGTGTTGGAGTTAGACTTAGACAGGGTTAGGTTTAGAGTTAGCATTGGTGTTAGACTTTAGGTGAGGTTTAGGTTTAGGATTAGTTTTGGTGTTAGACTTATCGTTGGGTTAAGGATTGGTGTTAGACTTACGGTTATGTTTAGGGTGAGGCTTAGGTTTAGGCTTAGTTACGGTTAGGTTAGGTGTTAGACTTAGGTTTAAGGTTATGGTTAGGGTTGGTGTTAAACTTGGGGTTAGGGTTAGGGTTAGAGTTAAACCTAGGGTTAGGGTTGGGGTGAGGGTTAGGGTTAGGTTTACCGTTAGGCTTAGGTTTGGTGTTGGACTTTGGTTTCAGTTTAGTGTTAGGCTTGCTCTTAGATTTAGGGTAAGGTTTAGCGTTAGGGTCAGGGCTAGGTTTAGAATTAGACTTAGGCTTATGGGTAGGTCTAGTGTTAGGCTTGGTGTTAGACTCTGGTTAGTGTCAGTTTTAGGTTTGGTGTTAGAGTTAGGGCTAGGGTTTAGGTTAGGGTTATGGTTGGTGGCAGATTTAGGGTTATGGTTATGCTTATGTTAGTGTTAATGCTTGTGGTTAGTGTTAGGGCTATGGCTTGTGTTAGACTTAGGGCTTGGGTTAGGGTTTGTTTTAGACTTAGGGTTAGGGTAGTTTTGCTGTTAGGTTTAGGGTTAGGGTAAGGGTTGGTGTTAGAGTCATGGTAAGGGTTAGTGTTAGATTTAGGGTTAAGGTTAGAGTTAGGGTTAGGGTTGCGGTTGGTATTAGACTTGTGTTTAGAGTTAGGGTTGCTGCTAGACAGGGTTAGGGTTACTGTTGGTGTTTGACAGGCTTAGGGTTGGTGTTGCACTTACATTTAGGGTTAGGGTTAAGCTTGGTGCCAGACTTATAGTTGCTTTAGGGTTAGGTTTGGTGTTAGAGTTAGTGTTAGGGTCACAATTAGGGTTATGGTTATAGTTTGAGCTCATTTTAGGGTTAGAATTATGGTTAGGGTTAGGGTTGGTTTTTGACTTAGGGTTAGGGTTTATTTTATGGTTAGGGTTAGGTATAGGATTTGGACTGGTGTTAGGCTTAGGTATAGGATTATTCTTAGGTTTAGGTTTAGGATAAGTCTTATGGTTAGTGGTGGGGGTAGGGGTAGGGGTAGGTTACAGTTTTGACTTAGGGTTAGGGTTAGTTGTAGGGTTAGGGTTAGCATTAGGGATAGGGTTAGTGTTAGACTTAGGTTTAATGATAGGTTTAGGGTTAGTGTTTGTATTAGACTTTGGGTTAGGGTTAGACTTAGGGTTTGTTTTAGGCTTGGTGTTAGCCCTGGACCTAGCCCAAGCCCTTGCCCTAAACATACCCCTATCTATATCCATAACCTTAACCTAAGCCTTAGAACAAGGCATAGCCCTAACCCTTACACTAGCCCCAACCCTCAACTTAACCATAAGTCTACCATAAAACCTAATCCTAACCCTAATACTAACTTTAACCCTACCCTATCCATAATCCTAACCCTAAATCTAACACCAACCCTAACCCAACCCTAACCCTAACTCTAAGTCCAATACCAAACATAACCATAAGCTTAACCCTAACCCTAACACCAAATCTAACTGTAATGGCAAACCTATCCCTATCCCTAATTCTAACCCTAACCCCAAACCTAAACCTAAGTCTAACACAAACCTTTACTCTAATACTGTCTAACACCACCCTCTCACTAACCTAAGGGAAACATGGCTCCTGCAGCATGCTGTTTCTCAGTTCAAGAGTGCCTACAGCAGTCTCTTTTCTCTCAGATCAATATTGCCCCGTGAAGATTCCTGTTTCTCCGGAAACTTCTCAGTTCCACTTTATCTTCTGGAGATTCTTGAGTCTAAGGAAACCGGTCAATGGTGGAGGTATCTGTGGGACTGCAACTGAATTGATCAACAGAAATGTATGTTAGTCAGTACAATTAGACTTAAGCATAGTGTTATGGTTGGTGTTAGACTTTGGGTTATCATTATGGTTAGGTTTAGGGTTGGTGTTTGACTTGGGTTAGACTTACGGTTAGGGCTGGTGTTAGACTTACGGTGAGGGTTAGGGTTGGTATTAGACCTAGGGTTAGGGCTAGGGTTGGTGTTGGACTTAAAGTTATGGTTAGTGTTAGGGTTAGGCTCGGTGTTAGACATAGGGTTAGGGTTAGCTATAGATTTAGGGTTAAGGTTAAGGTTAGGGTTAGGGTTAGGGTTAGAGTTGGTGTTAGACTTAGGGTTAGGTTTCCTGTTAACTTAGGGTTAAGGTTAGGGTTGGGGTGGGGTTAGGCTGGTGTTAGATTTAGGGATAGGATTAAAGTTAAGGTGAGGGTTATGATTAGGGTAAGGTTTAGGTTTAGGATTGGTGTTAGACTTAGGGTTAGGTTAGGGTTAGAATTAGGTTTAGGATTAAGGTTAGAGTTAGCATTCGGGTTAGGGTTAAAGTTAGTGTTAGAGTTAGGGTCGGGGATACAATTTGTGTTAGACTTATGGTTTTGATTTGGTTAGAGTTTGATTTAGACCCAGTGTTAGGGTTTCGGTTAGGGTTAGGGTTAGGGTGTTTGTTAGCTTTAGGGATACAGTTAGGATAAGGGTTAGGGTTATTGTTGGTGTTAGACATAGGGTTAGGGTTAGGCGTATGGGGTAGATATAGGGTTAGGGTTATTGTTAGACTTAGTGTTAGTGTCAAGGTTATGGTTAGGGTTAGTTTTGGTTTAGGGTTGTGTTAGATGTAATGTTCTGGTTATGGTTAAGGTTAGTGTTAGGATTAGGGTTAGGGTTGGTTTTAAATTTAGGGTTAGGATTAGTGTTGGTGTTAGTCTTAGTGTTAGGGTTAAGGTTGCTGTTATACTGAGGTTTGGGTTTGGATTGGGTTTAGGGTTGGTGTTAGGTTTAGGCTTAGGGTTAGGATTCATGTTAGATTTAGGATTAGGGTTAGGTTTGGGTTTAGATTTAGGACTGGTGTTAGACTTAGGTTTAAGTTTAGGGTTAGCTTTAGGGTTAAGATTAGGGTT
>NW_022111365.1:7757064-7758631 GCF_000313985.2 Echinops telfairi | reverse complement strand
GTTAGAGTTAGGGTTGGTGTTAGACTTAGGTTTAGCACTAGTGCACTCGGCTAGAAGAGCCCTGTTTCAGAATTTTAAGGAAACTCAGCCAAACTCACTGAAGTTCACGTTCCTCCAAAAACAGCAATGCCCCTAGTAAAGTGTGTTCTGTAACACCTGAACTTCCACGATAGAGAGTAAAACTGCACGATTCACTGTTTTCCTTAGACTCATGAATCTCCAGAGAGTAAAGTGGAACTAGAGAAATGAAACTGCTGGAAGCACCATGGAGCAGATGCTTGTTAAACTCAGAGAGGCAACTTTGTGGTGAAACACCTCAACTTCTACGACAAAATGTTTTCATGAGAATAAAGACTCTACAGGGGGAACCTTGATCTCAGAGGACAGCGACTGCTGGAGACAACCTTGCACTGAGAAACAGCATGCTGCAGGAGCGGTGCTTTCCTAAGGAGCTAGGCTAGAAGAGCCCTGATTCAGAATTTTATGGAAGCTCTGCCACCCTCACTGAAGTTCACTATTCTCAGGAAACATCGCCGTACCTAGTAAAGTTTGTTCTGTGACACCCAAACTTACGTTTTTCAGTACAACCATACATCATGCTCATTTTCCCTCAGGCTCTGGAAGTTCCATGGCTCAGCATATTAAGGAAACTAGGCCAAACTCAGTAAAGTTCGGTTTCCTCTGCAATCATCTTTAACCTTACTTAAGTTTGTCCTGTGACTTCTGAACTTCCAGGACAGAGAGTGAACCTGCACGATTCACCATTTTCCTTAGACCCAAGAAACTCCAGAAGGCAAATTTGCACTCAGAGAAATGAAACTGCTGGAGGCTCCATTGAACAGAGGCAGGCGACCTTTGAGAGACAACTTTGTGGTGAATCATCTGAACATTCACGATACAGATAAGGAAGCTCAATGGGCCAAGGTTGATCTGAGAGAAGTGAAACAGCTTGGTGTATCATTGTTCTGACGAGGAACCTTCTTTGTGAGGCCATGCAGTCGTGAAGCACAGGAACCTACATGATTCACCATATCCATAAAGCAAGGCATCTGTAAAAGATAAGGTTGAGCCGAGAAAGATGAAGCTGCTGGAAGCATCATTGAACAGAGGCACGTGAAACTCACGAGGCAAAGTTTCTGTGAAACAACTGATTGTCCATGACAAAGAGTTTTCATGAGACTCACGAATTTCATGGGGCAATATTGTGCTGAGAGAAAAGAAACTGCCAGGGGCAAGTTTGAACTAAGAAACATCATGTTGCAGGAGCTCAGTTGCCCTCAGGAGCTAGAAGTGGCAGGATTCAGCATTTTAAGGAAACTGCCCCCAACTCACTGAAGTTTTCTCCGGAATCATCCATCTCCCAAATTGAGTTTGTTCTGTGACACCTGAACTCCCACCACACAGAGTGAACCTGCACGATTCACTGTTGTCCTTAGACTCACGAATCTCCAGGGGGTAAAGAGGAACCAAGAGAAATGAAACAACTGGAAGCACCATTGAGCACAGGTTTGCTACCCTCAGAGAGGTAACTTTGTGGTGTTTTACACTTGAACTTCCACGTCAAAAA
>NW_022111365.1:7754817-7756327 GCF_000313985.2 Echinops telfairi | reverse complement strand
TGGGCTAATGTGCTCCTTGAGGATGATGTTTGCCAGTACAACAGCGCCTCCTGCCGTTAGTTTCTTTTCCTTCAGAATTACTTTGCCTCAGAATCATGGTCTAAGGAAAACGTGAATCCTTCAGGTTTGACAGTACAGCACGCCTCCTGAAGATAGTTTCTTTTCCTTCAGAATTACTTTGCGTCTTTGAGATTCATGGGTCTAGGGGGAAACCATGGATCCTGAAGATTTCTCAGTTCAAGCGTGCCTCCAGCATTTTCTTTTCTCTCAGAATAATACTGCCCTGTGACATTAGTGAGTTTCCAGAAAACTCTGTCATGAAAGTTCAGGGTTTTTTTCCTCACAAAAACGTGGCCTCTTTTAGGTTCAATGATGATTCCAGAAGTATCATTTCTCTCAGTTCAATTTTACCTTTTTTAGATTCATAGGTGTAAGAAAAAGTTGAATCACGCAGGTCCTGTGCTTCACTGCTGCACGACCTCACAAAGATACGTTTATAATTCGGTGGTACACCCAGCAGTTTCATTTCTCTCAGATGAACCTTGCCCCGTGATGAATCCTTATTCCCGTGAAAACTTATTGTCGTGGAAGTTCAGGTTTCACCACAAGGTTGCCTCTCGGAGGTTCACCTATGTTCACTGGTGCTTCCAGCCGTTTCATTTCTCTTTCCTCTTTACCTTCTGGAGATTCATGAGTCTAAGTAAACCTGGATCATGCAGGTGCACGCTCTATCATGGAAGCTCAGGTGTCACAGCACAAACTTTAACAGGGAAGTTGACGTTTCCGGAGACAAGTGAACTTCAGTCAGTTTGGCGGAGTTTCCTTAAAATTCTGAATCAGGGCTCTGCTAGCCACGTGCCCGAGGGAAACACAGCCCCTGCAGCGTGCTGTTTCCCGGTTCAAGGGTTCAAGTGTGCCTCCAGCAGTCTCTTTTCTCTCAGATCAGTGTTGCCCCTGAAGCTTCCCGTTCCTCCTGACACCTTTCAGTTGCTCTTTATCCTTCGGAGATTCCCGAGTCTACGGGAAACGGTCCATCGTGGAGGCACCTGTGCTGCGCAACGGCATTGACTAGCGGAAATGTATGCTACATCCAGCAGTTTCAATCCTCTGACTTCACCATTGCCTTCGATGGATCCACTGACGGAAATTGGTGAATCTTGCAGGGTTCTTGTGCTTCACTACTGCTTGGCCTCACAGGGATTTTGTTTTTTCAGTGTAATGGTACAATCTAGGTCTTTCATTTCTCTCAGGTCAACATTGCCCCATGAAGATTCCTTATTCTCATGAAAAGTTACTGTGGTGGAAGTTCAGGTGTTTCACCACAAAGTTGCCTGTCTGAGATTAATGAGCCTCTGGCTCACTGGTGCTTCCAGCCGTTTCATTTCTCTGAGTTGCATTTCACCATCTGGAGATTCATGGGTCCAAGGAAAACGGTGCATCTTGAAGGTTTACTCTGTATCATGGAAATTCAGATGTCACAGAACAAACATCTCATGGAGGTTGATGATTC
>NW_022111365.1:7748370-7753860 GCF_000313985.2 Echinops telfairi | reverse complement strand
TCTAATGAAAAAAAAAATTGTGAGTCGTGGCACAGAAGCGCCCCAGGACAACAGAACTTCAGCAGCAGGACGTTTCTCATTTCAAGAGTGCCTGGAGCACGTTCTTTTCTGACACCCAGGAACCTGCAGGATTCACAGTTTTCCATTGACCCACGAATCTCCATGGGGCAACGCTGTTTAGAGAGAAAAGCAACTAACTGCTGGAGGCGTAGTTGTACTTGCAATAACCACCTCCAGGAGTACCTTAGCGCTTGACGCTCAAGAACGTCCATTAATCTCCGTTAATGGAGACACATGAAACAAGTCGATTCAATGATGTGCTGAGACCCTAACCGTAACCTTAACCATAACACTAACCATAACCCTAAACCTAACCCTGACCCCAACCCTTAACCCAAAGTCTAACACAAACCCTAACCCGAACCAGTACAACCGCGCTTCCTCCAGTTAGTTTTTTTCCCTCCTTGTACAGAGGCAAGTGAACCTAAAAGAGGCCACGTTCTCCTGAAAAAAAACAAAAAACAAAACTGAATTTTCATGGCAGAGAGTCTTCAGGGACTCACAAATTTCACGGGGCAGTATTATTTGGAGAGGAAAGAAACTGCTGGAGGCATGCTTGAACTGAGAAATCTGCAGGATCAATGGACCCTTGAAACTCAGAGGCAAAGTAATTCTGAAGGAAAAGAAACTAACGGCAGGAGGCGCTGTTGTACTGGCAAATATCAACCTCAAGAGTTCATTAGCCCAGAAGCTCAAGAATTCCATTAATCTCCATTTTATGGAAACACAGTGAAACCCGGTGAAGTTCACTTTTGTCAGCAACATGACCCTCCGGAAGGCACAGTGGTTTTGTGACACATGAACCTTCATGAACCAATGATGTTCAGAGACCCAGGAAGCTACACGGTTCACTGTTTTATCTTAGACCCATGAATGTCCATGAGGCAATGTGTTTCTGAGAGAAGAGAAACTGCTCAAAGCCCTTGTAGTACACTTGTCCTGAGACAGTTGAAACTCCATGGGGCAATGTTGTGCTGAGACACCTGAATTTCCATGTCCTTAGACACATGAATCTACATGAGTCAATGTAGTTCTGAGACACATGATCTTGAAGGTTCACCTGCCTCTGTTCAATGAAGCCTCCAGCCATTTCATTTCTCTCACTTCAACTTTAACTTCTGCCTCTTCATGGGTCTAAGGAAAATGGTGAATCATGAAGGTACATGTGCTTCCCAACTGCATTGACTAATGGAAATTTATGTTTCTGAGTACAACCGTACTCTGAGTACAATCCGTTTCATTTCTCTCAGATGAACATTGCCCTGTGAAGAATCCTTATTCTCTAGAAAAATGTTGACTTGAAAGATCAGGTGTTTCACCACAAAGTTGCCTCTCTGAGGGTAATGAGCCTCTGCTCAATGGTGCTTCCAGCCGTTTCATTTCTCTTGGTTCCTCTTTACCTCCTGGAGCTTCATGAGTCTAAGGACAACAGTGAATCGTACAGGTACACTCTGTGTTGTGGGAGTTCAGGTGTCACAGAACAAACTTAACAGGAGATGGATGATTCCAGAGAAAAGTGAACTTCAGTGAGTTTGGCGGAGTTTCCAAAAAATTCTGAATCAGGGCTCTTCTAGCCTAGCACCGGAGGAAGGCACAGGTCCTGCAGCATGCTGTTTCTCAGTGCAAACTTGTCTCCAGTAGTCGCTTTCTTCTCAGATCAGCCTGGTCCCATAAAATTCCTTATTCTCATGAAAACTTTTTGTCGTGAAAGTTCAGGTGTTTCACCAAAAGTTGCCTCTCTGAGTTTAACAAGCATCTGCTCCATGGTGCTTCCAGCAGTTTCATTTCTCCCAATTCCACTTTATGCTCTGGAGATTCTTGATTGTAAGGAAAGCAGTGAATCGTGCAGGTTCACCTGCTCTCATGGAAGTTCAGGTGTCACAGAACATTTTACTAGGGACATTGCTGTGTCCGGAGAAAAGGGAACTTCAGTGAGTTTGGCGGATATTCCTTAACATTCTGAAGCAGGGTTCTTCACATCAAGCACCTGAAGGAAACAGGGCTCCTGAGGCATGCTGTTTCTGAGTTCAAGGGTGCCTCCAGCAGTCTTTTCTCTCAGATTACTATTGCCCCTGAAGATTCCTGTTTCTCCTGACACCTTTCGGTTCCACTTTATCCTTCAGAGATTCATGATTCTAAGGGAAATGGTCCATTGCAGAGGTACTTGTGCTGCACAATGGCATTGACTAACAAATTTATGTTATTACAATTAGACTTAAGGATAGGGATAGGGTTGGTGTTAGACTTAGGGTTAGAGTTAGGGTTAGATTTAGGATTGGTGTTTGACTTAGCGTTAGGGGTAGAGTTATGGTTAGGGTTGGTGTTAGACAGGGTTAGGGTAAGTTAGGGTTAAGGTAAGGGTTAGGGTTAGGTTTGGTGTTGGACTTAGGGTTTGAGTTATGGTTAGGGTGGGCGTTAGACTTAGGGTTAGGGTTAGGTTAGGGTTAGTGCTGCATTAAGGGTTACAGTTAGGGTTGGTGCTAGACTTGAGGTTAGTGTTAAGGTTAGGGATAGGTTTCTTTTTAACTTAGGGTTAAGGTTGGTGTTGGATATAGGGTTAGGGTAGTAGTTGGTGTTAGACTTAGGGCTAGGGTTAGGGCTGGAGTTTTACTTAAGTTGATGTTTATGGTTAGGGTTAGGGTTAAGTTTGGTGTTAGAGTTAGGGTCAGGGTTAGGGCTAGGGTTGGTGTTAGACTTAGGGTTAGGGTAAAGGTTCAGATTAGTGATAGACTTTAGGATAGGGTTGGTGTTATACTTAGTATTAGGGTTAGGGTTGGAGTTAGGCTTAAAGTGAGAATTACAGTTAGGGTAAGGGATACAGGTATTTTAAATTTAGTGTTAGGGTTAGGGTTTGTTTTAGGGTTAGTGTTAGGCTTGGTGACAGACTTAGGATTAGGGTTGGTGTTATACTTAGGGTTTGGAATAAGGTTGGTGTTAGACCGCATAGGCTTAAAGTTAGGGTTAGAATTACTGTTAGGATTAGAGTTACAACTACCGTTAGGGTTAGAATTGGTGTTAGGTTTAGGGCTAGGGTTAGGATTAAGGTTAGGGTTGGTGTTATATTTAGGGTTAGGGAAAGGGTTGGTGTTAGGCTTAAAGTTAGGGTTAAGGTTAGGTTTAGGGTTAGTTTTAGGGATAGGCTTGAAGTTAGTTTTAGGATTAGGGTTGGTGTTAGACTTAGGGTTAGTGTTAGGGTTAGGGTTACATTAGGGTTAGGGTTTGGGTTGGTATTAGATTTAGGGTTAGAGTTAGGGTTAGGTTTTGGGTTAGCATTGGTGTTAGACTTAAGATTAGAGTTAGGGTTAGGGTTGGTGTTAGACTTAGGGTTAGTGTTAGGCTTAAAGTTATGGTTATATTTAGGTAAAGGTTAGGGTTATGGTAAGATTAGGGTTAGAGTTAGGGATAGGTTTAGGGTTAGTTTTAGGGTTAGCCTTCAAGATAAATTTCAGATCAGGGGTGGTGTTAGTCTTAAGGTTAAGGTTAGGGTTGGTGTTAGACTTAGGTTTTGAGTTAGGGTTATGTGTGGTGTTTGACTACAGTTAGGGTAGGGTTAGGGTAACAGGTTTACTGTAAGGGTTAGGGTTAGACAGGATTAGGGTTAATGTTAGATTAGAGTTAGGCTTGGTCTTAGACTTAAGCTTAGGGTTAGGGTTAGGTTATTGTTTGTGTTTGACTTGGGGTTAGGTTTAGGGTTGGGGATAGACTTAGTAGTATGGTTAGGATTAGAGTTGGTGTTACACTTCAGGCAAGAGTTAGGGTTATCTATATCTATAGGGCTATCTATTGGTGTTAGAAGTAGGGTAAGAGTAAGGGTTAGGGATAGGTTTAGGGTTAGACGGTTGTTGTTAGACTTATGGTTAAGGTGAAGGTTAGGTCTTGATTTCCAGTTAGGTTTAGGGTTAGGTGAGAGATAGGTTTAGGGTTAGGGACGGTATTCGAGTCAGGTTCAGGGTTAGGATTAGCGTTAGACTTAGGGTTAGGGTTGGTGTTAGACAGGGTTAGACTTATTGTTGATTTTAGAATTAGGGTTAGGTTTTGTGTAGTACTTAAGGTTAGGTTAATAGGGTTAAGTTTAGGCTTCGTGTTAAACTTATGGTTAGGGTTAGCGTTGGTGGTAGACTTAGGGTTTGGGTGAGAATTAGGATTAGGGTTGGTGTTAGACATAGATTTTTGGTTTGGGTTAGGGTTAGGGTTAGGGTTAGGGTGGGTGTTAGACTTATAGTGAGGGTTAGGATTAAGGTTGATGTTAGACTTAAGGTTACGCTTAGGGTTAGGGACAGATTTATACTTAGCGTTAGGATTAGGGTTAGAGTTATGGTTAGAGTTGATGTTAGGCTTAAAGTTAGGGTTAGGGTTTGGTCAGTGTTAGGGTTAGACTTAAGGTTAGGGTTAGGTTTAGGTTTCTGCTTAGTGTTAGAGTTAAGCTTGCTGTTAGACTAAGAATTTGTTTGGTGTTAGACTTAGGGTTAGGGATAGAGTTGGTGTTACACATAGGGTTAGAAGTTAGTGTTAGAGTTAATGTTGGTGTTAGATTTAGGGTTAGGTTTAGAGTTGGTTTTAGGATCAAGTTAGGATTAGGGTTAGGGTAGGGGTTAGGTTTAGACTTAAGGTTAGGTTTAGTATTAGGGTTTGGCTTGGTGTTAGACTTTGGATTGTTTTTGGTTTTAGACTTAGGGTTAGGGATAGGGTCCGGGTTGGTGTTAGATTTAAATTTAGGCTTAGAATTAGGGATAGGATTAGCTTTATGGTTATGGCTAGATTTGGTATTAGATGAAGGTTTAGGGTTAGGGCTGCTGTTAGATTTGGGGTTAGACTTTGGTTATGGTTAGGCTAGGGTTGAAGTGAGTATCAGGGTTAGGATTAGGTTTTACGGTAAACTTAGGGTTAGATCGAGGGTTGGGGCTAGGGTTAGGGTTAGGGTTTGGCTAGGCCTAGTTCTAAGGCTTAGGTTAAGGCTATGGATATGGATAAGGGTAGGTTTAGGGCTAGGGATTGGGTTAGGTCTAAGATTAACACCAAGCCTAAAATTAACCCTAAGTCTAACGCTAACCCTAAATATAACACAAACACTAACATTAAACCAAATGCTAAACCTAAGTCTAACACTAACCCTATCCCTAATTCTAACTCCAACCCTACAACTAACCCTAAACCTAAGTCTAAATAAAACCATAACTTAATCCTACACCTACCACTAACCCTAACCTTACCCCTAAGACAAATCCTAAACTTAAACCTAACCCTAAGAATAACCCAATACCTAACCCTTACCTAAGTCTAACACCAATCTAAATCCTAGCCCTAACCCTAACCTTAACATTAACCCTAACTGTAAGTCAAATCCAACCCTAACTCTAACCATAATGCTAACCCCAAGTCTAACTCAAAATGTAACCCTAACCCTAACCAAATCCTAACCTTAACACTAAC
>NW_022111365.1:7746003-7747507 GCF_000313985.2 Echinops telfairi | reverse complement strand
CTAACCCTAATCTAACTGTAACCCTAAGCCTAATCCTAACCCGAACCCTAATCCTCACCTTAAGCGTAATATCAACCCTAAACCTAAGTCAAACACCAAAACTAACCCTAAACTTAAGTCTAACAGCAGCCCTAATTCTAATCCTAAATCTCACACCAACAGTAACTCTAACCCTAACTCTAACCTTAACACTAAAGCTAACACCAACACTTATCACAACCCTAAATTTAACACCAACCCTAACCCTAAACGTAAACCTGATGGTAAAACTGCCCTAACCCTAAGTCTTTAACCAATCCTAACCCAAAACCCTAAGTCTAATACAAACTGTAACCATAATCATAATCCAAAATACATCACCAACACTAACCTTATCCCTAACCCCAGCCCTAATCTATCACCAAACCTAAAACTAAGCTTAATCATAAGTCTAAAACCAAGCCTAACCCTAACCCTACACCTTAGCCTAAATCTAACTCTAAGCCTAACCCTAACCCTAAATCTAACTCTAAGTCTAACACCACACCTAACACTAAACCTAACCCTAAGTCTAACACCAAGCTAAGGCTAACTGTAAACCTTACCCTTACCCTCACCCTAAACCTAATCCTAACCTGAACCCTTACCCTCAGTTTAACTCTTACCCTAACCCTAACCATAAGTCTAACATCAAATCTAACCTAAAACCTAAACCAAAGTCTAACACCTAACCTAACTGTAACTCTAAGGCTAACCCTAACCCTAAGCCTAAGTCTAACACCAACCCTAAACCTAAGGCTAAGTCTAACACCAACCTAACCCTACACCTCACCTAAAGTCAAACAGCAAACTAACTCTAACCCCAACCATAACCATAACCCTAAGTCTAACTCCAACACTAACCCTTACTTGACTGTAACTCTAATACTAACCTGAATCCAAAACCTAACCCTAATCCTAAAATTAACCCTAACCCTGAGTCTAAAATGAACCCTAACCCTAACCATAATGCCAACCCTAAGCCTAACACAAACCCTAACCCTAACCCTAACTCTAACTCTAACACCAAACCTAACCATAATCCTACCATAAATCTAACACCAAGCTTAACCTTAAACCTAACCCTAAATGTAATTAAAACACTAACCCTAAACCTAAGTCAAACACCAAACCTAACCCTAACCCTAAGTCCAATAGCAACCCTAACTCTAACCCTAAGTCTAACACCAGCAGTAACCCTAACTCTAACCTTAATCCTAAAGCTAACACCAACCCCTACCATAAACCTAAATCTAACACCAACCCTAACTCAAAACCTAAACCTAACCGAAAAACTACCTTAACCCTAAGTCTAAAACAAACCCGAACATGAACCCTAAGTCTAACACAAACTGTAACCGTAAAACTAACCATAACCATAACCCTAAATCTAACACCAACCCTAACCCTAGTCTCCTTACTCTTAACACCAAACCCAAAACTAACCCTAACCATAAGTCTAACACCAAGCCTAACCCTAATCCTA
>NW_022111365.1:7742294-7744889 GCF_000313985.2 Echinops telfairi | reverse complement strand
CCTAAACCTAAACCTAACCCTAACGCTAACCCTAACCTGAACCTTAATCTTAAATCCAAAAACAACCCTAACCCTAAGTCAAATACCAACCCTAAACCTAACCCTAAGTCTAATACCAACCCTAACCCTAAACTTAACCCTAACCCTATGTCTAACACCAACCCTAACCCTAAACCAACACTAACCTGAAAGCTAACCCTAGCCATAAATCTAAAGCCAACCCTAAACCTTACCCTAACCCTAACCCTAAATCTAACACAAAACATAACCTAACACTTTGTATACCACTAACAGTAACCCTCAACCTAACCCAACCCTAATACCAAACCTAACTCTAAATCTAACACCAAACCTAACCCTATTCCTAACACTAGCTCTAAGACAAACACCAAAACTAACCCTAACTCTAATTCCTACCCTAACTCTAACACCTAGCCTGACCATAACCATAACCCTAATCCAAAGACTAACTCAATCCCTAAACCTAAACCTAACTGCTAACCTAACCCTAAGCCTAACACCAAGCTTAACCCTAACCCTAACCCTGACCCTAACCTTAACTGTACTCCTAAGTCTAACCGTAACCCTACACTTAACCCAAACCTAACCCTAACCTTAAGTCTAACACCAACCCTACTCTAACACTAACCCTAAACTTAAGCCTAACCCTAAGTCTAGCACCAACCCTAAATCTAGCCCTAACCCTAAATTTAATTCTAGCACCAACCCTACACCTAATCATAATGTTAACCCCAATCCTTAATCGAACACCAACACTAAACCTAAATCGAACACCAACCCTAATCCTAACCCCAAACCTAACTTTAAACATAAGTCTAACACTAACCCTAACCCTAACCCCAACCATAACTCTAAACCTATCCCTAAGTCTAGCATGAAAAGTAACCCTAACCCTAACTCGATTTAGCATTAGGGATAAGGTTATGATTAGGGTTAGGCTTAGGGTTAGTGTTAGTGTTGGTGTTAGAATTAGGATTAGGTTTAGGGTTTGTGTTAGACTTAGGGTTAGGGTTACCATTAGATAAAGGGTTAGGATTTGTGTTAGATTTAGGGTTAGGTTTAGGATAAGAATTAGACTTAGTTTTAGGGTTAGGATTAGGTTTAGATTTAGGGTTAGTGATAAAGTTAGAGGTAGGATTAGTGTTAGGGTTAAGATTTGGGGAGGGTATGGGTTAGTGATAGACTTAGGTTTAAGGTTAGGTTTGTGGTTGCTGTTAGACTTAAGGTTAGGGTTAGGGATAGAATTATGATTAGGATTAGGTTTGGTTTTGACCTAGGGTTAGGGTTAGTTTTAGGGTTAGGGTTATGTTTGGGGTTACAGTTTGTGTTAGATTTAGGGTTAGGGTTAGGATTAGGGTTATTCTTAGGGTTAGGTTTAGGTTTAGACTTAATTTTATGGTTATGGGTAGGGGTAGGGGTAGGGTTACAGTTAGGGTTTTATTTAGATATAGGGTTAGGGTTAGTTTTAAGTTTAGGGTTACTGTTAGACTTAGGTTTAGTGCTAGGTTTAGGGTTAGTGTTTGTGTAGGACTACAGGTTAGGATTAGCCTTAGGGTTAGTTTTAGGGTTAATGTTAGGCTTATATTTAAGATTGGTGTTAGAGTCAGGTGTAGGATTAGGGTTGGTGTTAGATTTAGGGTTAGGGTTAGGGTTAGTGTTAGACTAGGGTTAGGGTTGGTGTTAAACTTAAGGTTAAGTTTAGGGTTAGGGTTATGGTAAGGGATAGTGTTAGACATAGTGTCAGGGTTATTGTTAGAGTTGGGATTAGATTTGGGTTTACAGTTAGGGGTAAATTTAGGATTATGGTTAAGGTTAGGGCTAGGGTTGATGTTAGACTTATGCTTAGGGTTAGGGTTAGGGTTAGTGTTGGAGTTAGACCTAGGCTTAGGGTTAGGGTTAGAGTTACGGTTGGTGTTAGACTTTAGGTTAGGATTAGGTTTAGTGTTAGTTTTACCTTTAGGTTTAGGGTTGGTGTTAGATTTAGGGTTAGGGTTAGATTTAGGCTTAGGTTTTGGCATAGAGTTCCAATTAGGCTAGGTGTTAGACTTAAGTTTAGGATTAGTGTTAGGGTTAGTTAGATTTAGGGTTAAGTTTAGTGTTCGGTTTGGTGTTAGACTTCCGGTTAGGTTTAGGGTTAGATTTAGAGTTAGTTTTAGGCTTAGATTTAGAATTTGTGTTAGGATTAGTGTTGGTGTTAGATTTAGGGTTAGGGTTATTGTTGCTTTTAGATTTAGGATTAAGGTTAGGGTTAGGTTTAGGTTTGGTGTTGGTTTTAGAATTAGATTTAGGGTTAGAGTTAGGGTTTGTGCTAGACTTAGGGTTAGGCTTAAGTTTAGGGTTAGTGTGAGGCTAGGCTTGGTGTTAGACTTAGGTTTAGGATTACGATTAGACTTAGGGTTAGGGTTTGGATTATAGTTAGGGGCAGGGTTACTTTTCGTGCTAGACTAAGGTTAGGGTTAGAGTTATGATAGGTGTCAGGCTTAGTGTTAGGGTTAGGGCTAGGGTTGGTGTTAGACTTAGGGTTAGGGTTATTGTTATACTTAGAATTAGGGTTAGGGTTAGGTTTAGGGTTGG
>NW_022111365.1:7737338-7739875 GCF_000313985.2 Echinops telfairi | reverse complement strand
TGCAACCATCACAAAACAAGAGACCCGAGAACTAGAAAGGCCGAGGCTCACCACCCATTTATCCCTCCGCCTTTCAACCAGCACCACATGTGATTATTGGCCAGGCTGGCACAATTAACTAACTCAGTTATGGTTAGGGTTGGTTTTAGACTTAGAGTTAGGGTTAATTTTAGGGTTAGGGTTTGTATTGGTGTTATTCTTAGGGTTAGGGTTATGTTTGGATTTGGGTTAGGGTTACAGTTAGGGTTAGTCTTGGAGTTAAACAGCATTAGGGTTAGGGTTAGAGTTAGGGTTGGTGTTAGACTTGAGGTGAGGTTTAGGTTAGGATTAGGTTTGGTGTTAGACTTAGCATTAAGTTTAGGGTTGGTGTTAGACTTAGGGTTAGGCTTAGAATTGCATTTAGGTGAGATGTTATACTTAGGTTTAGGTTTTGGGTTAGGTGCGGTTTTAGACTTAGGGTTAGGGCTAGGGTTAGATTTAGACTTAGGGTTATGGTTGAGGTTAGGGTGAGGGTAATGGTTAGGTTTACAGTTAGCCTTAGGCTTGGTGTTAGACTTAGGATTAGTTTTGGTGTTAGACTTAGGGTTAGGTTATAGCTAGACTTAGACTTAGGGGTCAGGTTAGGATTTGGCTTGGTGTTAGATTTATGGTTAGGATTAGTTTCAGATTTGGTGGTAGAGTTAGGGCTAGGGTTAGGTGTAAGTTTAGGGTGGGGGTTAGCTTTAGGGCTAGCGGTAAGGTTATGGTTAATGTTATGATTACAGTTCTTGTTAGACTTAGGGTTTGGGTTATCCTTGGTTTTAGACTTGGGTTTAAGGTAGTGAGGTAGTTAGTTTATTGTGACAACCGGCTGATAAACACATGTGGGATTAATTGAAGGGCAGAGAGATAAATTTCTCGGTGAGCTTCGCCTTTCTTGTCTCTTGCTCTTTGATCATCAGAGCAGTGTGCGGCTACCTTGCTAGTTCTTTGCCTCAATTTGCAAGCTACACTACCTGTGAGAAACCTAACCTGTGGACTGTGTCACTGTAATTTGAGGATCCTTCAATACCTGCTTCATCACATCATTGGAATTTACATCTTTTGAGATGAGGACTGTCAGACACTGTCATCTGGCTGACTGTTGGTGACCTGCCTTGTTGCTGTTTTTTGCCTAACTTGCTCTACAGAGGACTACCCAGCAGCCCTCAAGACTTGAAGGACTGCCAGTGTCTCACAACTGTCTCACAGGAATGAGTTGCACTGAACCATTTGTACTGCTTTATAATTTAATTACCTGTTTATTTCTTATGCCATCTATCTATCTGTATAAATATATATAAATTTATTAACATTCTGGTTTTGTTTCTCTGTAGAACCCTGTCTAACACATTTGGTACCAGGAGTACTTCTAGAGAAATAAAATCATAAATACGGGCTTCTTAAATTGGCTCTCCAGACTGATTAGTCTTAACAGCACTAATAATGCTACTTCATTGCCCCAAAGCATGGATAAGTTTGCTACTCTTACTAATCCATGGTATGAAATAGCAAAGCTAATACCTACAGTAGCACCACCAATAGATGAGGTGCTGGTTAAAGGAGAGGCTCTGAGTGATCGTATCTTTGATATTTTCCAGGAGTTTTGTGAGGATTAGTATAGGGAAGCTGGCTGGCTGGTCCTTCTTACAATGGAAAGTGTGATTAAGGAGAGGGATGGTCTCATAGCCTCAGAAGCGCGCCTCAGGTGCAGACTAACAGATTTGAAACCTTCCATCTGTGCTACAAAGGAGAGCCTTCTCTCCTCTAGTAATAGAGCTGACATTGCTGAGAACCAGGTCCAGAGTCTCATTATGCGAGTGGCTGAATTACGACGTCGGCTGAATTGCAGATCTAGAGCAGTGTCTGATACCAAAGTGAGGACATTTATTGGGAAAATTTGGGACCCTGAAACATGGGATGGGAACATATGGGCTAATCATCCAAAAGAGGAGGATATTGAGTGCCTAGAAACAATTGACCCACCCCAGTCAATAGATCCACCCCTCCCAGCTGAAGGTATTAATTCACTATCAGTAAAACAATCCACACCTGAGCAGATTAGCCAAACTCTTCAAGTTGAGATGCCAGGTGGGGCTGCACTGGTAGCATTGCCTGAGAGAGATGCCTTACAAGATATTGCTGAGAGCACCCAGGAAACACCCTCACCACCCTTTATTTATGCTACACCTGTCACTAAAATTAATTCTCAGAAAGCTGCTAGAGCTGAGGTTGAGATGATTACCCAAGAAGAAGCACACTATACTCACAAAGATCTGCTCGAGTTTTCAAATACGTACAAACAGAAGCCTGGGGAGTATCCCTGGGAATGGTTACTAAAGGTGTGGGACACTGGTGCACAAAATGTAATATTAGACCAGTCTGAGTTTCTGGATATAGAACCCCTAAGCACAGACTCTTCTTTCAATGTCTCTGCGAGAGAGGCTAAGAGAGGATCTAATTCTTTATTTGGTTCATTCGCTGAAGCATGGACTGCCAGATGGGCTAGATTAGACCAA
>NW_022111365.1:7726898-7736277 GCF_000313985.2 Echinops telfairi | reverse complement strand
GGAAAATAGTAAACCAAAAGCAATACCACATTCCTGGAGGGATTGCAGAGATCCGTGCCATTGGGTGTTTTACTTTGACCTATTTATCAAGTGACATGAAAGCCCTCCAATTTTGAGTGGGGCCCAGAACAATAAAAGACTCTGCAACAGGTTCAGGCTGCCATGTAAGCTGCTTTGCACTGGGACCATATGATCCAGCAGACCCAGTTGTGCTAGAGGTGTCAGTCATAGATAGAGATGCAGTATGGAGTCTTTGGCAGGCTCCTATTTATGAATCACAGTGTAGACCCTTGGGATTTTGGATTGAAGTCCTCTGCAGACAATGACTCCTCTTTTGAAAAACAGCTGTTGGTCTGTTACTGGGCCTTAGTGGAGAATGAATGCTTCACCATGGGGCACCAACTCACCATGAGACCTGAGCTGCCCATCATGAACTGGGTATTGTCTGAACCACAGAGTCATAAAATTGAACATGCACAGCACCACTCTAGTGTTAAATGGAAGTGGTTTATACAAGATTGTGCAAGTGCAGGACTTGAAGGTACAAGTAAGCTGCATGAAGAATTGGCCTAAATGCCCACACTCTCCACTCTGGTCATAGTATCTTCCTTCTCCAAGTCTGCACCTATGATCTACTGGGGAATTCCTTATGATAATTTAACTGAAGAACTGAAAATTCATGCTGGATTTACTGATGGCTCTGCATGATATGCAGGTCCCACTCATAAGTGGACAGCCGCAGCACTACAGCCCCTTTCTGGAACCTCCCTAAAGGACAGTGGTGAAGGGAAATTCTCCCAGTGGGCAGAACTTTGAGCAGTGCACCTGGCCATTCAGTTTGCCTGGAAGGAGAAATGACCAAATATGACATTCTATAGGTTCATGGGCTGTGGCTAATGGCTTTAGCCGGATGGTCAGGGAATTGGAAGGAACATGATTGGAAAATTGGTGACAAGGAGATGTGGGGAAGAAGTAATATGGATATACCTCTCTGAATGGGCCAAGAAAGTAAAGATAATCATGTGTCATGTGAATGCTCACCAAAAGGTTAGTTTTGAAGAGGAGGACATTAAAAATCAACCCGATTAGATGATACATACTGTGAAGACTAGTCCTTCTCTTTCCTCCACTAATCATGTCATTGCCCAATTTGCACATGAACAAAGTGGACATGGTGGCAAGAATGGGGCTTATGCATGGGCACAGCTACATGGACTTCTACTCACCAAGGCTGACTTGGCCACTTCCACTGCTGAGTGCTCCATCTGCCAGCAGCAGAAGCCAACATTGAGTCCAAGATATGGGACCATTCCTTGGGGAGATCAACCAGCAATCTGGTGGCGGTTTGATTACATAGGGCCACTTCTGTCATGGAGGGGGCAGCATTTTGTTCTTATTGGACTAGACACCTACTCTGGATATGGATTTGCCTTCCCTGCACACAGTGCTTCTGCCAAAACCACCATTCATGGACTTACAGAATACTTTAACCACTGGAATTTCATCCCACATAGTAGTGCTTCAGATCAAGGAACTCACTTTACAGCAAATGAAATGTGACAATGGACCCATGCCCATGAAATGCACTGGTCGTATCATGTTCCTCATCATCCTGAAGCAGCTGGCTTGATAGAACGATGCAATGGCCTCCTAAAGACACAATTATGGTGTCTGATAGGTGGCAACAACTGGCAGAGCTGGGGCAATGTTCTCCAAGAGCCTTTATATGCTTTAAAGCAGCAGTCAATATATGGGGCTGGGTCTCGAATAGCCAGCATTCATGAGCCCCGGAACCAAGGGGTGGAACATGGCATGGCACCACTCACTATTAAGCCTAGTGATCCACTTCTAGCATTTTTACTTCCTCCCCCAGCAACCCTATGGGCTTCAGGCTTGAGGATCCCAGTCCTGAAACAAGGAATCCTCCCACCTGGAAACACAGCACTGATTCCTCTGAACTGGCAGCTGAGAATGCTCCCTGGCCACTTTGGATTCCTCATGCCTTTTGATCAACAGGTCAGGAAGGGTGTCACTGTATTGAGTGATGTGATTGATCCTGATTACCAAGGAGATATTGGACCGGTGCTACATAATGGAGGTAAAGAAGAATATATCTGGAATCCAGGAGATCCCTTGGCTGTCTCTTAGTACAACCATTCCCTGTGACTAAAGTAAATGGTAAACTACAGCAACCCTATCCTAAGAGGACATCTAATGACCTAGACCCCTCAGTAATGAAGGTCTTGGTCACCCCACCAGGCAAGCAACCACAGCCAACTAAGGTGCTGGTCAAGGGCAAAGGTAATACAGAATATATAGTAGAAGAAGGTAGTTCTACCTCTCAGGTAGGACCACATGATCAATTGCAAAATCAGGATTTGTGATTGTCAGTTTATCTTCTTTATATGTGCTTATTGAATATCTTTCCCCTGTTCCTGTATGTTGTACCAGATACAATTAGATTCAGTGTGTCTTCATTTATATGTATGATAGAGGTATGATTTTAGGTGTAAATGTGATTTCATTAGTGTCTGGAAATTATATATGGCTAAAGAATTGTGTAGAGATGCCAACTTGTCAAGGATGGACTGTGATAGATAGGTTTATTGTGCCAACCTAGCCAATAGGAACATGAAGAATTAATCAGGTCACAGTTTGTTTGGAAGGCAAAGAGATAAATGGCTCAGCAAGGCCTGCCCCTTGTTCTCTTGCTCTCTGGTGATTAGACCAGCATGTGGTTGCTTTAGCTGGTTCTCTGCCTCAGCTTGTGAGCTACACTATGTGTCGAACAGCCAACCCATAGATCATGTCACTAGAGCGTGAGTTTCCTTCAAGACCTGCTTTTCCATGCTGCTGGTATATAAATTGCTTGAGCTTTATGCGGGTGGATCTTTTCATCTTGCATTGCTTGAGTTCGATATCACATCTAGGGCCTGCTTCGGGCCTGCTTCCCTAAGCTCCTGAGCTGCTGATTTTTGGTGACCAATCCTGCTGTTTGCTGCTGGTGGGCATACTCTGCCGGTATTGCCCGAGGGAAGACTCAGCTGTCTGTTTCCTTGACCTTGGTCCCAGCAGCCCTCCTGAGTTAAAGGATTCATAATATATGAACTGTTCCATGGAATTGAGTTGAACTGAGCCCTCTGTACTTCTTTGTGGACTATTTAGCTGTTACATTCCTTTATGTATATAGATATAATCATAAGTGTCCTGGTTTTGTTTCTCTTGAGAACCTTGCCTAACACAAACCATAAAACACCCCATAACATGGATGTATCTGGAAAACATTATGCTGAGTGAAGTCAGTCAATCACAAAAGGAGAAATATGAGTTCACTGATGTAGGAATAAGCAACAAGACAGGCAGAAGCTCACGGTTGCAGGGCATCCAGTCTGCTGGCCAGGGTGGCTAGACAACCTTGTAGAGTGCCTAACTGTTGCCAATGAACCATACACCATCCTTTCTAGGTACATATCTTGAAGGTCACTTTGGCAGAAGGCTCCTCATGTCAGTTGGGATCAAATTGTTAACTGCGTGGGAGGGGATGTTGTCCCAGACAGGTAGACTGCCCTATCAAAGGGCTGAGGAACATTGATGGGAAAGTCAAGTTAGGTGAGAGGGAAGGGAACAGACATGTGTGGAGAAGCACAAGCACTGTTGGCAGGAAAAGCTGGATGACCAATTTCCAGGTGGGGGAAAGAATGATTAAAAATGTTTGGTGTGGTGTTATGCACTGAATGGGCCACATTGGCTTGGGTTTCTAGAGAAATCTTGGGGGCCCAAGGCTAGATGCTGTGAAACACTGGAACCCTGAATCCTGGATCTTTGGGGCACATGGCATGCTCCAGGGGCTTCATCAGTGAGATCCAATGTGAAAACTCCACTGGGAGAACTGGACTCTATTTCATACACATTTGTTACCTGAGGACTTAAGACTGAAAATTCATGGTGTTTGAAAAAGTGTAAGACAGGTGTACCAAGATTGTTGAACTGTGGATAGGTGGACAATCATGGACTAACTACATCAATGCCCTATATGCTGCATTAAAATATATATTATTCTGGCAAACTTGTGACTGACATTCTCAGTAAATATTATTGTAAAATTTCCCTGACAATTAAGCCCATTTTTTTGGGTAAATAATGTCCAGCCACAATAGGATTTATTCTGTACAAGTGAATAATTCAGGTTCTGTGACATGGAGTTAACTTACATTGGCTGAATATCCCTCTCTCAATAGTACTTAAAAAATTTAGTACTAGGGGCTAATCAATGATAATATTAATGAAAGATCTCTTTGCCCGAGGGAAATGATCAATACGACTCTCTAACATAAATTAGTAAGGAGGGTTCCAAAGGGAGCCAATACAAGATTTAAAAAACCCATAAATCTAGGAATGGGTTTTGAGTTCACACTAAATCCCATCTCCAATTTAAGAATCATTAGTTCTTACATAATGGCCCTGCTCAATTTTTACCCTTAGGGAGGCTATAGCAAAGTGTGGTGAAGAAATTAGATGGTGCCTGGCTAGCAGATAAAATAGCATGTGGGATCTTAAAGGCTTGTTTAAGATCCAAACAAACAGCCATTTAAGTGAGATGTCAACTAAGTCTACATGGAAGAAGCACACCAACATCAGTGACCAAAGGATTATACATCGCATAATCCAAAACCGAAGGAGGGGATAGTAAGAGATCCTTAATTGTAAGATTCTGGTATGCAGAAGACTATGGATGACAGCGAGATACATTTGTGAGATCTACATTGGAAATAACCCTCCAGTGATTTTCCTCAATCCATATGGAGGGATGGGGACAAACTGGTTACCAAACAGTGTGCATTGGAAAAATGACTACAGAAGATCAAAAAGATAAACCTGACCTGAACAGTTAAAACCTTGTCAGTTGACCCCTCTCTGATGTATGTTGGGCTTGATCTGGTTTTCAGCAGTTTTTGTTTTTTATTTGTTTTCTTTGTACATATTGGGGTTTATCTCAGATATATTTGGTCTTGAGTTATGGCTATATGTGTTTCTGTTTTTCAATATAAGAAACTCAGGATTGAGAATGAACCTATAGTGACAGCAAGTGCAATAAGGGTTTCTGGGGGATTGGGTGGTGATGGTTGGGTTGGGGGCAGTGTAAAAGGGAACTGATGTCAAGGAGTTCAAGAAAGAAAATAATGTTTTGAAACTGGTTGTGGTAGCAATTGTACAATACTGCTTGATGTGATTGAACTGTGGAATGATATGATATCAGTATTAGTGCCCAGTAAAATGGCTTGGGGGGAAAAAGAATCCCATATCCAGCAAAATTATCCCTCAAATATGAGATAGAATTAAAACTATTTCCAGACAAGGAAAAGCTAAAGGAATTCATGTAAACAATACAAGAATTACAAAGTATATTAACCAAATCAATATGGACAGAAAGTCAACACCAGTCAACAAACCTGATTGCATCAGACTGGACAAAATCATCAAAAGTAGCACTCAAAACAACACTGGAAGAGAGGAGGAACGAAGACACCAAGAAAACCACACACAGCACACACAAATGTGAAGGAAAGAAAACAAACACAAACACATCAAAATTAAAGCAATAAACCCACATATATTAATAATGACACTGAATATCAATGGATTAAATACTCAAATCAAAAGACCGTGACTAACACACTGGATTAGAAAATAAGATTCATCTATTTGCTGCCTACAAGACACACCTCAAACAAAGTAAAATAAAAATCAAAGGATGACACAAAAAAATTAACCAAGCCAATGGGAAGCATAAAAAGGTAGGAGTGGTGATAATAATCTGTGAGAAAATAGATTTCCAGGCAAATAACATAATGAGAGACAAGAATGGACACTAAATTAGGATTAAGGGAACAGTACAGCAGAAGCCCACTACTTGTCTGTCAGTCTGTCATACCAAGATGGCCTGTGTGTTGTTGTGATCCTGGAAGATATGTCACTGGTATTTCAAATGCCTGCAGGGTTGTCCAAAGTGAATAGGTTTCAGCTGAGCTTCCAGATGAAGCACAGACAATGAAGGACTCAACTCTCCACTTCAGAGGAAGAAGATGCTAACAACCCCCTTTCTATGTACATCTTAAAAACTCCTTTGACAGAGGATATCTCACTTCAGCTGTGGTCAGCTTTTCAAGATCAGGAGAGGAGATTACCATTTTGTTGCTACCATACAGCATTGCGTTTAGGTTATCCCAAATCAAGCAGAGCATAACCAGACTACCAGATATAATAAGGAAGCACACATAGTGTATCCAAACACCCATCATCAGAAGATGAATTAAAAAAAAAACCCTCTGGTACATACACAAAATGGACTACTATGCATCCCTAAAAACACAGAAACAGAGAACAACAAATGCTGGATTAGGGTGTAGAGAGAGTAGAACTCTTATACACTGCTGGTGGGTTTGTAAATAAATACAAACACCGTGGAACGTGATATGGTGATTCCTAAAACATTGGCAATAGAAATACCATACGACTCACAATACTATTGCTGAGCATATACCCCAAAGAAATAAGAGACAGATAACGAACAGATGTATGCTTTCCCATGTTCATTGCAGCACAGTTCACAATAGCAAAAAGCTGGAAACAGCTCAAATGTCCTTCATCAGAAGAACAGCAATGAAACCCATGACATAGAAGGACATGGAAATCATTATGCTGAGTGAAATTAGTCAGTCAAAAAGACAAATATTTTATGCACCACTACTATAAGGGAAGCTGGGCTTATACTCTCTGATCATGCTATCTTCAAATCTGGTCTCCCAGGTGACAAGGTAAAGAGCCCACCTAGCTCCCCAAACCACATATCACTTCCTCGACATGTACATCTTAAAACCACCTTGACAGAGGGGACTTCACCCCAGGTGGGGTCAGTTTTTCAGGATGGGGGGAGAAAGAGAAGATAATTCAATTGTTGCCATATAATGTTATGTGAAAGTCAACCCAAATCAACAGATACTCCTATAAGATTAATAAGCAAAATTGAAGGTGGGGGAAGGGGAGCATGCATATCTTAGAGAAGCTGATTGTATTACTTGGTGGGTAAACCTACAGGTTTAATTCCCATCAGGGAAAAAAAAAGTTGAATACTTATTTAGAACTCAAGTGGAGTTTTAAATATACCTGGTACTATGTTCTTAATTTAACACTTTGACCTAAGCCACATGCTTTAGACTGACGGAACTTCAGACTCTGTCCTTTCAAGGAGAACAACATCTTTTCTAGGTCACACCAGACAGATGTGATATGGAAACCCCACTAAGTGAACTGGGCTTTACCTCAAACTCACCTAAATCAGATTTATAGAGCTGACACACTCCCTTGAACTTAAACCTGAAGTGCCCTAGTGTGAAAATAAGTAGATGATTGTTATGCCAAGTTTATAGAATGGTGGTCATTGGACTTTGATTCAGATATCTTGCTTGTAGGATACCCAATGAATGATGACCTGGGACTATCGTATATGGACTATTTTAATCCTCTACTTGCTTTCTTTAAAAACAAAACTCAACACGTTATTGCAATATAATTCAATATTATACACTTCACTAGTTCAGTTATATTAAAAAGAGTTGAATAATAACCACCACAATCAGTTCTTAACTTCTTGCACTCATTGTTATTAGCTCTTCAATTCCCTTTGATCTCTCTCTCAAATCCACAATAAGCCACTGATCCAGTGACTGTCCCTACAGATTCACCTGTCCTGGATTTCATATACTAGAAATCATACCAAAAAAAACCCACAAAAAAACAACACTAATAACAAACCAGAGAAAAACTTCAATAGAAAATAAAGCAGGAAATATTAAAGGATCCTCTTTGCCTTCTTATGTCATGTGTTTGTCTTGTAGGCATCATTTCTGCCTCCGTGAATGACTCTTATTGAAAAATTAGTCCTGTCAACAACTCCCTTCACTGTTTTTACCAAGTTTCCAGTCACTGAAGAGCTTAATCTGTAAACAATTCATGTATTGCAGTCTGAAGCCAACCTGTTGTTGGTTGCCAACAAGCTGATTTCAAACCATAGCAACCCTGTGCACAACAGAAGGAAACACTGCATGATCCTGCACGATCCTTGCAATTGTTCTAATGCTAGAGCCCATTGTTGGAGACAGAGGGTCCAACTGGAGCCAGACTGTTCTTTCCTCTGTTGTTGGAGGGTTAATGTTGTTGCCTTTGTTCTATTTGTTGGAGGTGCTGTGTTAAGGTATTGATTTGTGATTACTCCTCTTTTTTCATATGTGAGTTGATTGCTATAAATTGACCTCTGATAACTGCTTTTTCTGTATCCCAAAGGTTTTAGTATAATGTGTTATATTCCTCATTTGTGTCAAGGAATTTTGAAATTCCTCCCTTGATTTGTTACCTAGTAGTTTTTTAGTAATATTTTGTTCAGCCTCCATTGGTTTTTCATTATGCTCCTCCTCTTTCTATTGTTGATTTCTACTTTTATATCACTGTGATATGACAAAATGTATTGTAGGATCCCAAGTTTTAAATTTGTTGAGTATTACTTTATGGCCTAACACACAACCTAATCTCAAGTATGTACCCTATGTACTGGAGAAGAATGTGCACTGTACTGTTGTTAAGTGGAGTGCTCTGTATATGTCTAGAAATCCAGATGGTTCATTGGGTTGTTTAGCATGTCTGTTTCTTTATTGAATTTCTTTCCTGAGGATTGCAGCCTATTATATAACAACTATACCACCAGGACTCCAAATGGAAAATCAGGAGTAGCATATTATTCTCTGATAAAATAGACTTCAAGGTGAATAACATAAGGAGAGACAAGAATGAACACAATATAATGCTTAAAGAAACAATACACCAAGAACATACAACATTAATGAACAACTATGCCCCCTATTGAAGACCCTCATAATACATCAATCAAATGCTTACAGAGTTGAAAAGAGAAATAAATAGCTTGAAAATAATAGTAGAAAACTTGAACACACCACTCTTTCTGGGAAAGATAGATCATCAGGAAAGAAGTGCAATCAAGAAATAAAACAGCTAAGTAACAATTCAACCAGCTTGACCTCCTAGACATGAACAGAGCACATCACCCAACAACACAACATGACTTCTTCTTAAAGTGCACATGGCACATACTCTAGAATAGATTCCATGTTAGGCCACAAGGCAAGCCTCAACAAATTAAAAAAAACTTAAACAAAGCAAAAAACCTTTGAGCTCCTACAATTTATTTTTTCAGCTCACAATGCTATAAAACTAGAAAGAACAGGAACAAGACCACACACATGGAAACTGAGAACATACTACTTGAAAATGACCGAGTAATAAATAGGGTATGAAATTTAAAAAATTT
>NW_022111365.1:7722031-7725835 GCF_000313985.2 Echinops telfairi | reverse complement strand
CTTTCTTCACCACATTTGCATATGCACCCATTTGTCTTCAGTGACCAAATCAACACCTTAGTAACATTTCCAACAACTAGAATAAGGGCAACAATATAAACTCTCCAACAATTAATGAAAAGAAATCATAAAGATTAGAGCTGAAATAAATGGATTGGAAAACAGAAAAACAAAGGGAAAAACCAATAAGACACGAAGTTGGGTTTTTGAAAGGAAACAAAATTGACAAGCCACTGGCAAACTTAACAAAGAAAAAGAGAGATGATTCAAATATCTAGAAATAGAGATGAAAAGGGTGCCACCAAAACAGATCCAAATGAGATAAAAGGGATAAGAACATAGTATGACAAAAATATGTACTCCAACAAGTTTGATAATCTAGAAGAAATGGGTACACATCTACACAAATTAATATAGACAAATGTAGAAAACATGAACAGATCCCAAACAAAAAAAGAAATAGAGAAGGTCATTGATAAACTTTCAACCAAGAAAAGCTCAGGCCCAGATGGCTTTGCAGGGAAAATCTACCGAGTATTCAAAGAAGAGCAATCAACAAATCTGCAATGACTATTCCAGAATATAGAAAGGGACAGCAAACTCCCCAACTCATTCTATGTATCCCACATTACCCTGATTACAAAACTAGGCAAAGACCCCTCAGAAATAGAAAACTACAGACCAATGTCCCTCAAGAACACAGATGCAACAATTCTCAACAAATTCTGTCAAATAGAATTTAATATATCAAAAAAGTAATTAATCATGACTGAGTATGAGTCATACCAATGATGCAAGTGTGATTCAACATTTGAAAAACAACGTAATCCAGGGAGGATGATCCCTTCAGGACCAGTGGTGTGAGTGGCGATACTGGGAGAATAGAGGGAGAGTGGGTTGGAAAGGGGGAACCAATTACAAGGATCTACATGTGACCTCCTCCCTGGGGGATGGACAACAGAAAAGTGCGGGAAGAGAGACATCGGAAAGGGCAAGATATGACGAAATAACAATTTATAAACTATCAAGGGTTCATGAGGGAGAGGGGAGCAAGAAGGGAAGGGGAAAAAGTGAGGCGCTGATACCAGGGGCTTAAGAGGAGAACAAATGTTTTGAGAATGAGGAGGGCAATGAATGTACAAATGTGCTTTGCACAATTGATGTAGGTATGGATTGTGATAAGAGTTGTATGAGCCCCTAATAAAACGATTAAAAAGAAAAGAAAAACAATGTAATACACCACATAAACAAAACCAAGATTAAAAAGCATATGATCATATTAATGCATCAAAAACACTTGACAATATCAACACCCACTTCAAATAAAATAGGAGTAGAAAGGAAAATTGTCATCATAATAAAATTCATACACAAAAGACGAATAACCAATATCACATTTAATGAGAACAACCTCAAAACATTGCCTCTGAAAATGGAAATGAGACAAGGTTGCCTCTTATTCAACATCATGCTGGAGATTTTAGCTAGAACCATTAGGCAACAGAAAGAAATCAAGGGATTGCAACTGTACAAAGAAGTGAAGTTCTTGGTATTTTGCAGACAACATGATTTTATATATAGAAAAACCCCAAGAAATCCCCAAACGACTGTTGGAAATAATTGAGCTATTTGGTCAAGTAGCAGAATACAAATGGAACAAGCAGAAATCATTCAGATTTATGTAAACCAGTGAACCTAATATAGAACCTAATGAGAAAATATGCCTGATACTATATTCCTAATTGGACACTTCTGACCTAGTTTCTATTCAGCACTTGGTATCCCAGGCCATGTACTATAGACTACAGGGACGTTAGACCCTATTATTCTGAGGCATACAACATCCTTCATAGACCACACCAGAAGTACTCAATATGGAAACTCCACTAAATAAACTGGGTTTTAACTCAAACTCTCCTGTGGCTCTTGACTTCAGGCTGAAATTCCTTAGTGTGAGAAGATGCAGATGACTGGTATCCCAAGAGTATAGAACTAGCAATCTTTGGGCTATGATTTGGATCTCTTGCCTTGAGGGTGCCCAATGAATGGTGGTCTGGGGCTACTATATACTTACTTTTTAAATGCCCTCTTTACATTATTATAACATATATTAATTTGATAGGCATGGTTCTGTTGTTGTGAATGAATATTATTGACTGTTTTGCCCTATAACCTATATACACGATTAAAAAAAAACTAAAGAAAAGGAAAAATAGAGAAAGATGGGGAGAGAAATAGAAGAAAGAAAGAGAACGGGAATCAGAAAAGAGATAAAAACACAACGTAAGTGGAAGAAAAGAGGAAACACTGGGGCATGGATAAGACCTAGCAAGAGAAAACTGTGCAGCTCGTGGTTCTCAGGGTGCAGCAGCTTCCTCGGCCAGTCAAGGAGCTCTCAGGGCTGCAGCAAAGTGGCAAGCCAGGTCTGAGATGGAGCTTCCACGAGACTAGCTGTGGTTTACGAGTCATGGTCATAATCTGAAAGTAGTTCATGCAAGCTCAAGTGATGGCTAAATTTGGGTGCTTTATCCTGGAAGGAATTCTTTTAGGCTCAGAAGGCAGCTGGAAACAGGACAGATGGTTATTCTGGAAGTTCATGCACACAAAGCATAGCTGGTCACAGCCCACTTGTCCAACTCTGTGCTTTCTATTGTTCCACTGAGATGGGATTCACATGCCACCAGACATGAGGGTGGTGCACTAGGCTCCCACTCCACAAGGTGCTGTTCCAACCTGAGGCAGGTGAGGGGCTATGTAGAGAAGGCGGTGTAGTCAGACTCAGCAGGAGTAGGGGTGGGTGTTAGCCATTCTTCTGGTCACTGGAAGCAAGTAGGGAACAAGGGAGGATCCCACCTTTTTAAATTCTCAGCAGTATGTTTGTGCTGTCAGCTATTGACTCAATAGAATTCTGCTTCCAAAAGTTTAAGATGGCTGCGCCACTCAGCCAAGCAATAATTTACCCCATGTCTTCCCTTTGGATGTTTTTGTTCAGCTTCTTCTCCTAGTTGGTATTCAATCCACTTCTCTATCTTCTGCTCTGAAGCTCAGGGTTCCAGGAATAGCACCCATATCTATTCAATTTGGTTTCCTTTGTCTTTGTTATAGAAGATCTTTGTAGCTTGATAACTAGTCTACCACCTTGCCAGAAATCTTCTTTTATTTTCTTTAGTTTATTATTATGTTTGTTTTTCTACCTTACTGTGTGGTTATTAATTCATTTATTTTCCTTTTTTGTCTTTTTTTAAATTAGTTGGGATTTAATACATGTATCCTATGATTTCATATTTCAATCACGTCAAGAAGAATTATATACTCGCTACAACAATCTTTTTCTAAACATTCTTTTTCTACATGGACTCCTTAACATTTTCTCCCTTTTACCAACCCCCACCATAACTGTACCACCAACCCCCTACCCTCAAACCCCTTATTCGACTTGCTGTCCCTATAGATTCATTAATCCTGCATTTCATACCAGAAAAAAACTATGATGAGAAGAGCTTCCATAGTATGCATTTTTCCCACTAGGAGAGCAAAGAGCAACTCTCTCTGAGTTAGTGCACCCATTGGCATCCCCTGTAAGTTTTTCTCTCGTCACAGTGAATTTTTTCATAAAATCAGTTTCACTCGAACCTCATTTTTTGTGATGGCTGATTTAAGAGAGCAGCATGCAGCTGTGGAATTTTGTTTCCTACTTGGAAAAAATGCCACAGAAACTGTTGTGATGTTCAACACAGCTTACAAGACCAGCACTATGGGAAAAACTCAAGTGTATGAATGTTTTTCTCTTTCAAAAAGGTGAAA
>NW_022111365.1:7705050-7706746 GCF_000313985.2 Echinops telfairi | reverse complement strand
CCTAAGGATTCCGGGATTGCCTATTTCCTCCTTGGAGGTGGGATAAACATTCTCTCTGTTTCATCTCCCTAGGAGACATTCCTGTTGACAAGTCAGATGGAGCTACACTGATGCATCCAGATAGAGCCTTGTAACTGGAGGATCCACGTGGAGACCCACCCCAGCACTAAAATGCTTCCATCATCACTGGATCCACAACACTTTCCACCCACTGGCTTGTGATCTTCCTGCATTCAGCGTCATTGCTTGTGTTGCATGAGTCTGAAGAGGAACTTATGGAATGGTACCAGACATATGGGTTAATATCAGATTTATGGACTTGAGCTGGACTGGGCTTGGATGTTTTCTCAATATAAAATTGCTCTTTTATATAAATTTCTTTCTTATATACATATGGGTATCTATGAATTTGTTTTTCTAGTCTACCCAGACTAACACACATCTCTTTTTCTAGGGACTAATCTCTCCTGATAACATGTCTAAAATATGTGAGATAAAGTCTCACCATCCTCTCTTTCTAGTAGCATTTTGACTGTACTTCATCCAAGACAGATTTGTTTATTCTTCTGGCAGCACTAAAATTCAATTACATCACTTCCTTTTTGTCCTACTTACTCACTGTCCAACTTTCACATGCATATGAGACAAGTCAATTATCTCATATGCATGTGGAATTTGGACATTGAATAAGACCGAAGAAGAATTAATGCATTTGAATTGTAGTGCCAGCAAAGAATGTCACAAATACCATGGACTGCGAAAAAGACAAACAGCTCTGTCTTGGAAGAAGTATGGCCTGAGTGCTCCTTGGAGGCATGGATGACAATACTTCATTTTACATACTTTGGACATGTTGTCAGGAGAGACCAATCCCTGGAGAAGGACGTCTTGCTTGGTAAAGCTGTAGGGCAGCAAAAAAGAAGAAGCTCCTCGATGAGCTGAATTGACATAATAGGTGGCTGCAACAATAGACAATTGTGAGGATAGTGCAGGACTGGGGAGGGTTTCACTCTGTTGTACGCAGGGTTGCTATGGGTCAGAACTGACTTGATGGCCCCTAACAATATGTGCCTGAGTTTATGTACTGTAATTGTTTATCCAATCTTCCCACTGATGGACATTTAAGTCGATTTCATTTTTGCCCCTAAACATTTAATTGTGAATTGGATGAAGTTTCACAGAGAATATGTAATTTATTTCCGGTCAATGACTACAATCCCAAATCCTACTTTATCCGTGTATTTCCTTTTTCCAACCAAAGCCAAATTCATTGCCATCTGGTCTGTTCTAACTCATATTCAACCTATAGGACAGAATATAACTGCCCGCTTTCATTTCCAACGCTATAAAATTGTATGGAAGCAGAAAGCTTCATCATTCTTTCACAGAACAGCTTACCTTGTAGTTAGCAACCCAGCACATAAACCACTAAGTTACCAGAGTTTCTTTTCTTATTTCCACTCCTCCTTATCTTCTAACCCTTCTGAACTTTGTCTTCTCTATCTCAAATAGTTTGTTATTCTAAAGTGTGCATATTTTCCTTATAGATATTGTTCCCCTTATAGACCTGTCTATTGTGTGGCTGAAAGTTGACGTGTGAGGATTGGATTCATTTTCAGACCTGAATGGCGACTAATGTCAATAGTCCTGAGATTAACATGTGTGTGCACATAAATATATTTATGTCACTGTTCTT
>NW_022111365.1:7702052-7704242 GCF_000313985.2 Echinops telfairi | reverse complement strand
TTACCTTCAAGCCTTTAAGACCCCAGACGCTATACTTTTTGATAGCCGGGCACCATCAGCTTTCTTCGCCTATGTCACTGTTCTTATTTCCCCAAAATATATACCTGGTCTTGAATTTGTTGAATGATATGTCATTTCTATTTCCAACTTTGAAAGGAAGTGCCATACTGTTTTTCACATTGGTTGCACCACTTTCCAACCCCACCAGCACTGTATCAGGGTTCCAGTCTCTCCACATCCTTGCCAGTATGTGTTGCTTTCTCTTTTTTAGCCTTGCTGTTGATGGTGGGATGAAATGATTTAACCTTATTTCTTTAACTTGCATTTATTTTATGACTGACGATCAGAAGAAAAAGTTTTATGTATCTATAGTATCCACAAAGAAGTGAAACTAAGTTTTAAAATGAAAACATAAGAAAGAGCAATGAATATTTTGGGGGGTTTTTGTGTGAGTATTCAGTAGTGGAACTCCTTCCCATATTTGAGAATCTGACCTGTATAAACTTTGTTGAAATAGGACTCTTCCTTCTGTGAAAGACCGCCAGGCCTTGAAAGATGAAACAGGAACTTAAGACCTATTCAGTCTCTCAAATGCTCCCACACACGAGTCTATCTGGTGCAACTGACAAACAGGATTGGGGTGAGGGGTGTTAGAACGATTGATATTTCATTCTGACAAAACCAAACAAAACAAATCCACCGATTGATAACAAATGTATGCTGTTGGTTGCAGCAGCAGCAACCAGCACAGCCTAAGCAAACTAGACAGTTCTGTGGTATAACTTGGTTGGGATTCCACTGTGATTTCCTCTAGGCCCTGCCTGTTTCCAAAACCTGGTGTCTCAATCTGCTCTAAGATTCTGTAACATCCCATTTCCAGTCAATAAATTCTTCTTTAACAAAAGTCATCTAGAACCATTTTTTGTTGTTTATAGCTAAGAACCCTGACTGGCACAGCACGAGCTGGAGATTAAGGAGTCTTGCAAGTAAGAAGTGAGGAAAGGAAGGGGAAAGTGGTGGAGGTGGGTTTCCCATATCCCTGTGGTGAAGATAGAAACCCTACTACAATCACCTTCTTACAGAGGTATCACAATCCTCCCTCTTAAGGTTTGCTGTATTTTTTGAAAGCTGCTTCCCTTCCAAGAAAATGTTTGGATTGTTTTTAGAAGATAAAATAAATGTTTCACATCCCAGAGACTGCTATTCTTCATACTGTTTGCAATGCCATAATTCACTTGACATGGCTAATGTGGGCATAGTCTTTGTAACTCCTATAAAACAATGGTTTCCTGATGGAACTTGGTAAGAGAAGGCTAGTGGTGGTGCTGGTAGGGTTATATGATCAGATGTGAATGATTGTAAACACAGTTAAATATGATTATAAAAACTTGGACCTCTAACATGAGGATTGGCTAATTTTGCCATTTTGTATGAGGAAATGTTTCAGAAGTAAGAATAGGGGATCTCATTACTATCAAGAAAGGACAGTCAGTAGTGGTTCACTTTTGGATTCCAAGATCCCTGTGCGCTGAACGTCCTCAATCCAGGAGACAGAGAGCCATGACAACAGAGGAACAGCAGAGCAGTGGCAACAGCAAAACCAAGAGCTAAAGCAATGGGCTTCCCAGGAGCTAGTGAGGCTGAGTGCTTTGGTTTAGATTGGCTTGTAGAGTAAAGTACCTCCAGGCTCTTAATTGTGAAAGCTACATTTTCTAGCCCATGGAGGTAGGGACTGAGATGACTGTCAGGCCTATATTAATAGCAACAAGAAGAATTTTGGAACATCTGAGCAAGACAGAGACCAGGAGGCTACATGGCTAGATGAGATAAATGAATGCTTGTGGGCATGGCTAGAAAGAGTCTGTTCTGACCGTAGAACTTTGTGCTTAGACGGTCTAATCATAAAGTGTAATCTATTACTTCCCCCAAGAAACCCCATAGTTATGGATATTGCTTGAGTTCTGTGTGGCCATTGTAATGAATTATTGAACCCAGAAGAGAATGAGTGCTGTAGTGGGGGGCAGTTGGAGTCAGAATTGGTAAAAGTTAGAAAATAGAGGCATGTCTGTCCTCATAGGAATTGAGCACTTATAGAGATCTAAATACAGGCAGTATATATGTAAATATATTTATATATGGTGAAGAGGAGATTGATCTATGTGCATATATTTATAGGTTTAGTATTAAGGT
>NW_022111365.1:7690691-7699360 GCF_000313985.2 Echinops telfairi | reverse complement strand
ATTTAATCACACAGAAAATTCTTCACAATGTACTGTCCAATGGAAATAAGTTTACACAACACTACTTATAATACAGATAATATTTTCTGTGCATTTATAATTCTGAAAATTGATATAAGCCATTAAAACTATACCTATATACACATAGAAAATATGCCAAAAGAACAGATGAAGACTTCAAAAGTTTCAAGGAAAATTCCATTATCTTTTCATTCCATTTCCCAAAAACTTTTAGAAGCCTCCTCATAAACCTCAAAAGGTTAAGGAAAGTTAGCTCTAAATGGGGGGATCATGAATTTGAAAAATCTTTTGCTTCTCTCTATGTTCACATATTCCTACAACACTCAAGTACTGCTTTTACAAATTTTAGAAAAATAATTAAAAACTAATTTAACACAACATAATTCAAATATTTTAAGGTTTTGCTAGGAATTTGTTCAACATTGTTTAACACCTTCTGTATCAGACAGACATTGAGCTCCCTGCACGTGTTGGGAACATAACTTCCAATAAATAAATCAGTTCACAATCCATATTATACTAATCCAGTAGCTTTCCTAGTTGTTTATCACTAACCCTACCAACATTACATGAAAAGAAGAGAAAAATCCTTATGATAATTCCCTTCATATATTACTCTGGCAAATTGTTTCCAAATAAGAGTATATGAAGACTTGTTCAGGTCAAATGAGATATGGTCAATAAAAAATATTGTACAAAAGGGCTATATATGCACCATGTTTTATTTCCTATAAACCTACATTGAACCATCCAGAAGTCAGGTAGTGTTAAGAGGCCTTAAAGTCAGACAGCTTAAATGTAATTCTTTACTCCACCACTACTACCTGTGCAATCCCAGCCAAAGTTCCTTAACTTCTTTTAGACTTGGTTTACAAATCTGGAAAATAGAGATAATTGTGGCATACTGTTGTGAGGATTAAATAAGACCATCACACATAGTAAAATCTTAACAAATGTTATTAATAGGTTTTTAGATTTTAAAAGTTTGAAGAGCATGAGTCTCTTGAATGGGAACTGTATGTCCAACTCTATTCTCAAAGCACGATAACCTGGAGAGTTATAAAGAGCATTGCAAGATACAATATGAGTGGAAGAAGAAATTGGGATTGTCAGCATACCTTTAGGGAAAAAACCAGATTAAATGATATTCTAATTGTCTGGACAATTAAAATTGTCTGGATAAGTGCCTCAAGCCTGATTTTCTTCCCACCAAATGCTTATTTCTCCCTTTTAGGTGGTCTAAACTGTCCCTGATTGTGATCTGAGGAAACTGGCATGTGGGACAATGAAAGAGTAATGATAGATGATACTTAGGAATGATAAACTTTGAGCCATAAAGGATTGACTCATTCATAGATAGCCACTATATTGCTCACAAACAAACCTTCACATGGAAGAACATATAAAGAATTATTTTTACAAGCACAACTATTCTTATTAATTCCTGCTCACAGAATCCTATTAACTATAGCTCATTCCATCTAGCATGCATGTCTTAGTTTTAAAACTCATCCATCTCTAATTAGAACTGAGCACTGATCTTGAAAATGTTGCTTGCTGCTGAAAATTCTGATAGGGATATGTCAAAAGGACATATGAGTCAGTGTGAAGAGGCTCAGTCTGGCCAAGCTGGGGATAAATTAAGCATAAAATAGTGACAAAATTAATTATAACACACTAGATGAACATTGAATCTATGTCTCTAATGATATAAATCAATAAATGAAGGAGAAGAAAAGGCAGAATGGTAACTAAAAATGGAGAAAAACGGTGGAGATAAATAAAAGAAGAATCTGTTTTATAATCATCAGAGTAGTAACTTATTTAGGCAGAAATCAATAATGAGTGTTAAATTAAAGTCTAAAAAGGATCCAAATATCTAAAAGTTGCTTACTTTTAAGAAAAAGGGTTAAGTAGTAATCTTCCCCTACTAAAATCACTATGAAACTTCCAATTCTACCAGGTGAAAACTTGGAAGTTTACATCCAACCAAAGTTGCCTCAGAAAAAAGACTCAGTGATCTGATTCCCAAAATAATCAGCCATGAGACACCCCAGGGGGCGCAGTTGTGCTCTGAGACATATGGGGTTGCCTCGAGTTGTAATTGCCTCAATAGTGACCAGCACAGAAATGGGGGAGGATACATTTTGTTTTGAGAAAGGTTCTTCCATGAAACCACTGAAACCTCAATCACCGTAGAGGGAAAAGAGTCTCTTTCATAAGAATTGTCCTTTTCTCAGGAGAATACTTTTTTACTTAAAATTTTCTTTAGACCAATTTTCACATCTTTGTTCCTCAAACTGTAGATTAATGGGTTGATCATGGGCACCACAGTGGTATAGAAGAGAGAAGACACTTTCCCCTGATTCATAGGCAAAAGAGAAGATGGTTTGAGGTACATGAAAGCTCCTGATCCAAAGAAAAGAGAGACTGCAATGATGTGAGAGCTGCACGTGCTGAAGGCTTTGGACCTTCCCTCCGCAGAGCGAATATGGAGAATGCTAGAAAGGATGCAGGCATAAGAAATGAAGATGGTAATTGTGGGCACACCGATGTCAATGCCTACAACAATATAAACAACCAGCTCATTCACATAGGTGCTAGTGCAAGATTGCTCAAGAAGCGGAAGGATGTCACACATGTAATGATTGACAAATGTGTCCTTACAGAAGGTAAGTTTGACCATACATGCTGTATGGGCCATGGCCCCAGCACATCCCATTCCATAGACACCTAGCAGAAGGAGCAGGCAGACCTGGGGAGACATGGAAACAGAATACACCAGCGGGTTACAGATGGCCGCATAGCGGTCGTAAGCCATCGCTGACAGGAGGAAGGACTCAGAAACAACAAAGAAAAGAAAGAAAAAGAGCTGAGTCATACACCCTGCATAGGAGATGGTGTTCTTCCTCAAAACAAAACTCATCAGCATTTTGGGGGTGATAACAGTGGAATAACAAAAATCTATGAGGGACAAGTTGAACAGGAAAAAATACATGGGTGTGTGCAGGTGAGAGTTCAGTCCAATCAAAATAATCAAGCCCAGGTTCCCCACCACAGTGATGGTATAGACACTTAGAAACAGGGAGAAGAGAGGGATCTGGAGTCCAGGTTGGTCTGTTAAGCCTGCAAAGATAAATTCTATCATGGAGGAGTTTCTGGCTGCCATCTTCATTTAAGGCATCCTGTGGGACAAAGGAAAAGAGTTTCTTAGACAGAAAAGAGAGAGACCCAGTCTCCCCTTCTTGTCACCTGCTCCATTCATGAGAATTGGATCCACATTGAGATTTTGAACTTCAGCAGAGACCACAATGGGTTTTTTTCCCCCCACAGCTCCCAAGTGATTCTAGCCTTTGGAGTATTCTCTGCAAGATGGTCCTGCCGCCTTCTAAAGAGAAGGGTCCCAAAGAAGAACTTTGGCCCCATTTATTGCGTCCCTCCAACTCCAGCTTATGAAAACTGTGGGCTATGTATGGAGACAGTCCTCTCAGAGGTTGCAGTCAGCCCTAATGTGCCCAAGGTGCCTACTTCTTCATAGTCAGGCTCCCAAAGAATGGAAAGGACGGTGGTCTCGCTTAGAGTCATTAATGCCCAAAGCTGGGAACTTCAGAAAAGCTTCTCCGGATTCATCACTCACCACTTTCAATCTGGAGCCTCAGTGTTGTATCTTTAGACTAGTTCTTTTCCTCAACTGTTCAGATAGAAAATTGCCCAGGTAACAGCATACTGACTTGTTTATCAGTCTTTGCTGCCTTAGAATTTTATCTGGGCTAAAGAATATGGTAGCTGGTCAAGACTTTGCCCAAGGCTTTTCTCCAGTTTGCAGAAGAGAGGTAACCTAACCTAGCCTTTTCTGTCATCAGTGCCAGCCAGGGACAGGAAATGGAGCAATTTTGTTCTGGAGGTAGAAGCCTGGGACCTCATTAGTAGTGGAAAGTTAGAGGTCCTTAGGGGTCGCAAGTCTATAAATTAACTTGTTAATGATGAAATTCTTGCTTATGCCCTTGATAATAATTGAAAGGATTTGGGAAATTGTGTTTTTTTGTTTAATTGGTATCTATCAGCAATAGGTGAATATAAACCTGGGTGGTACAAACAGTTAAGCACTCCTCCTGCTAACCAAAAAGGTGACAGTCTGAGTTCATTCAGAGACATCTTGGGAGAAAAACCTGGTGAACTTCTTCCCAAAAAATCAGTAATTGGAAACTGTGTGGAGCACAGTGCTACTCTGCTGTACATGGGGTTGCCATGAACTGGAATCATCTCCATGGCAACTTGTTTAGATTTGGTTTAGGTTTTACTATGCAAGTTGCTGTGTGAAAATAATAATAATTTACCATGTGCTAATCACTTACTCTTTACCCAATTTTCTACCCATTTTAACATTTATCTATACATTTCAACAAGTCTGAATCCAGTATCATTTTCTGTATCCTGCTTCCTTTAATTTTTTCCCAAATCCTATGAGACCAGTTTTGTTATTCTCATTTTGGAGATGAAATAATTCCCAGATGTGAAGTTATAAAGGCCATACTCCAACATAGGTCCATATGACCCCAAATAGAGTGTTTTTAACAAGTGGAGTTTTTAAAGTGCTCCATGGAAGATAATAAGGAGACTTGGTGGTGCTGTGGGTTTCAAATCCAAAACCTGATCCACAGAGAAAAATTAGGCTGTCTGCCTCCATAAAGATTTATAGCCTCAATAAGTCTGAATCAACTCAATGGGGTTTTTAGGTGGAAGATAATGAAATGTCTAAAACAGGACTCTTGCCTGTAATGCTCTGATAATCTCTTGGGAAATACAAGGCAGTACATAACACACTAAACATTCAGAAAAATGGGCAAAGGTCCAGAAAATGTAAGAATAAAATGCTGTATGAACTCACCATAGCACGTAATGTCTAGTTTATCAAGGGACTGTACAATATTTGGTTTAGAAGCAAAGCAAATGTCTTCCTTTGGAATTAAAGCTGGACAATAAAGCACAAACACCATCAATTAAGAACACTCTTTTCCAAAATTGTTAACTGTTGAAACTCTCCTTGATAGTCCTCCATCCTTGCTCTTTGCAATGCTAATCTTAGCATCCTTTTCTAACAGGCAGGCTTTAAAGTGAGACAAGTGGCCTACTAGCTTAATTTTAGAGCTCTCTGTTAGATCTGAGTATATTTGTTTCCCTGTATTTCTTTTCTAAATATTCTTTGGTATCTTCCTAACCTCCCTTCTGTCGTGAAAAACATTACTTTGTTTGCACATATCTCAGAGTATTGCTTAAGCTCAATGACAGCTGATTCACACCTATGTGGCTTTGATGGTGAAATTTTGGCTGACTTATTTTAGACATATCATCAAAAAAGACCAGTCTCTCGAAAAAGGCATTATGTTTGGTATAGCAGAAGGTATCAAAAATTAAGGAAACCCTCAATGAGATAGATTGACAAAATAGTCACCATTTTTATTCAAACATACCGATAAGGTTACCGTGAGTCAGAGACACTCAGAGCCAATTAACAATCCAAGCATAACCTTGAAGCAATATTAAAAATATATCTAACCCTGTGGTTCACAAACCTGGCTGTATAATTGAATTTGATAATTATATGGCCAGGGTTGTACTTATTATATGCTTATTAAAAATATAATCCTACTACCTCTATCCATATATAATAAATCAAAATCTACAGTGGTTGTACTTTATAATCTTTATTTCTCTTCTAAATCTCTCTTGGTGGCCTGAATATATAGCAAGTTTGGTATTCACTGATATAATTCTCCCTTTACCCCCTATATTTCTCAGATAGGAATATTGAAGTCCAATTAGATAATTGGTGGTATATTCCAGAATAAAAACTGAGTCTCTAACATATCCAGATATTCTATCCAGAAACCCAGGTTGGCCTTTAGTTTGACCTAATTAAAATATGGGACTAAGTAGGGGAATAGTTGAAGGTCAATTCTGAGTCATAATGAGGAGAGATTTTCATGCGAATACAGGAAAGTGTGTAATATGTTAGGTAATGGGGTAACCTGATGGGGAATATTCTTTAGCTTATTATTTAGAAATGATATCTTAACTCAAAGAATTGCAATAAGAGACAGGACTTATACCAAGTAACAGGTACATTATGAAAAAAGCCTTTCAAATATTTTTGTTGTTGTCTTGAGTCAGCTTTGTACAACAGAATTAAACACTGCACTATCCCGACAATTGTTTTGTTTGAGCCCAATCTTGCAGCCACTGTTGTCAAGCCATCTCATCAAGAGTCTTATTCTTTTATCTGACCTTCTATTTTGTCAAGCAGGGACTGATATATCCTGATAACATGCTCAAAATATATGAGGCTAAGTCTTACTATTCTCACTTCTAAAGAGCATTCTGACTTATTTTAACCTACACTCTACTCCGAATTTTTTTTACCATGTCCTGAGTTCAGCCCCACCCCTCAAACTCACGGCATTGAACACGTTTTATGACTAATTTCACAGAACTCAATCCAAATTGTTGGCTTCTATTGTTGTTATGGCAGCCAGTTGTACCCAGGTACAGCCACACAATATGTTCACTTGATTGTAAACCTCTCTATATCCTGTTCGGTCCTAGAACGTCACAGTGACGAGAGTGTGGAATACTTGTGGGAATCCACTCAGTGATTTCAATGCATTTGCAAACCTGGAAGCCTAGAGAAATTAATACTCCATGGAGCCAGTGCTTAAATATTCATCTCTTCTGTGTTCTTAGTGGCCCAGGGAAAAAAGTGTCTCAAAGGTTTCTCAGAGAGATTGATTCAAAGTTTTCCATAAAACACCGTTCGGTCGACTTTTCTTCTTTCCCTGCTCCACTCTTTCTCTTTCCTCCATACCTGTTCCCTGGTATCATTTTAAAAACTAAACCACATGCATACAAATCCATGTCTCCGTTGCTGCTTTTTGAGGGGGAATACTAACTAAGAAGTGAAAAAAAGTATTTGAAGTATGTCTTATTAAAATGTCTTCCTCCACTTAAGAAATAGCAGTGTGATAATTAGGGTTGTGTCAGATTGGCGTGGCTGAGGTTCTTTGGCAATTGAAGCTTCCCCCATGATGTGACCTAACAGTAATATAATCAACTTTATGACGGGGTATGCTATGAGCAGCTAAACTGTTATGAGAAGATAATAGTGAAGTGTAACCCCTTACTCAGGTCAGAGTCCTGATAATATTTCCTAAGAGGTGTAGCCAACTTCAAAAATAAGTGGATGCTATAGCGAGCTGCTTCACTTCCTGCTGGTCTGGATCCTGGCTCATCAACCTTTGTTTCTTTGGACTTGAGTCCTCCAGGTTGCCTGCTTGGCGTCATCAAAGACTGCTGTCTGACCTTATGACCCTGGATGCCCCTCCAGCTACCAGCTGAGGTCTTCCTAGGTTCTTTTCCTGTTTCCTGTCCCAGCAAATTTTCAAATTGTTCATGAAGTAGTAGAAACTCCAATTTGTGTTACTTGAATATGCCCCAGCAAAATGTCAAATTTTCACATTTTAATAGTAATTAGCCAGCCAAGAGGACTCTATGTTTTGATCTGCTATATTCATAATATGAATTATCTGTGTGATCATCCAGATTGCACTGTTAATGTGATGGAAGGGAACCAGTTTTATTCACTTTTGTATCTTTAGAACTACATGTAAAACCTGGATGGCAGCAATTATGAGGGTTAAGATAAATTATAATTGAAGAATTTAGCAAAGAAACTATCATGTGGGAGAACTTTGATAAATCTTATCAGTAATACACATACAATAAATATAAAGAATATGTATAATTTATGGAGCGAATGAGACAGAGATAAGGGGTGGTGAAAGTTAGATGATCTTGAAAATGATGACAGAGGAGCAAATATAACTTGGATGATGAAGTTTTACAGAAGTAGTTACCAAGCCAAAAACCAAACTCACTGTCATTGAGTTGATGCCAATCCATAGCAAACTTACAGGACAGGGTAGAACTGCCCATGTGAGTTTTCAAGTCTATGACTCTTTACAGGAGTAGAAAGCCATGTCTTTCTCCCATGGAACATCTGGTGGTTTTGAACTTCTGACCTTGTGGCTAGCATTCCAATGTATAACCACTACACCACTAGGGCTCCTGAAGAAGTGGCAGAATAAAATTTTTTTTATTCAAAACTTTATTTAAAGCTCATCTGCTTAACCCAAAGACAGACTCTCAGCATTTTTGAGTACTCAACCCTGTCTCTACTTCCTTTCTCAACACCAACATTATAGTTTTCAAATAATCATCTCAACCATACCATGAAGTCCAAATTGTGAAGTCGAATGATGTTTCATTTATACCTCCAGTGTTTATTTTCTGGATCTATTTCTAGGGTCAGTGGAAATTCCTCCTGCCATGCAGCCCCCAGCCATAATTAATGCTTGCTCTGCCTTCTCAGCGAGAAGCTCAGAAGCTCACATCCTATTAAAGCTTGAGGGGATAATTCATATTACAGGCTCTTTTCCTGACATTCTTATTTTAAAGAAGATGGAATTTTAGACAAAAATATAAATATATAATTATGAAATTTCATTCAGCATTAAGTTGATGAGAGGCACAATTTGGTCAGAATGAAGCAGCAGAAGTCATGTTTACTGTTGTTATTGGGTACCATTCAATTA
>NW_022111365.1:7688180-7689703 GCF_000313985.2 Echinops telfairi | reverse complement strand
TGAAAGGCTGTCATTTGAAATACCTTCAGCCTCTGAAAAAGTAAGTAAAATTAAGCTTATCTATCAATTGCATATAGGATCTATTCTATGGCAATGATTTTTGTTTGTTTGACTTTTCCTTTGGGTTTACTAGTTACACAGTTCTAGGCTATGTTTAATCTTAACCTACATTTAGTATTTTAAAACTCTTTAATATACACATTCATACATAAATGGCATGTGTAATTAATATGAAAACTATCAATAAGAATGAACTTGGAAGTATAATTGAAGGTTAAAAAAATTTTTTTAAGCAGTTGCATTTGTGTCAAATCTGACTCATGGAAACTTTTCCTCAAGGATATCAAAGGTTTCCATGGGCCTCCATAGGATTTTCTTTTTTTTTTTTAATGGTGTATTTGAAAATTTTTAACAGTTTTATTGACATAATTCACAGATCATACAAATCAAGATTTAAAGATATTCTTTAAAGAGTTGTGCAATCAACACAATTACTGTCTCTATAGATTTACCTGTCCTAAATTTCTTATCATGGAAAACATAAAATAAAAACGTTTAAACACTTAACAATATTAACAAAACCAAACAGAAAAACTTCAATCAAGAAGAAAGCAGGCAGAAAATATTAAAAGCCTGAACTAATTTTAATGGCTCAGAAAGGATAACAAATGATAAGGTGTTCAATTTTAACCTAACTACATCTGCATTAGTCCACTTTCCAATGTATCCTGTCTTATAACAAGGCTATTCACTTCCCTGGTGAATGGTCAGAGGAGATTCACTGGAGGCTAGTCCATGTGGGGACCCTGCAAATGGATTTTGGGCTTTTACTGTCATCCATACACTTCTGCAAACTGAGTAGTTAAAATTTAAGTTCTAATACCATTACTTTCTCTGGTCTTGTATTTTATTATTTACAATCCTTGGATCACACATGCTGGTGTGCTTCTTCCATGTGGACTTAGCTGTCACCACATTTAGATGGTTACTTGTTTTGAGACAAATCTTTAAGACCCTAGATAGTAATCAGCTGCTTCTTCCCACACTAGAGCATCTCAGCCTTAAGTCCAAGGACTTAAGTTCCTTTACTCTGCTATGGATGTGTTTAAGGTGAAGTTCAGTTTGCTCTATGGGGTTTCCAAACTGGATCTTTCTGTTGTGGCTTATGAAGGATGTTGTGCAACCAATGTCCTGGTTGTCTACAGCACTAGGTCTGGATCCAAAAAGACTGGGTATAAACTAGGTCAAAAGTGCCCAGTTAGGAACATAACCCCAGTTGTATTCTCCCACTGGGGGTCTATAAAAGTAATATCAAGGGTTCTGATCCCTCAGGTTCAGTGACTCATCCCATCAAGGTGTTTGGTTATGTCTAAGAGATTTTCATAACATTTCCCCCCTGTATGTTCCCACTATACTTATGGATATATTTACACCCAAAGTCAATACCCATTTGCAAATATTCCCTGTCAAAATTATGTATGTCTACTTCCACCCTCCCTCTCACACTTGTTCAGCTTGTGTGT
>NW_022111365.1:7669092-7670926 GCF_000313985.2 Echinops telfairi | reverse complement strand
TTAGGTAAACTTAAGGGGTAGTGAGTTTAGGTGAATAGTGGAGAAATCATTTGACAAGCACAGCAAGGATGATCAAAGAATCTAATCAATGTCATTTAGTTGAACATTTAGAAATTGTTGGATTGGTATATGTTTTACTGTGTATACTTTCACCAAAAAAATTAATAAACTATATATTTTTTAATGATTTGGTTTTATTCACCTTTCCTTTCTTCTTCTTCCTCCAAGAGTTATGCCCCTGACTACTGGAAGATTAAACTAAGCATGTGGGCTTCATTCTCTGAGATTTCTCTCTCCAGGACAAGCCTGTCATCTTGTGCTCTCTCCTGCTTTGTAGAAAAGGCCTGTTATTTTCTAGTTCTGCTTGAACCTAAGTTTCTAAAAATTTATAATGTGATATTTTCAGTGAAGTAACCAAAGAATTCTATTGTGGCTGCAAATCTACACTTAAGGTGTCCTTTTCAGCTTGAGAGAGACACCCCACTTCATTATTTTTCCCCAAACCATTTTATTAGAGCTAATCCAGACATACTATTGCATAGTTCAATACCATCAAGCAATATTGTACAATTGCTACAATCAGTTTCAAACATTTTCTTCTTTCTTGAACTCCCTGATATCAACTACCTTTTAACCACCCCACCTCCCTCCTTAATCATACCCCCCACCTCGGGAACACTTATTCTAGTTGTTGTTTCTATAGGTTCATCAATCCTGGGTTTCATATACCGACACACATAACAAAGATTCAAGAAGGCGACCTGCAATGACAAAATCCATCAGAGATAAAGCCCAGTATGGAAAAAAAAAAAAGAGAGAAAAGAAACACAAAAAAGATCGACAACCAGATCAAGTCCAAAGTATATCAGCAGGGAGATCAAATGACAAGGTTTTAACCATTCAAGTAAATCGACTGTAGTCAACCCTCCAATACTTTGTCTGGTAACCAGTATACTTCCATCCTTCAGTTATGGTTAAAGGAAAATCACCTGAAGCTTATTTCCTGAGTAGAGCTTGCAAGTGTATTTTGGAATTCCACTGTCATCCATAGCCTTCTACAAACCAGAATCTCACAATTTAAGCTCTGATACTATTCCTTCCTTCAGATATGTATTACATAATTTACAATTCTGGGGTCATGGATGTTGGTGTGCTTCTTCCATGTGGACTTAGTTGAAGTTACACTTAGATGGCTGCTTGTTTGGAAACAAGCCCTCAAGTCTCCAGATGCTATTTTATCTGATAACCAGGCACCATCTAATTTCTTCACCACACTTTGCTATTGCACCCATATCTTCTGTGTTTCCTTCATGAGGGCAAGTTTCAGGCAGAGCCATGTCATAAGAACTAGTTGTTCTTATACTGGAGGTAGGATTAAATGTGAGCTCAAAATCTATTCCTAAATCTACATGTTTTATCTGCTTCTGGCTCCTCTTTGAGGCCTTGTTAGCTTATGGGAGTAGAGAATCTTCTTTTGAAGTGACTCTATCCTTTAATAAAACTGTGGATAATTCTTTGCTGCTGTTTGCATGTGTGTCAGCATGGCTTACCTCTGGGCCCTAACAAACTACCTAGGTTAGGCAGTCAGGCACTTGCTAGTTTGCCAGTGGCCAACAGACAGGCATTGAACATCACATGTCTTGGTGCCAGGTGTGCCTGGGGCAGTCTCTGGCTTAGAGGAGGGGAGGTGGAGCGAAGGCCTGAATACTGGCACCATGGAAGTTCTCTCCCTAGTCTGGTTACTGGCACCAAGTAGATGAAAAGAGGCTAGGTTGCTGGCATGGTCACAATCTGTTCTTCAGACTTGTTTGGTGCCATGAAGGACCCCAGGAGG
>NW_022111365.1:7664943-7668888 GCF_000313985.2 Echinops telfairi | reverse complement strand
TTCCTGATGATTTTCACATAGTTGTTCTGAAAAAGTGTCATTGTGTGAGTTTTCAGTTGGCCACCTTGTGCCAGCAGTCACACCTTTCCTCATTTTAAACTGCACAGCATCCCCTTGTTCTGGTCAAGTGACTGCCTCTCGGTGTATGTACAGGTTCTGCATGAGGACAATGTTATCCATAATTTTTTTATGATCAACTCAGTTGAATGTCATTGTTTAATCAATAAAACAGAGGTTAACATCTTTCTGGAATTTTCTGCTTTCATCTAAAATCTATTTGACATCACCAATGATATCACTCATTTCACATCCTCTTCTGAATCCACCTTGAATTTCTGTCAGTTCCTTGCCTATGTACTGCTGCAACTGTTTTGAATTGTCTTCAGTATAATTTTACTTGTGTGCAATTTTTTGTATAATTTCTGTAATCTCAATTCAAAAGAAAAGTTAGCATTGGCACAAATATATATCTGCTTTAGTGTGTTACAGATCCACTGTCATGGAGTCAATCTGACTCATAGTGATCCTATAGCACAGGGTAGAACCATCCGTGTGTGTTTCCAAGACTGTAACTCTTCATGGGAGTAGAGAGTCTCATCTGTTCTCCTTCAGAGAAGCTGATGGTTTTGAACTGCTAACCTGTGGTTAGCAGCCCAATGAATAACGTGCTATCCCACTAGTGCTCCTCCAGTGTGAACATTGACTGTTTTTTTAGGTATAGTCCCTCTTTGTATTCCTTCCATCTTCTTTTGATGCTTTACATGTTTTTCAATATTTTGTCAAGAATCCTTTAATATTACAACTTCAGGCATGAACCTTTTTCAAATGTCCTTTCAGGCTCAGCATGTTCTTTCTTTTTATTTTTATAACTTCAGGCCTCTGAGTATTTTATTATAATATTTACTTTGTCTTCTCAAGTCTCCCTTTGAAATCTTTTAATCAGTTCTTTTACATTGTCATTCCCTACCTTTTCTTTAGGTATTCTTGACTCAAGAGCAAGTTTTACCACCTCTTCTGACACCCACTTTTATGTTTTTTCTATCCTGTGTTTTCCTCCTCTGTCTTTTTAAAGACCATTTCCTTTCATTACTCACGATGTGTTTCCTGTCATCTCAAAACGGATCTGTTCTTTGGTTAGCATTCAATATGTTAAATTTGTGATAGGTTTCAGATCAAGTTGGCAGGTTCAGGATTCTCAATGGTTTTGTAGTAGAGGCCAATGTTATCTAATTTAATGTAATCAGGTTCATGATTGGATCTACTATAAACCAAGAAGTTGCTTAGAAGATCACCCTGATGCTATCTCCTATGGGTGTGGCCTATCTAATATTTAAGTAGACAGTGTAGTAAGCTTCATTTCTTCTCACTGGGCTGGATCCCTCATCTTTCATATAGCTATCTGATTCTTGAGTAAACAGCCTGCTTTATTGCCTATCTAACCCGAGAGCTACTGTCTGCTGAAACTAGAATCCATCAGAACCTGTTCACCAGATTTTCACAGCAGCAGCCTGTGGTTAGCATGTTCATCTTTCTGCTTCCTGATCCAATGGCCCCGACAGCTTCGTAGTTCGTGAAAAGCCTACAGCTTATCATTGGACCCATGGACTTGAACAGAACTGAACTTACCCACTCCAACTGTGTGAGCCATATTTTTTAAATATAAATTTCTCTCTTAATATACCTATATAATTGTTATTGGTTTTACTTTTGTAAAGGGCCTAGTCTAACACACTGTACTTGACACAGTCTCTAAATTCAAGTGGGATACACTAAAAGTTGTGTTTTGGCTGTCATGGACTTACTTAATTTTTTTCAGTTTGAAATTCAACATGCATGAAAGCAACTGATCTCTGATCTTGTTCTGACAGATGATGTTGATCTTCTCCCTCCTTTTCTTTCTACAAATGTAGTCAATTTGATTTTTTGGTATTCCATCCCAGGAGGTCCATATATGTTGCTAAAAAATGCATTTGCAATGAAAATTTAATGATCTTGCAAAATTCTATCATATGATCTCTGGTGTCCTTTCTATCATTAAGGCCACATTTCCCCACTGTCAACCCTTTTTGGTCTCCAACTTTCACATTCCAGTCACTAGTAATTATCAATGCTTTCTGACTGCATGTTTGATCAACCTCAGATTATAGAAGTTGGCTAAAAAATATAATTTCTTCATGTTCAGTATTAGTGATTGGCACATAAATGTGAGGAATATTAACTGATATTTTTTTAAATATATGGATATTATTCTTTCAGTGACAGGTTTATATTTTAGGGTAGTTAAAATGTGTATTTTAACTTTGAATGCCTTTCTTCTTCCATTTTTCATTCCTAGTAAATGATTGTTTAATTCAGAATTGTCAATATGAATCCATTTTTTGCTCACTAATGCATAGGATATTGATCTTTCTACAGTTCAAATTATTTTTGACAACTTCATGGTTTCTACACAGATTCATACTTTGTACATTCCACATTTTTATTATTAATGGATATATGCAGCAGTTTCTTTTCATTTTGAGTCATACCATCAGCAAATAGAAGTTCTGGAACTTTAATCCATCCTCATCATTAAGGTTGATTACACTTTGAGGAGACAGCCCTTCCCCTGTCATATTTTCAATGCTTCCAAATTTATGGATTCATGTTCTGACACTACTTTGCTGCCATGCATGGGCCAATTTCTTTAGATGAGACTGTCAGTCCCTTTTTTCTAGTCTTTTTTCTGGAAGCCCCACTAACATCTGTCAACAATGGGAGACTTGTTGGTATTTCAAACAGGGGTGGTATGGCTTTCAGCATCACAGCAACATGCAAGCCACCATAGTATAACAAATGGGTAATGAAATGGTTGAATATGTTGGATATACATACTCAAATCATTTTAACATGAATTCTAATGCACAATATATAACTTCTGTTATACAAGTTCAATTTTATGTACATCCTTAGAATCTCACAGAAGTCATTTCAAATAGAAACCTATCATATGCCATATATTCTCATTGGAAAGGCTCTCTGACTCTTTTTATTGAATTTGTGGGTTGTTCTTACATTCCTGTCAAGTATACAAATGTGTGCTATACTCAGTAACTCTCTTATGATGCTTCCTGATCTATCAAACAATTGAAGGTTAATGTATGTAAATGAGGATATATATATAATATATATTATATATATACAGGAGCATGTAATGATTTGCATCATATATATATATATATATATTTTAGTGTTAGCAAAACGGAAGTCATTATAGAGAGATTTAAGTTTTGGGAAAGGTACAGTCATACAGCAAAAGTAATTCAGTCAAGATCATAATACACTTGTATTTCTCTCTGCTTATAGTACCACAGGAAATCAGTGAAAAGGACTTTTGGAAAAATACTGGTTCACTTAAAATTGATGCATTTGAAAGGAAGTCCTCATAAAAACTAACTCTGGGTATTCAGCTCAGGCGGAAGAGGAGGTGGAGTGAAGGGAACCACCAGCTTGGTGTACTCTGCCCCTCTCTCCCCTCTGGTGAGGACTGAGAGACTTCAAGCTGTGGCCAGAGGCTTGGGGGAACATGTGAAATGCCAATGCCGGGCAGCTGGAGCCAAATCCATACCCTCCCAACACCATGTACCCTGGAGGTTCCAACCCTGCCCATCCATCACCTGTGAACCCTGCCTGCCCGCCAGGCCACTTTCCCACTCCCCCAGGAGTGCCCCAGGGGAACCCAGCTGTTGCCCCTCAACCTGTACCACAACCAGGGTATCCGGCATGCCAACCCCCAGGGCCCTACCAACCTCCTAGCCCCTATCCACCTCCATATCCACTACCTTTTCCTGGGATGCCTCCTATGAATCCCTTGGCTCCTGGCATGGTAGGAACACAAATGGTGATGGACAAGAAGATTCTGAAGAAAACCCATAAAAAGATGCAAAAAAAACAGAAGCAAGGCAA
>NW_022111365.1:7660090-7664354 GCF_000313985.2 Echinops telfairi | reverse complement strand
TCCGAGATATGGAAAACACTTCAACGTACACATTCCAGGAAGGATGTTTCTCCACAGCACATCTACCCCCCAGAAATGCTAATATAAAGCTGTCTCCTACAGGTGCCTGGCTCCTCCCTCTGCACATATGCAGCTGAAAGATGCTCCTCTCTAAGAGCTTTCACTCCCTTTGTCCCTTATTCTTTTTTTTAATCGTTTTATTAAGGGCTCATACAACTCTTATCACAATCCATACATACATCAATTATGTAAAGCACATTTGTACATTCATTGCCCTCATCATTCTCAAAACATTATCTCTTGCATGCCTGGTACTCCCTTTTAAGTATTCCTGTTGAGAATTTGGGCTATTCAAGATGTGTACATTGCCCATTTAGTTGATGTGTATATGTAACAAGAGGCTTGCAGGCCCCAAGTACTATAAATACCTATTATTGAATAAATACTGGACTCTTCTCCTCCCCCCAAAAAACTGTCTCTGAAGTGACAAAAACCTCAGAATTTTCCATGGCGTTTCATTGTGTATACAAAACCAAAAACCAAATTCACTGCCACTAAGTCAATTCTGACTCCTAGTGACCCAATAGGACAGGGTAGAACTGCTCCTGTGGGTTTTAAAGATTGCAACTCTTTACAGGCTTAGAAAGACTCATCTTTCTCCTATAAAGGGGCTTGTGGTTTTGAACTGCTGGCCTCATGGTTACAATCTGTCCTGAGGGATTTATAGCTTGTTTGCACCTTAAAAGTGAGGCTAGTGTACTTTTGACATGCTATTGGGAGAAAACAGGTCCTGAAAAAAAGACATAAACTAGAGAATCAACAGAAGAAATGAAAAGCAAGGGAAGGGAAAGGAAGGGGGTGGGGGGAGGAGAAAACCTAGGTGATGGTCCTTTTTTTCACCCCCTTTCCCTTCCCTTGATTTCTCCTCTGCTTTTCATTTCTTCCCCCAGCCCCCACTTTCTTTTCTCTTAGCCTTCCTTTTTCTATTCTCTTTATCTCCCTCCTCCTTTACTATTGCTAGCTGCCATCACATCAGCTCCAACTCATCGTACAATAGAATGGACCACTTCCCTGCCCTTCAACATCCTCACAGACACAGAATGACACAGTATCTAAAACCATAACAACTGTGAGGATGGCCTTTGCCTTAGTTGGGGATGGCAGGACTCAGAGAGAAGAAAACTAAGGGGTCAGGGTACCAGGTAAGGGTCAGTATCCTCTTCCAGTCAAGGAGTGACAAGAAGTAAGTGAGAAAGGGTTTGAGAGGGGATGTTTGGTCCAAGTTCCTGGTACTCTAAGTGATATCTAGGATCAGGGCGCTAATCCAGAATTAGTTTGCTCAGATCCAGAAGTTGGCTGAGGTCAGGGTTTGTTTTCCAAAGGAACATTTTTTGCCCAGAGGGCAGCTAAGGGCAGGGTTCCTGGTTCTGGAAAGGGTTTTTTCCAGCTGAGGGTGTCTACAAATAGGACATCAGTCTTTTACAGCATATTCTGTTGGTCTGTTGAGTGGAAGTTTTACATCTACAGACACAGAGGTGGTGCACCCAGAGCTCGATCCATGAAAACATGCCTCCAACCTAAGGTGGAACAGGGCTTGTATAGGGGTTGGTGTCACCCAACAATGGGTGGGTGTACTTTAAAGCTGGCCACACTTCTGGTCAGGAGGGTATGGGGTACAAGAGATGGATCACATCTTTCTGGTGGTCAGCCAACAGTGTGAGCACTCACACTGGGCCTGCACAAGCAAAGTTGTTCATCAAGTGATGACAAGGATGGTGAGACTTTGTCTCACATACTTTGCATATGTTATCAGGAGAGACCAGTCTCTGGACAAGGACATCGTGCTTGGTAAAGTGAATGGGGTAGCAAAAAGAGGAATTGACACAGTGCCTGAAACAACGGACTCAAACACAAGAATAATTGTGAGAATGTCACAGGACTGGGTAGCTAAGAGTTGAAACTGGCTCAACATCCCATAACAACTCTTGATTGAATGCTGTTTGCAAAAGTTCAGAATAGCTGTGTCAAATCAGCTGACAACTCACCCAGAATGTTTGTCCCCTTTCTCACCACTTTTGTTTAGATTATTTTCCTAGTTAGTATTCAAGTCACTTCTTCGCCCTTAAAAAAAATGTCATCAAGTTGATTCTGACTCGTGGGACTTAGAGGACAGGTTAGAACTGCCATTTTGGGTTTCCAAAATAGCAACTCTTTACTGGAGTAGAAAGCTTCATTTTTTCCCCCTCAGATGACTGGTGATACCAACCTACCAAACTTGTGGTTAGCTGCTCAAAGTGTAACCACTCTGCCACCATCTTCATGGGTTAGACAATTAAGTATAATTAACTTATATCTACTTAAATTAATAAGTCCATGAGAGCCAAAACTAACCTAACAGTTATCCCACTGAAGTAGGGGAACATCTCAAAAACAGATTTGACACACTGAATACTAATGACAGATCTGAAAAACCATGAGATGACCCAAAGTTCATCATATATGAAGAAAGCAAAAGGTCATTAAAAAGACAAGAAAGAAAGAAAAGACCAAGGTGAATATCAAAGAGATTCTGACATTTGCTCTTGAATGTAGAGTAATTAAAATAATTGGAAGAAATGATGAAGTAAAAGAACTGAACAGAAAATTTCAAGAGGCAACACGAGAAGGCAAAATATTAAGGAAGAACAAACTCAGGATATCTCAAGCTAAAAGAAAAGAAGATAAAATTCAATAACGGCGTTGCAACACTTAAGTATTACGTGGGAAATATATTGAATGGTGCAGGAATCATCAAAAGATGATAGAAGAAATAGAGTCACTGTACCAAAATCACTACATTGAACCATTAAGAGGTAGCATATACTCAAGAACGAATGGTATTGAAGGAAGAAGTCCAAAGTGCCCTGAAGACACTAGCCAAAAATCAAGGCTCCAGGAATTAATGTAACACCAATTGAAATGTTTCAACTAGCTAATGAAGCACTGGAAAAACTCACTCATCTATGCCAGAAATTTTGGAAGATAGCTACCTACCTGGCCAACTGACTGGAAGAGATCCATATTTGTTTCTACTTTAAAGAAAAGAGACTCAACAGAATGTGGACATTATATAAAAATAACATTAGTATCACATACAAGTAAAATTTTCTGAAGATAATTCAACAGTTTCAGCAGTACATGAATAAGGAGCTGCCAAAAATTCAAGCTGGGATCACAAGAGGACATGAAATGAGCAATATCATTACTGACATAAGATGGTTCTTAGCTGAAATCAGAGAATGCCAGAATGCTATTTACTTGTATTTTACTGACTATACAAAGGCATGTGACTGTCTGGATCATAACAAATAATGGATATACCATGGAGTGAGAATTCCAGGGCACTTACCTGTGCTCATGGAACCTGGACCTCACAAACAGGCAGTCATTTGAACAGAAAAAGGGGACAGTGCATGATTGAGAATCAGGAAAAGTGTGAGTCAGGGTTGCATTCTTTCATAATACTTAAGCAATATGTATACTGAGCAGTTTCTCTGAGACACTGGAATACAGTGGCAATTGTGGAATCAGGATCTGAGGAAGGCTTATTAACAACCTGCAAAACACAAATGACACAACTTGCTGAAAACCAGAAATCTTGAAGCACTTGCTGATAAAAATCAAAGACATCAGCCTTCAGTATGGATTGGAAGTCAACGTAAAGAGAAACAAAATACTCACAACTGGATAGATAGAAAACATCATGATAACTAGAGAGACCATTGACATTTTCAAGGACTTCATCTTACTTCAGTCTGCAGTCAATGTTCAAGGAAGAAGCATTCAAGATAGCTGGTGTATTTGTGCTGGGCAAATCTGTTGCCTAAGATCTCTTAAAACTACTGAAGATCAAAAAAGTCACTGTGGGGAGTAAGGTACATCTGATCTAAGCCATGGTATTTTCATTCACCTCATATACATGTGAAAGTTGAACAGGGAATAAGGAAGTTCTCAAAAGAATTAATGCATTTGAATTATGGTGAAGAATATTGAAAGTACCATGAACTCCTCATGCCTTTGGATCAACAGGTCAGGAAGGGTGTCACTCTATTGAGTGGTGTGATTGATCCTCATTATCAAGGAGAAATTGGACTGGTGTTACATAATGGAGGTAAAGAGGAATATGTCTGGAATCCAGGAGATCCCATAGGCTGACTCTTAGTGCTACCATGCCCTGTGATTAAAGTAAATGGTAAATTACAGCAACCCAATCCTGACAGAACAT
>NW_022111365.1:7656826-7658378 GCF_000313985.2 Echinops telfairi | reverse complement strand
AAAAAATCCCACGGGCCAGATGCTTTCACAGGAGAATTCTAGCAAGAATTCAGGGAAGAACTAACACCACTCCTACACAAACTCTTCCAGAACATAGAAAAAGACAGAAAACTCCCAAACTCTTTCTATGAAGCTAGTATAACTCTGATACATAAAGCCGAAAAGGATCCCACAAGAATTGAGAACTATAGACCAATATCCCTAATGAACGCTGATGCAAAAATCCTTACCAAAATACTGACCAATAGAATACTAAAGCAAATAAAAAATAATTCACTGTGACCAAGTGGGATTCATACCAGGGATGCAGGGATGGTTCAACACATCAAAGACCATTAGTATTAATCACCACATCGGCAGGAAAAATGGTAAGAACTGCATGATTATATCGATAGATACGGAAAAAGCATTTGACAACATCCAACACCCATTCCTGTTTAAGACACTCAAGAAGATAGGAATAGAAGGAAAATTCCTCAATACTTAAATAACTATATATGAAAACCCAACAGATAATGTGGTAGTCAATGGAAAAAAGACTAAAACAATTACACTGAAAAAGGGGACCAGACAAGGATGCCCCTTGTCCCCACTCCTATTTAACATAGTACTGGAGGTTCTAGCTAACATCATAAGACAAAGAAAAGTCATCAAAGGTATTCATCTGGGTAAGGAAGAAACAAAATTAACATTATTCGCAGACCATATGATTCTCTACATCAAACATCCCCTAAATTCCACAAGTGGAGTGTTGGAAGTGATAGATGAATATGTCAGAGTGGCAGGATAAAAGATCAACTAACAGAAGTCTATCAGTCTGCTATAGACATCAGACAAGATCACAGAAGAGAAAATTAAAAAGGTAGTACCCTTTACAATAGCTGAGCACAAACAGAAATATCTAGGGATATACCTGACTAAAATAACGAAAGATTTGTACGAGGAAAATTATAGAACACTATTACAAGAAACCAAGAGTGACATCAACAAATGGAAGAATATCCCATGCTTGTGGGTTGGAAGATTCAATATAGTAAAGATGCCAGTTCTGCCCAAGGCACTATCCTGATACGAATACCAGCATCCTTCATCAAAGAATTGGAAAAACTGATTGCCAACTTCATATGGAGAGGAAAGAAGCCCAGAATTAGCAGAAAACTCCTCAAGAAGGACAAAGTGGGAGAGCTTGTTCTACCTGACTTTAGCATGTATTGTATGGCCACAGAGTCAAAACAGTGTGATACTGGTATAATGTCAGATATTCAGACCAATGGAAAAGAGCTGAAGACCCAGAAATAAAAACATCAGCATACAGGCAACAGATTTTTGATAAGGGTTCAAAAAATATCAAATGGAAAGTGGATTCCCTCTTCAATAAATGGTGCTGGAATAAATGGATATCTACCCACAGAAAAATGAAGCCAGACCCTTACCTCACGCCATGCACAAGAATAAACTCAAGGTGGATCACAGACCTTAAGGTAAAACCCCAAACTATTAGGGCCATTAATGAGGGAATTGGACAAACATGAGAACCTTGGCACAGGGAATA
>NW_022111365.1:7642434-7653267 GCF_000313985.2 Echinops telfairi | reverse complement strand
ACCACAAACATCAAGCAGAAAGCAAAGTTTAGAAAGGAAAGGAAACCACCTGAAGAAGCCAGTAGCTTCTCAAGTGATTTGCTGCCAAAAGAGCTCTGTCTAGGGTTGTTTGTTTGTTTGTTTGTTTGTTTTCTTGAATGTGGGATGCTTGGCCTGTGTGTGTCTACAGGTTATGAATGGATCAATCCATGACCCGGTCATATTTCTCAGGTCCAAACATAAACCTAATCATGTGTTGGCCATGGTTGGGGTCTTGTATAGGAAGTAAGGAGGTAAAGGTCATCAAAAAGAGTCATGGATTTGCTGACTTTGGAGTTTAAAATTCGCCTAGGCAGTGGAAATCACCCCTCCAGACATCCTGCCACTCCTGGTGCTTCCCGCTGGGCCTCTTTTCCCTCTCTACCTTCGGGCTCTCTATCTCCTATTTCTCAATAGCTTTATTAACAATATATTAGCAATGATATATTATTGAGTAATATTAGTTCTTTTGAATGTTTATTACTTGTGAATGAAAATACATGAATGAAGAGTCCTTATGATTCTATGTTCTTATGCCTTTTAACCGTCAGCCATTCAATCCTACCAGTCTACAGATAGAAGTGTCAGGATGAGAAATTCAACATTCCTTACAAATTTAATATTCCTTTACTGAAATCATACTGTTTATTTTCATAAAATCATTGAATTTGGATTTTAAAACCCTTTAGAACAAATATTTTAAAACTAGTTGGTTGTGCCTAATGATAAATATTTCATTATGGGATAGTAGTAACTGATGATAATGTCGTTGATTATCATCAATGATAATCATCACTGATGATGATGTTGTTAGTAATGACTAATGTGGGGGTGCTGACGATAATGAGGCTTTTGTAGTAAGATGTCACAGTGCTAGAATTAGATATAAGCTTCCAAATCTATGAAATAACTCTCCCAACTAAAGGAAAAAAATTAACACACCTGAAAAACAAAATCATGATGCACAGGTGGAAATCATGATTCTAATTGCTCCAGTGGTAAAGACCTCAGCCTCTGGAGTGAATACTTCCCGAGAGAGGTTCTGCGTATACATATATATATATATATATATAATCCCAAGACTCTCAACGTTGGTGACTCATTCTTTAAGATTGTGTCAGTCCCTTTGATTAATTATAAATTTTTTTTAAACTTCCCAGTGCCATTGAGTGGATTCTGACTCTTAGCAATATTATAGAGGGTTTCTGAGACTGTAAGTCTTTTCAGGAGCAGACAGATACATCTTTTTCCCTCCTGGCAGCTTGAGTAAGTATAGAACTAAATATAAATATTTTCTGACATTTATTCCCTGATTGTTGAAACTAAAGAATTCCTTAAAAATTCTGGAAAACTGTGCTCCATTTTCCCTCAAGACAGGCAGATAACTGCAGATTTAAAATACTTGTAATTATTTCCCCTAAACTCTTGTTTCTATGCAGTCTCTTTACAAACATGCTTCCTTTTATCTTTCAATGCTTACCCCCTGCCCTTTTTTGGTGGAGGGTGTTCTGTGTTCTCATTAACAGCAACCTGAGCATCTGATGACCTGGTAAAACAAGATTTCGCTATGGAATAATGCTCATATTGGCACTACTGTGCACTGTGAAGGGTGTCCACTCTGTTCTGCTTTGTAAAGCATTTTGACTTTTGGTAAAGGTGTATTATAAATGAATTTCCTATGTTTCTTATTGTTTCATGAGACTAAAATTGGGAAAATAGGGAATATATATTGTTATCTACAAGAATATTGCTTTGTCCCCTGTAATAAAATTAGTTTTTATTAGTCAATACTGCTAGTTGTGAAGCTGTTTGTGTCACAGTAAAACTGTGTGCCATAGAATTTTGAATAGCTAACTTTTTAGAAGCTTATAGCTAAGCATTTCTCCCAAGGTGGCTCAGGATTGACATAAATCACCAACTTTTCAGATAGCAGCTAGGTATGCTGTTTATACTACCCAAGGACTTCTTCCTTGTTTGTAATAAGTGGAAATAATATTTTTAAATCTTACAGTTATTATGATGTCAAATATATCTCTGTCAATAATTTAACACACAAAAAAACATAATGAACTAGAGATATTCTTGTCTTCACAACAATCCTAAGGGTTTGAAGACGGTAGAAAAAGAATACCATTAAGGCCAGAAATCAGGTAAGGTAATATGTTTTAAAGTGATACACCAAAAGTTGCACATATAAGAAAATCTAGTAGTATATGTACCACCAACCTTAGTCTGTGGATAGTCAGAAGATGGAGCTTTTGTTGTTGAGTGCCATCAAGTCAGTTCCGATTCATAGGGACCATCCTCACACTTGCTCTAATGTGTGAGCCCATGATTGCAGCCATGGTGTCAAACCATCTTGTCAAGGGCCTTCTTTTTCAGCGCCCCTCCACTTTACCGAGCATGATGTCCTTCTCCAGGGACTGGTCTCTCCTGACAGCATGTCCAAAGTATGAGACAAAGTCTTGCCATCCTTGCCTCTCTTTAGAGAGGCATTCTGTAGACTTGTTGGCCCTTTGGGGAGCCCATGGCACTTTCAATAGTCTGCCAACACCATCATATAAGTGCATTGATTCTTCTTTAGTCTCCCTTGTTCAGTATCCAACTTTCACACCCATGTGAAGCTATTGAAAATACCATGGCAGGGGGAAGGGGAAAAGGAAAACGAGCTGATTCCGGGAACCCAAGAGGAAAGCAAATTTTGGGAGTAATGAGGGCAACAAATGTATAGATGTGCTTTACACAATTGATCTATGTATTGTGATGAATTGTATGAGCCCCAATAAATTGATTTTAAAAAAAAAGAAAATACCATGGCTTGAGTCAAGGGCACCTTAGTTCTCAAAGAAACCTGCTTGCTTTTCAACACTTTAAAGAGGTTTTGTGCAGTAGATTTACCCAGGGCAATACATTGTTTAATCTCCTGACTGCTGCTTCTATGACCATTGACTGTGGATCCAAATGAAATTCTTGACAACTTCAATCTTTTCTCCATTTATTATTATATGTTACATGTAAGCAATTTTAGGTTGGTTATATGTCCAATTTTATGCCAAAAACAAAACAAAATAAAACTCACTACCATCAAGTCAGTTCCTGCTCATAATGATCCTACACAGCACTGTAGAACTGCCTCCTATGGGTTTCTGAGACTATAACTCCTTATGGGAATAGAAAGCCTCATCTTTCTACCTCTAAACAGCTAGGGATTTTGTTCAAACTGCTGATCTTGTGGTTAGCAGCCTAATACATAATTACTCAGTTGTAATAAAAAATGCACCAGAAATTATCAATGTCTATCCTCTACTTATCTCCAAAATTTTAACAAATTTAACTGACTATATAAATAATGTGCTGCACTAAGATATCCACCACAAGATAACTTTAACTTTTAGAGCTTTGATTTTGTACAGTGTATGTATATTTTCATATAATAAAGGGTATATATATATGAAATATATGCATATGTATTTCATATCTCATGCACATACTAAGACATCAAGTCATAAGTCACACTCAACCATAACAATGCTTCATAGCTATAGGTATGCAGATTTATGACTACCAACCAGAAGCAAGGTAAGAAGATCATGATCAGGAAAATAGATTTACGTTTGAGTTTTAAGCTCATGACATTTAAAATCCAGCACTTTGATTTTCTATATAGAAAAATAGGAATTAAAATCCTGCTCTAAATATATTTCTCCCTCATACTCATGAATTTTAAGAGGAGCTTATGAGATTTACCTTGAAAGAAATGTGTAAATTAAAATGCATTTTACACAGGTTACTAATAATATAAAGAAGCAAATAAAATTGTAGAAATTTAAGCTTTTAGATTCCCAGAGACAGAAATATCTGTACATACCATAACCCAGCAATAATAGTTCTTGGTTTCTAGAGAATGTGTCTATCATTTGAGTGCTTTGCCACTAGGGAGATAGAAGTGACATGGTTATGACATTACAATTTTAATATAATAGTAATATAATAATTACTGCTTGCTCACTTACTATGGGCAATGCTATATGCCAATATATAAGCTGTCCCACAGACCAACTAAGTAAATATTTCTGTGGGTAGAACCCAAGCATTAACACATTTCAAATATTTCAAGTGATTGCAATATGTAGCCAATATTAATATATGGATTGTTATAAGGGCTGCAAGAGCCCCCAATAAAATTATCTCTTACTTAAAACATAAATTTTTAAAAAAGAACTTTTCTCTTTTTCACTGCCCCTCCACTTTACTAAGTGTGATGTCCTTGTCCAGGGGCTGATCTCCCCTGATAATATGTCCAAACATATAATATGATATGAATAATCCTGTGTTATCTTTATAAACATCCTGGAAATTGATTATTTTCAATTTCTTCATTTTCCAATGCAGCAATTGACTCCCCCCTCAAGGATACAGATCTAACTACCATATCGCAGTGACAATGTATGGACAGTATGTTATCACATTCAGTGAATATTTAGAGATGACATAGATGGCAGGAAATTTCATTTCTAAATCAAAGGATCTCCAACTGCAAAATAAACTATTTGTTTCCCTCTGTAGTTGTTCGCTCTGTGGTAGGTGCCATTAAGAAGGTTCTGATTCAGCAACCCCAGGTATAAAAGAATGAAACACTGATTGACACTCATTGTTATATTTGTTACATCTGAGCCTATTCTTGCAGCGACTGTGTCAATCCGTCCCATTGAAGGGCTTCCTTCTTCACTGACCCTCTACCTTACCACTGACCATAGACTTCTCCAGAGACTGATCCCCCCTGATTAGTATGTCCAAAGTCTATGAGACAAAATCTCATCATCCTCCCTTCTAAAGAATATTCTGGCTACTTACTCCAAGACAGATTTGTCCTCTCTTCTGACAGTCCATGATATATTCCATATTATTCATCATATTTGAATACAGCATTTCTTCTTCATTCGTCTTTATTTATCCATTATCCATCCTGATCTTCTGCATGCATCTGAGGTGACAGAAAACACCAAGAAATGGTCAGGCTCATCTTAGTGCTCAAAGTGACATTTTAACTTTTGAACTCTTCGAAGAGATCTTTTGCTGTAGATTTGACCAATGTTATATATCATTTGAGTTCCTTACTGATTCTTCCATGGGTGTTGGTACAAGTAAAATGAAATCCTTGAGAGCTTCAATCTTTTCCCATTTTTCATGTTTTTCTTGGACCAATTGTGAAATTTTTTTGTAATCCACACTGAAGGCTGTGGTATTTGATCTTCATCAATAAGTGCTTCAAGTCTTCTTGCTTTCTGCAAGTAAAGTTGTGTCACTGGCATGCATATCGCAGGTTGTTAAAGAGTCTACCTCAAACCCTGATGCCATGCTCTTCTTTATATAGTATAGCTTCTCAGATTATTTACACAGCATACAGATCAAATAATATGATGAAAGTATGCACAGCTGACACAAACATGCCTTTTCTAGTTTAAACAATGCCATATTATCTTGTTCTTCTTGAAAGACTTCCTGTTTGTCTATGTACAAGTTCCACATGAGCACAATAAGTATTCCAGAATTCCCATTCTTTGAAATATTATCCATAATTATCCTCCAGGCCAGTGTTTCCCAAAGTAGGGCAGACTGCCCTTTGTAGGTGGCACTGACATAACCCAGGGGGTATCAAAATCAGATACTTATACTTTATCCTGGATTATGAGCTATAGAACAAAAGTGTTTAATTCCCAGGGTGGCATTGAGTCTTTTTTTTTTCCTGTAAAAGGGGTGGTAGGCCAAAGAAGTTTGGGAATGAATTTGCTAGACTCCCTAGACTAAAGGTTATCAAATGTTAGCTTACATCAGCATTATCCAAAGAGTTTGTGAAGAAAAAAAACAAACCCAGATTGTTGTGCCAGAATTTCTGACTTAGTAGAATGAAGACCCAAGGGTTCTCATTTCTAATAAGCTCCAGATGATGCCAATGCTACTGGCCCAAGGGCAACTCTTTGAGAATACCTGGTTTAAAATATTTGAAAAACAACAATACAAGTTCAAGATCTTGGCCACTCCACTGATATTTATGATCTTTTAAATGTTCAGGTCCTGGTATTCCTTCCAGTAGAAAGCAGGAATAAGGAGAGGATCCATCAACAAAGAGAAAGGGTGTTTATAATTTTGATGGGATCAAATGGATCTGTTTTGTATCTCATCCCTTGTGAATTTAGTGTCAAGTCTAATAATCCACTGTTACTGAATACTAGTCCTTAAATAGTACCCCTATATATTCTTTTAAGAGTGTTAGAGTTTTAAGTTACACATTAGGTCTTTTATCCATTTTTGCATATATTCTTTTCTATAGTGTCATGTGTGGGTCTAATTTCATTCTTTTGCATGTGGAAATTAAGTTGTCCCTGAACCATTTTTTTTAATCAATTTATTGGGGCTCATACAATTCATCACAATACATAGATCAATTGTGTAAAGCACATCTATACATTTGTTGCCCTCATTATTCCCAAAATTCGCTTGCCTCTTGGGTTCCCGGAATCTGCTCATTTTCCTTTCCCCCCCCCCTCCCCTTCCCTTCCTCCTCCCCTTTCCCCCATGCACCCTTAATAATTTATAAATTATTATTATATCTTATATTACACTGTCCAGCATCTCCCTTCACCCACCCCGCTGCTGCCCATCCCCCAGAGAGAAGGTTATATGTTTTATAGTAACCATCCTTTCATAATTGTTGGATTTGACCATGCTCATCAAACATTAATTGACAGTAGCTATGTGCACTAATTTCTGGAATATTTATTCTATTCCATTGATCTACAGACCTATCATTACACAGGTGCCAGACTGTTTTTATTATTATTGTTACTGTAGCTTTATAATATGTTCTGAGATTGGAAACTGTGTTCCCCTAATCTATTCTTCCTTTTAAAGTTGTTTTAGCTATTTGAGACTCTGCAATTCTACATAAATTTGAAGATTTACTTTTCCATTTCTTTAAAGAAGGTTGTAAAAATGCACATGATTATTGTATTAAATTTATAGATGGTAGTAGGTAATATTGATATCTGGTCAGCACTAAGCCTCCTGGCCCATTACATGACATGAATGAACCTTGAAAACATTGGACTGAGTGAAATAAGCCAATCACAAAAAGTCAAAGTTTATTTTTGTCTGATCTCACTAATATGGTTTATCCAGAATAAGAAAATGTGCAGTAGTTTAGTAGTGATTAGCAGAGGTGGGAAACTGGTAGAAAAGGGGAAGCATTGTTTAGAACATATTTCTGTTTCTGATGGTTAAAAAACTGGCAACAGATACTGGTCTTGGTTGTACAACATGATTGAGCCTCACTCAGTTGTACACATGAAAATGGAGAATTAAGTAATGTTATGATACCTGCATTTTTACAACAATAAAAGAAAAAATCTAGGATCTCTAAGCTTGAGGCAGATATTCAAAACTAGCTTAACCACTAGAATTTCACCCTTAATCATGCTTCTCTTTCCTAACCTCACAGACTTCTAACTTCAGGAGAATGGCTGCAGAAAATCACTCTACAGTTACAGAATTCATTCTAGGAGGATTAACAAATCGGCCAGAGTTCCAGATCCCTCTGCTCTTTCTCTTCCTATGGATCTACACAGTCACGATGGTGGGGAACCTGGGTTTGATCACACTCATTTATCTGAATTCCCAGCTTCACACTCCCATGTACTTTTTTCTCAGAAATCTGTCATTTGTAGATATTTGCTATTCCTCTGTTATTACCCCTAAAATGCTGGTGAACTTTGTGTCAGAAAAGAACAGCATATCTTATGTGGGGTGCATGTTACAGCTCTACTTTTTCCTTGTTTTTGTCATTGCTGAATGTTACATGCTGACAGTAATGGCCTATGACCGCTATGTTGCCATCTGCAGTCCTTTACTTTATAACATCATCATGTCACATCAAATTTGCTTCCTGCTAGTGGCTGTGGTCTACCTCATGGGGTTCATTGGCTCAACAATAGAGACTGGCCTCATGTTAAATCTGTCATATTGTGAGATCCTCATCAGTCACTACTTCTGTGACATCCTCCCTTTAATGAAGCTCTCCTGCTCTAGCACCTATGATATTGAGATGACAGTTTTCTTTTTTGCTGGATTCAACATCATAGTCACCAGCTTCACAGTGCTTGTTTCCTATGCCTTCATCCTCTCCAGTATCCTCCACATCAACAGCAGAGAGGGAAGGTCCAAAGCCTTCAGCACTTGCAGTTCCCACCTTACAGCGGTTGGACTGTTTTATGGATCTACTGCATTCATGTACCTAAAACCTTCCACAGCCAGTTCTTTGGCCCAGGAGAATGTGGCCTCCATTTTCTATACCACAGTGATCCCCATGCTTAACCCCCTAATTTATAGCCTAAGGAACAAGGAGGTAAAGGCTGCCATGCAGAGAACACTGAGAAGAAAAGTGTCTTGATGGAAATTTATGAATCTTTCTAAACTTTAGAAGTAAATTGTAATAAATGCCAGATAAAAATCCAACCGCGAATAGGGAGTAAGCACTGCTCTACAAGGTTGCTCTACAAGGTGAAGTTCTTTTCTTTCTCTCTTCCTTCCTACCCCCTCTCATGTCTTACTATCTGCAACCAGTTATGTTCATGTGTTTTTTTTTTCCTTTAGGATCTTGTCTCCCCAACAGGAGACATTTGTCAAACATTTAATAATTTATAGTTTAACATAAAATTTAAAATTTTCCAGATTGTGTTTGAGAGTCATTCATTACTCTGTTATGTTTATAGAGAAAATATTACTCAACCCATTTGTAACTTTTTTCACTTGGGAGTACACAAAGAAGTGAAAGTTGAACTTAAAAGTCACCCCAGACTGTGGAGCCAGCTCCAATCCCAACTATGTGGACACTCCCCCACCCCACCCCTCAGAAGAATGCACTTCAGAGGACAGCACTGGGGCTCTAGCTTGGGGAAAGGAGCACATCTGATTAGCACACACAGGAGAAACAAAAGGGGATGGAGAAGGAGGGGAGGACATCCTGGCCTACCAAGTCCCAAGGACGATGCTCCTGCTCAGAGCAGAGAACGCACAGAGGACCATAGGGCCGGTCCCACCACAAGACACGAGGTCCCTCACTAAACCATAGCACTGCAAGGGACAATACTGGAGACACAGTGCAGGAAGTGTGCACAATCTGACCCCATCATGCTGGGGCGAAATACTAAGGGCATGCACCAGAGCAGCAAGGGAACAATGTGATGAAATCCATGGGGAATACCAAAAACAGACTTTGGAGACAGAGTATGGCACTCCATCAGACTCGACTGGAAAACACTTATCAAGGCCAACAAACAGATGTTCAACTATTTATAGGCTTTTCCATTTTTGTCAGTGGCTTTCTCTGTGTTGTTGTTTTTTTGTTTTTATTGTTTTGTTGGTCTTGACTTCCTTTGTGCTTGTTAATGTATCTGTATCTCTATCTAGATAAGGTAGGCGGGTGTATTAGTCTGGGTACTTTGGAGAAACAAATCCACAGCAACTCATGTATAAGAGAGAGTTTTATGTAAAGAAAATGTGCATCACGAAAACAGCCCAACGCAATTCTGCCCAAGCCCACAAGTCCAACATTAACCCATTTACCCAACACCAGTCCACAAAGTCCTCCACCTCACAAAACAGAGGCAATGATGCCGACTGCAGGAGGAAAGCTGAGTCAGTGAACGAACAAGCATCTCAGCACTAGCAGGGGTCTCCACACGGCTGCTCCAGCACCCAGGGCTGCATCGGGATAGGTCCATGTAGCTTCTCCTTGGGGGTGTCTTGTAGGAAGTCAATCTTGCAAGCTGTAGCAGGGAACTGCTAAGGCAGCTGCACCCGGTGCAACCATCACAAAACAAGAAAGGCGAGGCTCACCACCCATTTATCCTTCTGCCTTTCAATTAGCTCCACATGTGATTATCAGCCAGGTTGGCACAATTAACTCAGCGGGATAAATAATTCAGAGATGAAAAGCACAGGACCATTGGTTCTGGGGGGATATGAGAGAAGGAGAGGTGAGAGAAAGGAAGTGGGTAGGGAACCAACCCAGGGACAAGGGAACAACAAGTGGACTAAAAATCAATGGAGAGAAGGGCGTAGGATGCTTAGTGGGGTTTAATCAAGGGCTATGTTGAAGCAAGGAATTACTAAACCTGAACATGATGGTGGGACAAGAGGAAAGTAAAAGGACATAGAAGAAAGAACCAGGAGGCAAAGGACATTTATAGAGGTCTAAATACAAGCATGTACATATTTAAATACATATATAATTAGAGGGGTATAGAAGTATGTACTCATATCTATATGTTAAGAATTAAGGTTGAAGATGGACATTGGGCCTCGATTCAAGTACTCCCTCAACACAAGAACACTTTTTTTCTAACAATCTGGGATTCTGTGATGCTCACCTACCCAACGTGATCGCTGAAGAAAAAATGGGTGCACAAGTAAATGTGGTGAAGAAAGCTGATGGTGCCCGGCTATCGAAAGATATAGTGTCTGGGGTCTTAAAGGCTTGAAGATAAACAAGCGACCATCTAGCTCAGAAGCAACAAAACCTACATGGAAGAAGCACACCAGCCTGGGTGATCATGAGGTGTCGATGGGATCAGGTACCAGGCATCTAAGACCCAGAACAAAAATCATACCCAAGGTGAAGGTGATGGGGTATGGAATGGAGACCCAATGCCCATCTGTTGACAATTGGATGTCCCCCTGCAGAGGGGTCACAAGGAAGAAATGAGCCAGTCAAGGTGCAGTATAGCACCGATGAAACACACAACTTTCCTCTAGTTC
>NW_022111365.1:7640409-7642191 GCF_000313985.2 Echinops telfairi | reverse complement strand
AATGTAAGATATGAAAATAATAATCTATAACTTATCAAGGGTTCATGAGGGAGGGCAGGCAGGGGAAGAAGGGGGAAGAAATGGGGAGCTGATATCAGTGGCTCAAGTGGGAAGAAAATGCTTTGAAAATGATGATGGCAGCATATGTGCAAATGTGCTTGACACACTGGATGAATATATGGATTGTGATAAGAAATGTAAGAGTCCCCAATAAAAGTATAATTTTTTAAAAAGTCACCAAGAAGTGATACACAGTCCCATTCTCATCTAGATTTCTCCCTCTCTGGTCTTTTACACCTCTCTTATTGCACCTCAAGAACTGCTGCCTGATTTCTTTATTTAACTGCCATAACACTAGTGGCTAACATTTTTATATGCTTACTCTAAGCAAGGCAACTCTTCTAAGTGCTTTATATGCACTGTTTCAATCACACCTTAAAAGTAGGTACTGTCTTGACCCATTTACCAGATATGGAAGCTTGTAACTTAGTAACTTACTCAAGTTCACATAGTTGGTATACAAACAACAGTGGGATTCAAACTCAAGCACAGACAACTCCAGATCCTACAGTCTCCTCCTCTTCACTTTAGGTTGACAATCTCATTAGACTGTCCATTTATCCTGGCCTAATTATGCTCTTCCATTATGAAATACCATCAAAAATCATTTATGAAACCTACTCTTTCTATCATCTGGTCCAACTCCTCTCTCATTATATATGACTTCTTCCTTTGATTTGACTAGGGAGAAAATATGCCAGTTTGCCTAAATCAACCCTGTTTGCTTTACACTTTACTAGTTTCATCACTGAAAACCCCATATCCTGGGAAACCTCTCAGTACTAGGCAAACAAGGACAGGTGTCCAGCCTTGATTACTCCTTGCTTCAAAATATTGCCTGCTCAAATAACTGACACAGCTACAAGCCTTGCAAACCTCACTCAGTAAATACAATTTCTGTGAGATAAAATATCTTTCCTTACTCTTTATACCAATACTAAGGATACATTTCCCACTGACGTAGTGCAAAGGATGTATCCTCTTGCAGCTTAGCTATTTTGGGCACAATAATGTATCAATCAGTGGTTTATTTTAGGAGATATAAATAGCTCTGTTTATGAAGAAAAGAATTCATTACAAGGAATTACATGCTTACAATTTGGGAGGTATAAGGTGATGAGGAAGCCCCCATATTACCTACAATCAGGAAAAAATGCCTTGCATTCATGTAATGGGTAAATAAACAACAGAATAAAGGTATGAGCAACCAGCCTAGAATTATCTGAGAACTTGTCAGAAATACACCTCTTTGGGTCCCAACCCAGACCTGCTGACCTACTATTGGGGAAGATAATCTGTGTTTTAATAAGCCTTAAGGTGATTCTTTAAAAGAAAAAAACAGTTTTATAGCACTTCATCCACATATTATTCAATTCAATAGTTCACTAATCATTGTACAAGAAGAATTGTAGAATCAATTTTAGAACATTTTATTCTTCTTCGTACATATTGTTATCAGTGTAAATATTTTTTTAATTGTGGCAAAAATATACACATCAAAACATTCTCCAATTCAACTACTTTTACATGTATAATTCAGTGCCATTGATTATATACTCTTCATGTGTGCCAGCATTATTGACATCTTTTTCCAACTTATTCCACCACCATTAACATAAACTCAATGCCTCCTAAGCAAAACTCTTCTTCCTTCACCCATGGTAACCATTGATCAACTTTGTTTTTGTTGTTGTTTAAGTAGTTTTCTTGATATAAAATTCA
>NW_022111365.1:7636989-7639255 GCF_000313985.2 Echinops telfairi | reverse complement strand
GGTTTACATTAAGCATGGGAGTTGTTGCTAGGGAGAAATTTTCCTATAATGTTCCTTACAAGGGCAGATCCTTGCTTATCAGATTAATACTTATCATCTTAATGCCAGGGGAACATTGAGATAGTAAATATATGGTAGTCCTGGGTCCCCTTTAGTTGAATACCCACTAAGCCTGGGGCCTCCCCCAAGGTCCAACAACTGCCATTTCTACCATCTTGGAGTGGACATCCTTTGCTTCCTCTCTCATGAGGAAATTTCAGTCCTAAGCCCAAGGCCCAGTTGTTCAATTGGGATTCCACATCAAATCCTTCTGGTGTGGCCCTTGGGGGATGCCATGTTCCCTGTAAGGCCAGCATCTAAGATCATCATAGTGCTTAGTCACTGGAGTGGTTCACTAAGAGCTGACCCAGGAACACAGAGCCATGTTTATTCTCCCTTTAGGTACTCTACAAGTATTGTTTATCATTCCTTCTCGATGTGAGGTTGCTTCTCTTTGTTTACCCACTGTACCCACCAACAGAAATATAAATGCCTTTTCTGATGTAGATGTTCCCCTTTCCTGGTCTTAATTTGATTTTCCAATGGAGTTCTCCTCTGATCCCACTGGATTGACTATTGGTTTGTCACAGCCTTGTCTTAATGTTGTATGGCATCAAGTGAAGGGTCTTCTCCCTTTTTCTCCTTCTTGAAGGAGTGACTCCAGTTGATGCGAGGTCTCCTTTTTCGGGATGGTTTTCATGAATTACATATCAGTGGGTGATATATGGCTCATAGCCAAAAAGCGGATGTTCGACTAAGGCGATCCTTAAGGAGCCCTGGTGGTTCTGTGGGATAAGCTTTGGACTACTAATGAGGTGGTCAATGGTTCAAATACACCATCTAATCTGAAAGAGAAAATGGAATCTATCTGCCGTTATAAAGGTTTACAGCTACAGAAACAGGGTTGCTATGAGCAGGAATTGACTTGATGGCAGTGAGCTGACTTTTGTTTTTAGTTGGGTGATTCTCAAGGTGTTCTGATGGTACAGTCAACCTGGGTTAAATGTTGGGTTGACAACCACAAGATCAGTAGTTCAAATCCACTATATACTCGATGTGAGAAATACGAGGCTGATTGTTCCTGTAAAATTTCAGTTTCAGAAAACCTAAGGAGCAGTTTTAGTCTGAATTGTATAGTTGCTGTGAGTCAGAATGGACTCTAGGTCAGTGGGTTCCTTTTTGGTTTGTTTGCCTGTTTGCTTGGTTGGTTGGTTGGGCTTTGGTTGTTGTTGTTTTGTTTTATTTTCTTATGCCATTCTTAAAAGGAGCCCCAGGGTGCTGTGGTTAAAGCACTATTCTGCTAACAGAAGTGACTTCTGTTCAAACCTACAAGATGCTGTACTGGAGAAAATGTGGCAGTCTGTTTCAGTGAGGATTTATAACCTCGGAAACCCCGAGAGACCCATTTCACTCTGTCCTTAGAGGTTCACTGTGACTTGGAATAGACTTAATGACAATGGTCTTTAAATATATATATAGTGTGTGTGTGTGTATGTGTGTGTGTGTGTGTGTGTTGTTAGGGTGATTCTTATAGAAGGTGATAGAAAATGAGAAACTCCCTCAACAAGATAGATTGATATGGTGTCTGAAACAATGGATTCAAACATATCTACTATTGTGGGGAATGTCAAAAGACTAGGCAATATTTTGTCCTTTATATATATATATATACAGGTCATCTACTACAACCAAGGAAGAAGATCTAGGAGGGGAGTGCATCCTTTGGACCTGGGGTTCCTACAGTGAGATGCTGCTAGGTCTGAGGGAAGATTAATGCCAAGACATATAGAAATCACCAAGAAATGCCTGATCTACAGAAGCTGAAAACCGACAAAACGTGTTCTTCCAATGAACAGAGAAAGGAAGTATTCTCCTAGAGGAGGCACTCTGAAACTGGATTTCTAGTCTCCTCAACCACACTAGTCTGTCTCTTATAATGTGGTGGCTTGAGTGTTGCCATGATGCTGGAAGCTTTCACTAGAATTTCAAATATCAAAGGGTGTCCTGTGGAGAACAGGTTCATACTTAGGTTTTGGGTCAACTTGGCCTGGCTGGGACTCTGTGTAGTTCATGTCACAGTCTGATGCCATCTCCTTGGTGAGGGGCCTATTTGACATCTGTAAAAGATGCTGTGGAGAACTGGCTCTTTAGTTCCTGCTGACCTGGATACTGTGTATCTTGGGATCTGCACTGGAAGCCCACAATATTGCCTGCTGATCCTGAAAGC
>NW_022111365.1:7631185-7635924 GCF_000313985.2 Echinops telfairi | reverse complement strand
ACCACATTTGCTTATGCACACAATTAATGGAGTTTCCAGACTAAGAAAAGATTAAGAATAAAGGATAGGTATTTACTTCAAGGAATTAGCCAGTGAAAATATTATGAATATCAGCAGAACTTTGTCTGATATACTGCTGGAAGATGAGATGTACAGGTTTGAAGGCAGTCAAAATATGACAGAGAAAGAGCCACATCCTCAAATAGAGTTGATGTTAATGGTGCAGATGGAGCTAAGCTTTCAGGATTTTCATTGGCTGATGAGGCACATATTAAAATGAAAGCAAAGACTGAAAACACCCATTATTAATCTGAACACGGAATATATAAACTATGAATTAGAAAAACTGGAAAGCATCAAAAATGAAATAGATGTAATGCATGAAGGTTTATGTTTTAGGTTGTAAAGAGCAGAAATAAACTGGTTTTGGACCCTTAAGGACCATCTTAATAACTTAAAGACAACCATATGAACAAAATGGATACAGAAGACCAGAAGACCAGACAAGGTGTGCAATGATATTAAGGACATCATGCATGAGGAAAGTTAAAGGTTATTAAAAAGACAAGAGAGATTGAGAGCGAGGGTAAGGCTAAGAGGAAGAGAGAGAGAGAGAGAGAGAGAGAGAGAGAGAGAGAAGACCAAGATCAATTTCAGAAGAAACTCTGAAACTTGCTCTTGAATATAGAGTGAAACTAAGGTGAAAAAAATTATGAAATAAAAGATCTAAACAGAAAATTCCAAAAGCAAGTGCCAGAAGTTAAAGGAAAATACGACAATGAAATGTGAAAAAACAAACAAACCTGGAATTATCAGTTCAAAAGGTATGTACACACTGAGCATATCTCCAGATGAAAGAACTAAAGAAAAATAAAGCTTAAAGTTGAAATATTGAAGGATTCCATGGGCAAAATATTGAGTGGTACAAGAAGCATCAAAAGAAGATGCAAAGAATACACAAAGTCACTGTACCAGAAAGAACTAGTCAACATTAAACCATTTAAAGAGGTAGCAAACATATGATCAAGATGCAAAGGTACTGAAGAAGGAAGTCCACACTGCACTGAGTTATTATCAAAAAGGTGGAGGGTGGTGGAGGATCCAGGAATCAATGGAATACCAATTGAAATGTTCACATTTTATAATCATGTCATAAATGTCACATGCAACTAGAATTTCTCTGCTGATCATCCAACATTTGCAGTAGTGCATTGACAAGGAATGGCCAGAAATTAGAAGAGGATGTGGAACAAGAGGTATCATTGCTAGTGTCAGATGTATCTAGGCTGAAAGCAGAGTACCAGAAAAAACATTTACTTGTGTTTTATTGACTAAGTAAAGGAATGTGACTGTCTTGCGAAGAATAGGAATTTCAGAACTGTTAATTGTGTTCATCGATCAAGAGGCAATTGTGTGAACAGAATAAGGGAATACTGCTTGATTTAAAATCTGAAAAGGTGTGCATTGGGGTTGTATTTATTCAAAATGCTTATTCTATCTGTATGCTGAGCAAATAATCAGAGAAGCTGGATAATATGAAAAAGAATGTGGTGTCAGGATAGGAGGAAATCTTATTAATGATTTTCAATAGGCAAATAACACACCCTTGCTTGCTGAAAGTGAGGAAGACTTGAGGGACTTGCTCATGAAGACCAAAGATTGCAACCTTCCATATGGATTGCAACTCATAAAAACTTAGTTTTCTACAAAGCAAAGTAAAATCATCACAATTGGACCAGTAGGCAACATCATGACAAACGGAGAAAAGATTGAATTGATCGAGGATTTAATCTTGCTTGCCTACTCAATCACGATTCATGGAAGCAATTATCAGGAGATCAAACAACACATTGTACTGCATAGATCTGCTGCATAAAACCTCTTTAAAGTGTTGGAAAGCAAAGACATTATGTTGAAGATTAAAGTACGTCTGCTGCAAGCCATGGTATTTTCAGTTGTCTCATGTGGTAGTTACATAATTGCATGTCAACTTGATAAAAGAATGAAGGGATGTTGTCTAGCCTGTCATTGAGGTCACAGCCTGATGACCCCTCCTTGTGAGTGTGGCATTCTCATGAAGATTCTGGGAACTCTCTTGATTCTGCCATCAGAAGAGGTCTTTCTCTCTCCCTCTCTCTCTCTCTCTTTTGGTTTTACCTTCCTTCTGACACAACATGGAGTCATGCTGATGGCAGCCAGAGCTCTGGAAATGCATCCACCACTATTGGATCCAGAGGACTTTCCACCCACCAACCAGTGATTTCTTGCATTTTGTACCATTGCATGCGCTGTATGAGTTTAAAGAGGAATTTATGGACTAGTATTGGACATATGGGCTAATATCGGATCATGGACTTGATCTGGACTGGGTTGGAATGTTTTCTTAATATACAATAACTCTGATATAAAGCTTTATCTTAAACATATATGAGTGTTCTTGGATTTGTTTCTCCAGTCAATCTGGTCTAATACACCTCATATGCATGTGAGAGTTGGACATTGAATGAGGAAGACCAATGAGGAATTGATGTATTTCAATTGTGGTGCTGGTGAAGAATATTAAAAGTACCATGGACTTCTGAAGAACAACAAATCTGTCTTGAATGGAGTATTTCCAACGGGTTCCATGGGAAGACTTTATCTCACATACTTTAGACATGGTTATCAAGAAAACCATGTCCCTGGAAAAGGGTTTCATGCTTGATAATGTAGGTCACAAAAAAGGAAGATCTTAAAGAGATGTTTTGACACAGTGTCTATAACAATAAGTTGAAAAATAGTCAACTTGCTGAAATTGCGTTATATATTTTTTCTGTTTTTCTGTATTTGAAACCCAGTATTGATGAAGATATAGGGACAGCAAACACAATAAGGGTTTCTGGGGGTGGGAAGTGGTGTGGGTACAATAGGGGTAGGGCCGGAGGGTGACAGGGGTCGTGATGATGAAAAGGGAGATGATGTCAAGCCGTTCAGGAAAGAAAAAAAGTTTGGAAACAGATTGTGGTAGCAATTGTACAATACTGCTTGATGAAAGTTTAAGATATATGTATTAACTCCCAGTTAAAAATAAAAATAAAATGTTAAGATATAAAAATACATATTTGTTAGTAATGTGCAGGACTAAGCAGTGTTTCATTCTGTTCTATATGGGGTCACTGTGAATCAGAGCTGCCTGCATGGTATCTAACAGCCTCCTCAACTATCAGAGAATAGATTTCTGCTTATTTAAGCCATTTACATGTGGTGTTTTTGTTAAAACAGCACTAGAAAACTGACAATCTTTATTAAAGAAAATATTAAGATGAAGTCTATCTACTTCTGAAAGTGGTATTTCCATCTCTCTAACATTTCCCTGCCACCACTTGTCTGTCAGGTTTTGCACTTTAATAGCTTGCATGTTGCTGTGATGCTGTAAGCTATGTCACCAGTATTTCAAACACCAGCAGGATAGCTCCTGGTGAACACTTTTCAGTGGAGATTCCAGATTAAGAACACATTATAAAGAACAAATAGACTGTCCATATCTTAAGGATTAGCCACTTAAAGCATTATAAATCACAGTACATTATTGTCAGATATAGTGCCAGAATATGAACCCCTCAGGTTGGAAGACACTCAAATTACGACAGGGGAAGAGATGCCTTCTTAAAATAGAATTGACTACAATGATGTGGATGGAGTAAAGATTTGGGGGCTTTCATATGCCTGTGTTGTACAACTCAAAATAAGAAGAAAAGCTGCGAGCATTCATTCATAATCTGAACATGGAATATACAAAACATAATTCTGGGGAAATTGGAATTCATTAAAAATGAAAAGAAGTGCATAATGGTCATCAAAGGCATTACTCACTGCCATGGAGTCAATGTTGACTCATAGACAGCCCCTGTGAGTTTCTGAGCCTGTAAAATTGTTTACAGGAGTCAAAAGCCCAGTCTTTCTCCCTGGAGGTTTTGAACTACCTACCATGCATATCACAGCACAATACATAACCCCTATACCAACAAGACTCCTATCCTAAGCATTCATGAGCTGAAATGAACTGCTATTGGCCCTTTTTAGTTAAATAATCATATGGTTTACTACACTAAGAATAACAAATACAAGAGGAATGATGTCACATTCATCATCACAAGCAAAATTCAAGATCTATCTTGAAATAACTCCTTAGGCAAGATGATGAACTGAGAGAAAAAACAACATGGCCATGTAATCAGAGCTGCTCTTACTCCCTCTCCCCATACCCCAGCACCCACAGCTCTGAAGTTGTGGAAAGCTTGCAGCAGCCTGAGTTTTGTATCACTCTCTGAGGAAAGCAAACACTTGCTGATAACACCCAGGGTGGGAGAAACTGACAAAAAGAACTCGGAAGAAAATAAGCCGTGTATTCTGTTATGCCCTGCAGGATGCCAAAGGAATATGCCAGTCTACACAGGACCATAGTAGTGAGCCGATAGCCCCTTCTTCTCTCCTGTTCCTGCTTAATACCACCCCACCCAACATACTTAGGGAGATTTTAGATTTTTACTGGGAAATTTGCCATGAGGACACACAGGCTTCTGTGCCCTGGGACTGGGAGGGTCCCAACCCGATCACTGCACATTGACTAGATTAGAGAGATTTGGATCTGTTTGGGACTGGCTCCAAATATCAGGATGGGCATTATATTGTGGTGGAGCTTTCCTGGAGCACTGGAAGGACTGACCAACTCTTGAACCTGAACAGATGAAGAATCAAGA
>NW_022111365.1:7622547-7629962 GCF_000313985.2 Echinops telfairi | reverse complement strand
ATAATATTAGAACTGGGTAAAATTGTGAAAGAAAAAAATATCAGAATTGAACCGAGGGAAGTGCAGTCAGCCATTCAAACAGATGAGTTTGAACAATGTTTCCAAGAATGGAATGGCAGATTTGACAAATGAAGTATGTGCAATGGAGAGTACTTTGAAGGTTGTTTTGTAAAACAAAAAATTAAATACATAGCATCAAAAAAATTCTGTTATTTTTGGGGATACCCCTTGTATGTTGGTCCTTTGATGGTGTCCCATAATTTTCTTAGGCTTTCTTCAGTGTGTTGTTGGTCATTTAAAAAAACTTACCTTGTTTTTTGTTCTCAAGAGATACTAAGTCTCGTTGAAATTGCAGAACATAAAGAAACAAAAAATCTGAGAAAAATAGTATAAGAAACCTGGAAGAATACTTTCCTAACACCATAAGAGAGGGAAAAAAATAACTATTCAGGAAGCTGAGAGAATCCCAAACAGAATAGACCCCAAAAGAAAAAACATCACAACATATTAAGTCAAACTCTCCAGTAGCAATGATAAGGAAAGAATTCTGAGAGCAGCTAGCGGAAAAGAACAGTCACCTAAAAGGAGAGTCAATAAGTATAAACTTTGACTTCTCAGTAAAAACCATGGGCAAGAAGACAATGGAGTGTCAGATTCCAATGTAATTTTTTTAAATGAAAAAACGAATTAGTAACTTTATATGGAGGACAAAGAGATCCATAGTAAGCAAAAAGCTCTTAAGAAGAACAAAGTAGGGAGCACTGAATACTTGACATCAAAACCTACAGTAGTTAAAACTGCTTGATAGGTACATAGACTAATGGAAAAGAATAGAAAATCAAGAAATAAATTAATCTATCTATAATAAATGGGAAACATATATTCTCTTCAATAAATGATGCTGGCAAAATTGTATCTCAATCTATAGAAGATTGAAGCAACAACTGTATCACCCTCCATATATGTGGTGGTTACATAATACGGTGTCAATTTGAGGGTTCAGAGTGAAGGGGTAGAGTCTAGCCTGTCAGTCAAGATATAGCCAATGAGGCCTCTGTGTGGGCATGGCCTTCTCCTGAGGATTCTGGGAACTCTGTTATTCTTCTTTGGAGACAAGAGACACTGTCTCTCTGCTCACTCCCTGAGAGACATCCCTGAGGAGAAGCCACATAGACCTACCTTGATGCAGCCCTGGGAGCTGGAGAAGTCATGTAGAGACCCTTGCCAGCATTGAGATGCTTACAACACCACTGGATCCACAAGACTTCCCACCCCCTGGCCTGTGATCTTCCTGTATTCTGCGTCATTGCATGTGTTTCGTGAGTTTGAAGAGGACTTTGTAGATTGGTATCGGATATATGGACTTGATCTGGACTGGGCTGGATGTTTTCTCAATATTCAATTGTTCTTGTATATAAAGCTCTTTCTTATACATATATACGTATCTATAAATTTGTTTCTCTAGTCTACCTGGACTAATACAATATACAAAAATAATCTCAAGATGAATCAAAGACCTAATATAAATCCTAGCCCTACAAAGATAATTAATGAGAAAAGAAGGACTAACTTAAGAGCCCTAGTGCAGGATGTAGATGTAATATAAATTATAATGAAGGAAGCACACATGATAGAAGACAAGATAGATACCTGGGATCCACTAAAAACAACACAATTATGTGTATCAAAAAGAATTCATCCAAAGAGTAAAAGAGAACCCCTGAAATACTACAATAAAATAAAAATTTAGTAATGACACAATGCATAAGGGGCTAATCTATAAAATCTATAGAATACTGCAATATAAAAATAAGAAAAATTAATAATCCAATTAAAAATTGAGCAAAGGACACCATAAATGGCATTCAAGTGGCCCAGAAAAGCAGGGGTAAATATTCATGACCACTAGCCATCCAATTGAAAAAAAACCCAAAACAATCCAGAAGACAACACATGCTGTAAAGAATGATTAGAGATTAGAACTCTCATAATTGTTGGTGGGTCTAAAATATATAAAACCATTGTGAAAAGTGATATGGCACTACTTAAAACAACTGAGTATCAAAATCCCATATGATCTAGTAATACCTCTCTGCTGGGTATATACCTTAAAGAAGTAAAATCCACAAGAAGAACAGAAATATGGTCCCCCATGTTCATTCCAGCACTGTTCACAATAGCAAGAAGTTGGAAATAGATCTAAAGCCCATCAGTAGAAGAATAAATAAAGATATTCTGGTACATACACACAATGGAATGCTATGCATCCTTAACAAAAACAATGATGAAATCATGATGCAACTCATGAACACATAGAAAACATTATGATCAGCAAATGTAGTCAATCACAAAGGACATATATTGTATGAGACCACTACTATCAGGAGAAACACCAAGACAAAACGGATATGCTGAATGAGGGAGGGAAGAAATAAGAAATGACAGTCATAGACTTGCGTGTCAAGGAGCACGGATGTCCATAAGAAGGAAAAGAGAACTCAGAGGATGGGAGTTGAGATATAAAGGGTGAAGGTTGATGAGTGGTTTGAACTGTTGAATGCTGAATTGATAGTCTGAAATGCAAACCCCTCCACCTAATCCACAATTAAAAAACAAAAGCAAAGCAATGATGCCATACTACCTTACACCAACGATGATAGCCACGTTAAAAGAAACAAAAATAAAATAACTAATGCTGGAGAGCCTGCAAAGGTGCTGGAATGCTCATACACTGTAGATATGTGTAACCAATGTGGAAAGCAATATGGCACTTCCTAAAACACTTAGGAATAGAAATTCCAAAGGATCCAGCAGTCCCTCTGTTGGGTATATACTCGAAAGAAGGAAGAGCTGTATGCACATCTATGTTTGTTGATGCACAGTTCACAATAGCAAGAAGATGAACACAACCTAAATGCCCATCACTGTAACAATAGATAAACATTTATACACACAGAATACTATCCATTGCTAAAAAACAATTACAAAACCAACAAGCACCTCATGACATGAATGGGCCTGAAGAACATTATGCTAAGTGAAATTAGTCAATCACAAAGGGACAAACATTATATATTGCTGTTTTGTTAGGTCACCAAGTCTGTTTCTAAGCATAGTGACCCCTAGGAACAACAAAACAAAATACTGCCCCATCTTGCAGCATCCTCACAATTGTTCCCATACTTGAGCCCATTGGCACAGCCATTGTGTCAATCCATCTCATAGAAGGCCTAACTCATTTTCATTGCCCCTCCACTTTACCAAGCATGATGTCTCTTTCCAGTACTGGTCTCTCCAGATAATATGTCCAAAGTACATTAGACAAAGTCTTGCCATACTTGCTTCCAAGGAGCATTCTGGCTGTACTTCTTCCAAGACAGATTTGTTGGTCCTTTTGGCAGTCAATAGTACTTTCCATTTTTCACCAGCATGATAATTTAAATGTATTGATTCTTCTTCGGATTTCCTTATTCATTGTTCAACTTTCACATGTATATGAGGGAATTGAAAATACCTTAGATTGGGTCAGGTACACAGTGGTCTTCAAGTAATATCCTTGCTTTTCAACCCTTTAGAGAGGTCTTGTGCAGCAGATTTACCCAATGCAATACATCCTTTGATCTCTTGACTGCTGTTTTCATGAGCATTGACTATGGATACAAGCAAGATGAAATGCTTAACAACTTTCAATCTTTGCTCCATTATCATATTACCTTTGGGCACAGTTGTGAGGATTTGGGTCTTCTTTGCATTGAGTTGTAATCCATAATCATGGCTGCAATGGTTGATCTTCACCAACAAGTGCTTCAAGTACTCCTCACTTTCAGGAGGCATATGTTGTTAATAAGCCTTCCTCCAATCCTGACATCACAGTCTTCTTATAATCCAGTTTCTCTGATTATTTCCTTAGCATATAAATTGAGTAAGTATAATGAGAAGATGTAACACATTTTCTGATTTTTGACCATGTTCTGTTCACACAATTGCCTCTTGATCCATGTATAATTTCTGCATGAGCACAATGAAGCTTTCCAGAATTCCCAGTCTTCTCAAGGCTATCCATAGTTTACTATGGTCCACATAATTGAATGTCTTTGCATAGTCAAGGAAACACAAGTAAACATGTTTCTGGCATTCTCTGCAATTAGCCAACATCCATCTGACATCAGAAATTAATATCTCTTGTTACAGGTACTCTTCTGAATCCAGCCTGAATCCCTGTCAATATACTGCTGCAACTGTTGGTGGATGAGCTTTAGCATGTTATCAATTACATTGTTTTATAATTTGAATTATAAATTTCAAATTACAATTTGAACATTCTGTTGGGTCACCTTTCTTTAGAATGGATACCAATATGGATTTCTTCCAGTCAGTTGACCAAATAGCTGTCTTCCAAATTTCCTGACAGATGAGTAGATACTTCCAGTGTTTCATCCACTTGTTGAAATATTTCCACTGATATTCCATCAATTCCTGGTGGCTCATTTTTGGCTAATACTTTCAGTGCAACTTAAACTTCTTCCTTTAATACCATTGGTTCTTGCTCATATGCTACCTCCTGAAATGGAGTCAACGTGTTCTTTTTGGTCCAGTGACTGTGTTTTTTTCCATCTTCTCTGGATGCTTCCTGCATCACTCAAGGTTTTTCCCATAGAATCTTTCAAGATTGCAACTGAAAGCTTGACTTGTTCTTGAGTTATTTAACTTTAATGTATGCTGAACGTGTTCTTCCAATACTAGTACTACACACATTTCATAATATTTTGCTTTGTCTTCTCAAGCTGGCCCTTGAATTTTTCTGTTCAGCTCTCTAAATTCAGGTTGAAACTGAAGAAAATTAAAACAAGTCTGTGAGAACCAAAATACAACCTTGAGTTTATCCCACATAAGAACATTTCAAGAGTGGATTTGCTGCATTGAACACTAATGACAGATTACCCAAAGAGCTTTGGAAATATATCAAGAACATTATTCATAAAGAAAGCAAGAAAATATCAAAGTGGATGTAAGAAGGGAATCTGAAACTTGCTCTTAATAGTAGAGTATCTAATGCAAATGGAAGAAATGATGAAGTCGAAAGCTGAACAGAAATTTTCAAAGGGCAACTGGAGAAGACAAAGCAAATTATCATAATAGTTGTGGTTTCAAGCTGCTGATCTTGTGGTTTAGTGCCAAATGTGTAACCCACTATTTCAAGAGAACTATGGCTTAAGACCCAACTTTGATATCATAAATGTAAAAAGAGGGTACATCCCATATTTCTGTATGTCCCTTTTCACCTAAAGTCCTAGAACTAAATGTTTTGAGAATTATATTCTCCTTTTGTTTGGATCTGGGGTGAAGGTAAAAGTGAGGGAGGGAGAGACAATGATACATCTAGGTCTTTAACTAGTTCTCATTCTAATCCACTGCCAGTCCCTGAGCCTGGATTTCTCTGAGGTGATGTGAGATCCGGAGTCCTCAGGCATAGATTGCTTAGAGCAGCCCGACCAGGATTGGTGGTATGTTTTGTCAACACTTTTCAAACCTGCAGATAAATGTAAAAGAAAAGGACATGATTAAGTACAGAAGGAGGAAGGAAGACATATTCCTACCTCACTATTCTTTTGTTTGAAGATTAATTTCTTTCTGATATAGTGATTTTTAAAAATTACATTATGGAGGTAAAGAACCGATTCTGACTTTAATAAGGTTCTGTTTTCAAAACCAGTCCCTGCTTCTTTTAATGTTTTTTGTTTCCAATGTAATGCCAGTTGGGGTGGGGGCTGGGAGTTGGGGTAAGGTGCAAACATTTAATACTCTCAACTGGTAACTAAAAGTTTGGAGGTTCAAGTCCACCTAGAGGCACTTTGAAAGATGGCATGGTGATCCACTTCTGAAAAATTAGTCACTGAAAATCCATGTGGAGCAGTGTTGTAATCTAATACTCATGGAATCAACAAGTTAGAAACAACTAATGACAATGAATTGGTTTCTTTAATGCATGCTTCATCAGCTGTTGGGCACTCTAACTCAAACCAAACCAAAGTGGTAAAACTTGACCAATCTATGATTCATACTTGGAATGAAATAAGGTAGTTGAGCCTCCTCTCCTATACAGAATAGGGCACTGACAGATAAGTATTGGGAATAGTGATATCAGCAATGGAGAAAGCTCACAGCACGGCTGCTGGGAGTATGTTCTCTGCAGTTATATGTGGAAGTGGCATGTGTGTACTGCTGAGCACGGGGTTGCAGATTCAGCAGGCAGGGGGTCTCAGGACAGGCAGAATTAGGATACTACAGCTTCAGGCAGCTGACTGGGGATTATTCTAGGAGCAGAAGCTGGTTTTCTACATAACTGACCAGGAACCTCGTAATTAGAGAGAAGCTTGGCCTGTTTTCTAGAGGAGGGTCCATCTTCAGCTGGACTAGTTAATAGATTGCGTACTTTGAGTTGTCTCTGAGCCTGTAAAGTAATGAGTTATTTTCAGCAGGGTTATTGGAAAGAAACCCAAGTGCCCGTGTAATTGGTGTGGAATTTGCTTAAATTAAAGGCTCTCGTTTTGTGGTTTGAAATTAGAATGGAGACCTCGCAACTCTGTCTCTCATTATACCTGCATCTTCTTCTTTGTTGCAGTTTTGTTTTTTAAGGGACTATAGTTCCTGTTCCCAGAACTAGAGTACATTTAGTCCTAAACTTCATAGGCCCCATACCACTTCCTGAACTTTTCCTAAATGATTCAGTTACATTTTGCCCTTCCAAGTAGCTACAGAATGCTTAGCAGGGTACAGAAATAAGAAGGTACAGTGAAGGGAAATGACTTTGTACAGCTCTTCTATCCAGACATTTTGTAACTCCCACCAAATGAATGTGTGGGAGCCTGAAAATAAGGTATAGAGAACCCCAACTTGGGGATTCATCGGCTTTACCACTCCTCTGGGAATAAAGTGAGCCTTCTCAAGAGCATGAAGAGAGGATCTCATGACCATCGAAAGTGAAGAGCTGTGAGAGTGGAGCACGTGTAAGAGCTCTGTGCTGAGAAGTGGAAACAGCTGTGGCAGCATGAAACAAAGCCGTGACCATCTCTGCCCAGGCATGAGTAAAGCTTTGGGCAGGAGACTAGCTTGCAGAGTGGGGTTCCTTTGGGACATTATCAGTGCTAAAGAAGCTTTGTAAGTTTGTGAAGTTATTCAGTTAAGTTTTGTTTAAAAATTGATATCAGCCCTCATTTTGAAATATATGCCACCCCCCACATAGATCTGTGTGCATATATTTATAGGTTTAGTATTAAGGTAGCAGATGGACATTGGGCCTCCACTCAAGTACTCCCTCAATCCAAGAATACTTTGTTCTATTAAACTGGCATTCTATGATGCTCACCTTCCCAACACAGTCGCTAAAGACAAAGTGGGTGAATAAGCAAATGTGG
>NW_022111365.1:7619483-7621597 GCF_000313985.2 Echinops telfairi | reverse complement strand
GTAGAAAAAAATGTTTTGAAAATGATGATGGCAAATATGCTTGATACAATGGATGTATGGATCGTTATAAGAGCTGTAAGAGCCTCCAATAAAATGATTTATGAGAAGAAGAAAAAAAGCTTACAATAAAAGTTTACAAGTGGCCCCCCAAAAGGGAGGGACCCTAAGAAGACAAATACAGGTGTAAAACCACTTACCTTGCTCAGATCTGTCCTCCAGATCTGAAAAAGTTTATTTCCAGCAACAAATATCCTATTCCCACACACCATCTTAGCCTGCATGAACTGTTTCCAGATCAGATGTCTGATCTCAGATAATATCTAGGCTGGTTAAATGCATCCAAGAAGGGCTACGTATCCCTCTGTCAATTCCTGTACTGTGAGCTCCCTGGCCAGTCCTAACCCAGGAGAAGCAGACAGGTCCTCCACGGTTTTCTTCCCTCTGGGTCCTGCCTCTGCCCCAGCTTTCTTCCTTCCTTTTCTTTTCCTTCCCTCATTTTTATCCTTTTTTTTTTTTTTGGTCTTTTAAACTTTTCCATTCCTTTCTTCTTTTTCTAACCGATCCTCTTTACTCTTCTCTCTGCTTGTTTTATTTCTTCATTTCCCGTCCTACCCAGTTTTGTTTATGGTAGTATCACATTTTTCCTTATCATTTCTTTATCGTTCTTTCAATGAAGAGCAATGGAGGTAGACATCTCTGACCTCCTCTGAGTCCCCAATTGCCATGGGGCAGAAGACAGAGAAGCCTCCATGGTCCATCCTTTCTGTACCTATTCTGACATCAACCCTTCCTCCCATACCACGTTATACCTATGCTGGCTTCAATAATTTGTTGGAGTGGCCACACAGACAATACTCACAATTTAGGTGGTTTATTAGGAAAGTTAATAGATTACCACAAGTCGGGATCAGCATATTGTAATGATATAGTCATTGGTGTCCTCACCCCGAAGTTAAGTCTCTCTCTGATTCTTAATCTCATAGCCACTTGGTCACTTGGCAGGCTGCCTTCCAGGCCCTTAAAGGCAAAAGGCTAGGAAGATAACCTGACTAACACTTTGTCCCACAGTTCCATTATCTCTGGACAGATAAGAAGGTACCCCATAGTGTTGCTCCTCTGAGTCTCTGTGCTACACTCTGATGAAATCTGCTCTTGGTGGCTTCTGCCACTTCAGCAGAGATCTTGAAAGTGCTCTTCCAAGATCTTTGTGTTTTCTCTCCTCTACTGCTGCTTCAAAGAAGGCTTATCTTTATAGCAGAGGGTGCTACAAAAATTGGCCAATCTCTTCTATTAGTGTCGCACACACCATATTTGCATAGTCCCACCCAATCCTTTGGTGGGAGTTACAGAGACTTAGGTAGAAAAATTATATGAAAAAATATAATTCCATCATAGCTGTCTTTAAATTGTTTTTTCTATTTCTTTTTGCCAAACCAATGGCATCACATTATTTACTAATTATTAACCTCTAAATGTGGAAGCATAAAAACTAAGGAAGAAGCCAGATGTTTGCCAATACAAGTTCAAAGTCTTAAACTCAGCATGACAGAATGCTAGAGAAATTTACCTAGGTAAAATGTTGGGCATTCTTATTACACGGAAATTTTAAACTAGCACTCAGTGTATACTTGATGTGTTTTGCTTAAAGTGGAGTTGACCAGGACCACCCAAATGAAAGAGAAAGATGTCGATCCTGTGAGCTAGTGTACTTTGCTGCAGTTTTATGGGTGTCCTGCTCTAGACCGGAATGCTTATAGTTGCAGATAGCCAAAGTTCCAACTGGAATGAAGATACTTCACATCAAAGAACGTATTTGTCTCTTCAGAGTAATGCATTATTGCAACAGGTAATGGGACAAGCTTAAAATTGTATATCTAAAATGGTACAGAATGTATGAAGTAGCTGGTTGCAAACCTTCATGGGTGTACTGAGGCTCAAATAAATAGAACAAGAGGAGCTCTGAATAGTTTTCTCGTTTCCTGATGTGTCTGGTGAAGAGAAGGTGAGGGAAGATGTTGATAAGACTAGGACTCCAGTGTTGTTAACAAGACTGCAATTATTAGGCATCAAATATTTTGTTTTGTTATGTAAACAGGGCTGGTGTGCTTTCGATT
>NW_022111365.1:7613009-7614024 GCF_000313985.2 Echinops telfairi | reverse complement strand
CACTGCCTTCCATTCCAAACTTCCCCATAGGGTTTCTGAGACTACATCTTTATGAGAATAGCCTCATCTTTCTCCCACAGAGTAGCTGAAAGGTATGAATCCCCACTTTGTGGCAAGGGTCCTTGGTCTTTGCTGTAATGAAGGCTTTCCTAGCTCCTCTTACAGAGCCTAGGAGCCTAGGAATTCAGGCATCTGCCATCTAATGGGAAGTTGGAACAGTTTTTGCATAGAGTGAGAATCCAATAAATATCAAGTATCATACTCATGATTTCATGTCATCCTTCCAATACCACCAGAGAGGTAAAGAAATGGTGCAAAGAAAAATCAGAACACTCCTCTTAAAGCTATTATTTATGGGAGGCAGTGCAGTGATAAGAAAGAAGACCGATGGGTTGCAGAAAGACCGTGTGACTTTCAGCAAGTGACCTGAGATCTCTAGCTCTCCATGTCTTCATGTGTGAAGGGAGTAATATGACCTCTCTGGTGGTATTGGAAGGATGACATGAAATCATGAGTATGATACTTGATATTTATTGGATGCTCGCTCTATGCAAAAACTGTTCCAACTCCTTTTTACAAACTTACTAAAGAGGAGTGCTGGTGGCATAGTGGGTTAAACATTGAGGGATGCAGGGATGGTTCAGCATACGAAAAACAATTAACATAATCAGCCACATCAACAAGATAAAGAGCAAGAACCATGTGATCATATCAATTGATGCAGAAAAAGCATTTGATAACATCCAACACCCATTCCTATTAAAGACTCCCAAGAAGATAGGATTAGAAAAGAAAATTCTCCATACAATAAAATCCATATTAAAAAATAGCCAATATTTCACTCAATGGAGAAAAAAATGGAAAACATGTCCAATGAATAAGGGAATCTGACAAGAATGTCCCTTACCCCCACCTCTATTCATCATTGTGCTGGAAGTTCTAGCCAATACCATGCCAATGGCAAGAAATCGAGGATGTACAATTGAGTAAAGAAGAAGTGAAACGTTCAGTATTT
>NW_022111365.1:7610156-7611236 GCF_000313985.2 Echinops telfairi | reverse complement strand
CAATAGCCATATAAAAGCTGAAACACCTAGGAATAAACCTAACCCAAAAAAAAGATCTGTATAAAGAAAACTATAGAACATTGCTATAAGAAACAAAAAGAAATCTACACAAATGGAAGAACATTCCTTGTTTGTTGATTGGAAGACTCGATATTGTGAAAATGCCAATACTATCTAAAGCAATCTACAAATTCAGTGCAATCCCAATCTAAATTCTAGCATCATTTTTTGAAGAAATGGAAAAACTAATTACCAACTTCATATGGAAAGGGAAGAAGCCCGGGATAGGCAAAGAACTCCTCAAGAAGAACAAAGTAGGTGACTTTGCATTACCTGACTTCAAAACCTACTATACAGCCACAGTTGTCAAAAGAGCCTCATACCAGTAAGTATAATGAAAGATACTTGAACCAATGGATCAGGACAGAAAACCCAAAAATAAAACATCCGCATACAGACAATTGATTTTTGACAAAGGCCCCCCCCAAAAAAAATTAAATGGGAAGCAAATGCCCTGTTATAAATGGTGTCAGAAAAGCTGGATATCTACTTGCAGAAGAGTGAAACAAGACCCATATCTCACTCCATGCACAAAAACAAACTCAAGGAGGATCAAAGACCGAAATGCAAAACCCAAGACTATCAGGATCATCAATGAGAAAATTGGGACAAAGCTAGGAGCCCTAGTGCAGGGAATGCACGGGCTATCAGAAATAACAAAGGAAACACACTCCATGGAAGATAAAATAGATAAGTGGGACATAATAAAAATAAAATACTTGTGTACATGTAGATACTTTATTAAATGAGTAAAAACAGCCCACAGACTGGAAAAAGATATATAGTAACAACACAACAGACAAAGGAATAATTACTTAAATCTACAGAATTTTACAAGCTTACAAGAAAAAAACTAATAGCCCTCTGAGAAGGCAGGCAAAGGATCTAAACAGATGGTTCACAAAGGATGACACTTGAAAGGCTAATAAACACATGAGGGATTGCTCCTGATCATTAGCCATCTGGGAAATGCAAATCAAACAACCATGAGACACTACCTACCACCCAATGAAAAAAAAA
>NW_022111365.1:7607347-7608726 GCF_000313985.2 Echinops telfairi | reverse complement strand
CCCCCCCCCATCTAAAATTGAGGGATTTTTAATTATTGGAGATATTGGGGTACAGTGTTGATTTTGATTCTTCTTTTTTTGATATGTGTTTACTACTAAAAAATGTCCTCTAAGTACTGATTTTGCTGTGACCCGAGGTTTTGTTGTATTTTGATTGTTATTTATTTCAAGGAATTTTAAATGTCATTTCTTATTTCTTCAATTTCCCACTAGTGTTTAACCAGGGTGCTGGTCACTTTCCATGTATTTGATTCCGCCCGCCCCCCCCTTTATCTTCTTCTTATTGGTTTCTAATTTATAGCCTTGTAACTGGAAAAGATGCTTTATTATATTGATGTTTCAGAATTTATTAAAGTTTTATTTGTAGCCTAACATATTGTCAGTTATGCAGAATGTTCTGTGTGCATAGAATATATATATTGTATATATATTTATTTTAATACATAATTGATTGTTGAATGTTCTGTATATCTAAAAGTTCGAGTTAGTTAATTGTGTTCCTTAGTACTCATGTGTCGTTTTTGAGTTTCTAGTTGTTCTATCCTTCCTTGAAGTTGATATATTATAGTATCCCACTATTATTGTAGAGTTTTCTATCTCTTCAAAAATGTGGGTTAAATATTGTGAAAGTCTTTCATTGGGTAATATTTATTTATTACGGTTATGTCTTGGTAAAATAACCTTTTAAGCATCATATAAAATGTTCTTCTTCATCTCTCATGGTAGGTCTTACCTTGCATTCAAATTTATAAAAAATTAATATCGCCAACCAGCTTATTTATCTTGCTATTAACTTGATATATTTTTCTGATCACTGATTTTCAGACCATTTGATCATGTGTCTAAGATGTGTTCCTGCAAACAAAATATTAAGGGACTCTGTTTTCTGCTATTCTTTTTCTCTTAACTGGCTTATTTCATCCATTTACATTGTGTGCTAGTCTGGGATGACTAGAGAAACAAATTTATAGACACTCATATGCGTATAAGAAAGAGCTTTATATACAAGTGCAATTGAATATTGAAAAAAACATCCTAGTCCAATCCAGATTAAGTCCATAAATCTGATATTAGACCATGTGTCCTATACCAATATATAAATTCCTCTTCAGACTCATGAAACACATGAAATGATGCCGAATGCAGGAAGATCACAAGCCAGTGGGTGGAAAGTCTTGTGGATCCAGTGGCAGTAATAGCATCTCAGCACTGACAGGGATCTCCACGTGTCTCCTTCAGCTCCCGGGCTCTAGCATAGCTCCATATGTCTTGTCAGCAAACATGTCTCCTAGAGAGTGAGTGTCCCACTTCCAATGAGTCATTGGACCCTGAAACATGGGATGGGAAGATATGGGCTGATGATCCAGAAGAGGAGGATA
>NW_022111365.1:7601475-7603277 GCF_000313985.2 Echinops telfairi | reverse complement strand
CTGAGGAATCAGAGCTTAGTCTTATTGGTCTTCCTTTGTAAGTAACTTTAAAATTTTACTGAGCTGATTATAATATGTTATGGTGATTTTATTGGGGGGTCTATCTTGCTTGGGGTTCTTTTATCTTTTTAAAAGTTTAAACTTTCAACTTCCAATACTTGTTTGATTATTTCCTCTGTGATTTTTTCTTTTTGTTTCTTCCCATTCTGTAATTCAGATCACACATGTGATTTCTCTTGGCAATTTCCACATAATTCTTAAGCTTTCTTTGGGTGTTTTTGTTGTTTTTTGTTTTTGTTTGGGGTGGGGGTGAGGGGTGCTGTTTCTCTTGTAGATTGGTATTGCTAGATTTATCTTTGGCTTCTCTAATTTGTTTTCATTGCTTTAGTTCTGCTTTGTTCTTACAAAACATTATCTATTTCTAATACTGCAATTTTAATCTTATAAATTTCTATTTGCAGATTTTGGGGGGTTTATGATTTTTCATTTAGCTTGTGAGATTTCACTTGTAATGTTTTCCTGAATTTTTATAATGTGCTCTATTTTTTTTCCACATAGCTTTCATAACAATGTAATCCACAGAAAATACATAAGAATAGTTTGTCTTAATTTATTTGGCAGTAGTTCTACTCCAATTTTTTCTTTATTAAAGTCTTTTGGCTCTGCACATCGTTGACTTGCTTGTGCCACTCTATTGTTTTTTATATGAGCTGAAATATTGTGTTATCTCCAAGGCATTATGGTATTGTATTTGAGTTGATGATACCATGGTACTAGATTTGGTGGTGGCCCTTACCCACTTGTTATACTATTGTTGAAGGTCCAAAGATGATTGGGTCACCAGATGATTGTATTCAGTCAAGTGTAACTATAAAGAGAAAAAGTGGGGAGAAAAGTAAACAAATTAGTAAAGAAGCAAATTAACACACACAGACAAAAGAAAAAACATAAACTGAAAACTTCAAAACAAAGAACTTCTTGTTATCAGGCACCAATATGTGCTTATCTAAACCACACCCTTCTGCAGGTGGCCCCCAGAGAACCTGTGGTTTCATTCAGCCTATATTCTATAACCCCAGGGACCAGCCTGGGGAGTGCAACTTGTTCTGTGTGGGGTTTAGCCAGTCCTCAAATTTCCAATGGATTGTAGGGAAACAGGAAAGTTTTCACAGCTGTGCTGTAAGCAGGTGCAATTCTGCATTGTGGTTAAGGCCAATTCTGATGCCTTACAGATGAGTGGGGGTGGGGGGGGGAAGAGAGGCTGAAAGACAAAAGGTAGTCCTCCTCCTCCTTAGTCAGCCCCTAGATGTTTTCTTCGAGGCCTTGCTTCAGGAAGCTTGTTCTGTACTGCTCTGTTCTTTCTCAGCGTGTATTTTGCAGTTCGCGGGATGTGAATGGAGTGTGAACTCACTCAAGTGTGGACTAGACATACACATGTTCACCAGGAGGGTGTAGAGAGCAAAGAGATACCCACATTTCTCCTTGCCAGCAGCAGGTGACTGTGGATAGGCCTGATTTTGGAAGGTGGGAGGTGGGGCTGGGGAAAGGGGCTGTCATAAACCAGTTGAGAATTTTCCAGTCTGTCCCTTAAGTGGGTGCTGGTATTCAGTTCACTTGTCTGGGTTTTTTTTCCCCCCATAAGACTTGGTACTCCCAGTTTTCTTCTGTATCTGTTCTCCAAGAGGGTATGTATATTACCCTGTTTCCCCAAAAATAAGACAGTGTCTTATATTAATTTTTGCTCCCAAAGATGCGATAGGTCTTATTTTCAGGGTATGTCTTATTTTTCCATGAAGAAGAAT
>NW_022111365.1:7593332-7600842 GCF_000313985.2 Echinops telfairi | reverse complement strand
ATTGGTGTTTACTAGGTCTTTGTAATTATTTTTTATTGGGTTTATTAGCTTTCTGAAAAAGTGAAGAGAAAATACATGTGGGTTAAGCCTGTGATGATGTCCTTCTGCCCACAGACCAGAGATTCGACTAGCCTTGTTTTCATGCAGAGTGCCTTGGAAAGTGGATTATTGTTAATACAATTAGCTTAAAATGCAATCCCTTATCATCTCCCTTTTGATCCATTTTCAAGTTGTTCTAGTTTTAATATTTTCTACTTTCTCTTCTATTGAGGTTTTTCTTTGCTTTACTTTGTTATTTTTGTGAGGATTTGTGTGTGTGTGTGTGTGTGTGTTCTGCATCTGATATCCAGGATAGTTAAATCTGTGGAGACAGTAACTGAATTGTGGGTATGGCAAAAGAGGTTGGGGAAATGGGGAGCTAATAACAATGAGTATAAGAATGAATAAAATGTCCTAAAATTGATAGTGATGATGATTGCAAAACTCTTCTTGATATGACTGAACTATTGAGTGGTATGATACATGGACTGTGTAGCAATAAAACTATTTTTAAAATATAAGAAAATTTGCCAGGAACATTGTTATGCCCCTTATGTGAAACTGACTGTACCTCCTATTATCAAAAAGTTATACTTGTCCATTGAAGTATTTGGAAAATGGAGAAAAGCACAAAATAAATGACATATACTTTTCCATGTAAAAAAAAATTCTGTGGTTACTCTTTTTTGTACGAGTATCTTCCCAAGTTTAAAACTAAGTGTTCTCCCTTGAAATCTATTTGACTTATTCTCAATATGAAACTTCTGTAACTACACTATTGCCTCTGTTTACATTGTGTTTGTTACAAATTGATATCTTGGTTATCTATTTTGTCTTGTAGTGTTTTTTACTTTGGCTATTTCTATATTGGGGTTGATTTCTGAGTGGTGGTGTCATATGTCTTAAACTCTGGTTGTTGCTAATTGTACATACAAAGAACTTCCCTTAGTATTTATTAGGTTGGCCTTATTTTTACAAATTGTTTTAATTCTTGTTTATCTCCAAATTATTTCTCCCTCATGTTTGAGCAGAAATTTTGCTGAGAATAAGATTTTGGGTTGGAATTTTTTTTTCACTCAGAGTTTAATGTATCTCAATACATTACCTTATTTTCTGCATGGTTTCCACAGAGAAATCACAGCTTGTGCATCAGTTTCATTTTTAGATAGCTTATCAATATTTCCAAGCTGTTCTCAGGATTCTGTCCTTGTTTTTGTTTTTGGAAAGTTGATTACAATATGTTGTAATTTTCTTTTGTGCTCTATGCTGCTTAGGGTTCACTCATTCATTCATTTATTCATTTTGTTTTACATTTTTATTGGCACCTAATCCAAATATCATACAATTCAATCATTAATCATATCAAGAAGAATTGTACTACTATTGCCACAATCCATTTTAGAACATATCTTCACACACACACCCATGGTTAAGTGGCCTTTAAAGTGAGTTGTGTAATCACAATAAATTCTAATGCTCCCTCCCCCTCCCACCTTTATTGTTTACTCTCGAAATGCTTCACCCAGCCTATCTCCCACCCCCACTCCTACATCCCCTATAAACCCTTGCATCATTTATTATTTCTATGCATCCACTCCTGTGCTTCACAAACTGGGAAACCCAATAGAAACAGTAAAAAAGAAAACTTGAATAAAGTGGTAAGTATAAATAATAATATCACAAAGATAAAAATACAAACAATGAGTCAGAAAGAAAAGAACCCTCAATATTTTAAAAAGCCAGAGAAGAAGTTGTTTTCATGGTTGAGTCAATACACAGCTCAGCTGACCAAATAAAACTTCTATCAAGCATAATCAATATTACAATGATCTCTATCTGAGAGTAGGGTTGTTCAAGACCCTTGCCTGTGGCTAGTGGGGGTCTGCCAGCAGCTCAATCTAGTTACTCTGCAGTAACTAGATGGGTTTTGGGCTCCCACTGTCCTCCATGGCCTTCTACCAAATGGGTGTTCATAATTTTAGTTCTGATACTTTTCCCTTGGTCATATTTGAATTTTGTTATTGTCATCTTTGGATCACACAAACTGGTGTGCTTCTTCCATATGGACTTAGTTGACTTCTCACTTAGGCGACTGCTTGGTTGAATACAGGCCTTTAAGACCAGAAGCTATTCTGATTGACAGCTGAGCACCATCTTATTTCTTCACTACACTTTGTGGTAGCATCCTTATCTTCAGTGATCATTTCATGGAGGTGTTTATCGATCAGGGCCATGTTATTAGACTTAACTGTTCTTGTATTGGGGCTAGAGTTAAATAGGATCCCAGAAACCATCTGCATATCCATGGGATATGCACAACTCAGGTTTACTTTGGTGGCCATAATATGACAAAATCAAAACCCCATAAGAACAACTACACCAATAATAGCAAGAAAACAACCAGGATAATAGCAAACAAACAAACAGGAGAAAGACAGAGAGAGAGAGAGAGAGAGAGAGAGAGAAGCTAAAGGGAGGGAAAAAATCCATAGAAACAGAAAAGTACAACATTGTCAATCATCCCCCTGGGGTATAAGGCGATTGCACTGATAACATCATCAATTTTCCCAGTGACACAGCCCTCTGGACACTGTAGGTATGAGGATTATATGCATGTACATTTCCTCCTTGAGCCGCAACCCATGAGTTGTTTCCCTCGGGATTGGTGCCATGGGGGACCTTCCTGGATCAATTCTTCCCAGTGCAGATCCCTGCCCAGCAGATCAAAACCTGTCATGTCACTGTGACATGGGCATCAAGTATATGATGATTCTGGGTCCCTTTCCATTGGACACCAAACAAGCCAGGATTCCTCCCAAGGTCCAATGACTACCACTTCCACAGTCCCTGGTTGGCCACTCTGTTTCCTCTCCCATCCAAGTTTCCCAGTCTTCAGTCCAAAGCAGGCAATGTTGAGGCAGGGCTCATTTCATTCAGCCAGGCCTCTATGGTAAATCCTTCTGGTGTAACCCCTACTTTATGCCATGCCTCCTGCAAGGTCAGCTTCCACTATCATCATAGTGCTTAGTCCATGGCATAGTGCACCAAAGGTTGGGTAGAAACGTATTCGTAGTGTCTATCCAGGAACATAAAATCTGGTCCACTGTCCCCCTAGGTCCCCTACAATAATTATTCAGCACTCCTTCCCAATGTGAACTTACTTCTCCCCAATCACCCACCATACTCACCAACTGTACTATCAGCTTCTCCAAAATGTAGCTAGTCCCTTCCCTTGGTCTTAACTTGATTTTCTAGCAAGCTTCTCCTTCCGTTCCTGTAAGGGGCCCATTGATTTGCCCCAGTGTTGCCTCAATGCTGTATGGACTCAAGTGAATGGTCACCTCCCATTTCCCCTCCTAAAGGAGTGACTCCAGGCAATGTGAGGTCTCCTCCTTCAAGTTGGCCCTTGTGATGTACTCAAAAGGGAGGTCATGCATTTCATGGCTGGTAGGTAGCCTTCTCTCATTTTGATCAAGTGTTGGTTCCTACAATTTGTTTAATTAATGTTTCTTCCTATAGTGGTGGACTTATATAATACTTGTTCTTTTGTGACTGACTTCACTCAGCATAATGGTTTTCAGATGCTTCCATGTCATGCTTTCATCGCTGTTTTTTAGGGATGCGTAGTATTCCATGTGTGTATGTACCATAGTTTCTTCATCCGTTCTTCCACTGTTGAGAATTTGAGCTGCTTCCAGTTTCTTGCAACTATGAACTGTGCTATTATGAACATGGGAGAGCATACCTCCACTAGTGTTTTTTCTATTTCTTTAGGGTATATGCCTAATAGTGGTATTGCTGGATCACATGTGATTTCAATTCCCAGTTGCTTTAAGTATCGCCATATCATTTTTCACAGTAGCTCTATGTATTTACAAGTCCACCAACAATGTATATGCACAGGAATCCAATTGATTTCTGGTTATTAACTTTGTGTCCTGCTACCTTGCTGAATTCCTCAATTGTTTCCCGCAGTCTTTTAATGGAAAATTTTGGGGTTTCTATATATAGGATCATATCATCTGCAAACAATGAGAATTTCTCTCTTCTTTGCCTATTTGTATTTCCTTGATTTCTATTTGTTATCTGATGGTTCTAGCTAAAACTTCCAACAAGATGATGAATAAGAGTGGTGTTACGGGACATCCTTGCCTGCTTCCTGTTTGCAGTAGATGTTGCCAGCTTTTCCCCATTGAGCATGATGTTGGTTGTTGGTTTCTCATATATGGCTTTTATTATGTGGAGGAATTTTCTTTCTATTCCTCTTTGGTTGAGTATTTTGAACAAAAATGGGGTGTCGAATATTGTCAATGCCTTTTCTGTATCTTTTGATATGATCATGTGGTTTTTATCTCTTGCCTTATTTATGTGGTGGATTACATCAATTGTTTTTTGAATATCCCTTCATATCTGAAATGAATCCCACTTGGTCATGGTGAGTTATTATTTTATATGCTTCTGTATTCTATTGGCCAGGATTTTGTTAAAGATTTTAGCATAGGTTCATAAGGGATATTGGTCTATAATTTTTAATGTTTGTGGGATCTTTCCCTGGTTTGGGTATCAGTGTTATGTTGGCTTCATAAAATGAGTTTGGGAGTATATCTTTTCCTACATTCTGGAAAAATTTGTGTAGTATTGGTGTCAAATCTTCTTTGAATATTTGATGGAATTCCCCTGTGAAACTGTCTGACCCTGGATTTTTTTTGGTAAGTAGTTTCTTAATGATATGCTCCATTTCTTCTTTTGGTATGGGTTTGTTGAATTTTTCAATATCTGCTACATTGATTTGAGTAGGTGGGTTAGACTGAGTTGAGAAACAAATTCATTGACACTCATATATATGTAACAGAGAACTTTATATTAAGAAGTAATTATGCATCAGTAAAATATCCCAGCCCAGTCCTGATCAAGTCCATAAGTTCACTATTAGCCCCTAAGTCCAATATTAGCTTATGAATTCCCCTTCAGACTCATGCAGTACATGCACTGATGCCAAATGCAGGAAGATCACAGGCAAGTGAGTGAAAAGTCCTGTGGGTCCAATGACAGTGGACGCATATCCAGAACTCTGGCTGCCATCAGCACGGCTGCATTTGGCTTGTCAACAGGGGTGTAAAGCAAAGAGAGTGTGTCTCACTTCCAAGGAAGAAGAGAGGAAGACCCAGAATCCTCATGAAAAGGCCATTCCCGCAAGAAGGCATCAAGCAGGTTGTGACCTGATTAACAGGCAAGACTAAACCGCTTCACTCTATCAAGTTGACATGAAATTATGTAACTACCACAGTAGGTGATGTGCTTCTATCCATTCCTTCAAGATCGTCGAATTTGTTTGAGTACAGTTTTTCATCATAGTGTGATATTATTCTTTTGATCTCATTTGGATCTGTTGTAATGTCACCGTTTAATCTCTTATTCTGGGTATTTGCATCTTTTCTTATTTTTTCTTTTGTAATTTCTTTGTTAATCTTTTCAAAGAACCAGCTTCTCACCTTGCTTTTTTCCATTGTTTTTTTGTTTTCCATAACTTTTATTTCTGCTTTGATCCTTGTGATTGTGTTGTCCTTGTTCTAGTTCTTGAAGGTGATATGTTAGGGAAGCAGTGCTCAACCTGTGGGTCACAACCCCTTTGGGGGTTGAATAATCCTTTCACAGGGGTCGCCTAAGACCATCAGAAAACATATATTTCCGATGGTCTTAGGAACCGAGACACTGCTCCTCTATCTGTCTCCAGGTGAGTCCGCCCACATGCAGATACACCCACATCATGTGCCCAACATGAAGACTGTTACCCATGCTACACCATGCTTCAAGACAAATTTTCATTTATTTGTGATTAGAAAGAAATATTTCATAATATATAATTACATTTGTGATTAATCGCTATGCTTTAATTATGTTCAATTTGTAACAATGAAAATACATCCTGCATATCAGATATTTACATTACAATTCATAACAGTAGCAAAATTAAAATTATGAAGTAGCAACGAAAATAATTTTATGGTTGGGGGTCACCACAACATAATGAATTGTATTAAAGGGTCACGGCATTAGGAAGTTTGAGAACCACTGTGTTAGGGTACTGATACTAGTTTTCTCCTCTTTTTGCATGTGTGAATACCTGGCTATGAATTGGCCTCTGAATATTGCTTTCACTGGGTCCCAAAGGTTTTGATATGTTGTGTTATCATTCTCATTTGTCTCAAGGAATTTAAAAAATGTCCTCCTTTATTTGCTTTATTACCCAGTCATTTGGGGTTATTATGTTGTTCAATCTCCATGTGTTTGCCTTTATGTTTCTGCTCATTTTATTGTTGTTTTCTAATTTTATGGCTTTGTGGTCTGAGAAGAGTGTAGGATCTCAATTTTTTTGAATTTGTTGAAGGATGATTTGTGTCCTAGTATGTGGTCAATTCTTGAGAATGTTCCATGTGTGTTGGAGACAAATGTATACGGTTGTTTTGTTGGATGAAGCATTCTGTATATGTCTAAAAGTTCCCTTTTATTGATTGTGTTATTGAGCTTTTAGTGTGTATTTGTTGAATTTTTTCTCGACATTCTGTCTTTCCTTGAGGGTGGTGTATTAAAGTCTCCTGTTATTATTTTCTATGTATCTATATCCTTTTACAGTTCTGTGAGGATCTGATGCATTTCAAGGGTCTTTCATTGGGAGTATATATGTTTATTATATTTATGGGTTCCTGAGCTATTTTTCCCTTTATCATTATGTAGTATCCGCTCCTATCTCTTATTATATTGTTTGCCTTGAAGTCTATCTTCACAAAGATTAATACTGCTACACCTTCTTTCTTTTGGTTGCTGTTTGATTGGTATGCTTTCGTCCAACCTCTGATTTTTAATCTGTTTATGTCTTTATGAGGTATGTTTCTTGTAGGCAGCATATTTATGCATTTTGTTTTCTTAACCATTCTGCTTCTCTCTGTCTTTCTACTGGTGCATTTAGTCTAGTAATGTTCAGTGAAATTATTGATATGTATGTGTTACTGTCATTTTACTTTAAATATGTGTGTCGCGTGTTTGTATGTGTATTGTGTATAGTTTCTTTTTTCTTCCTGTGTTATTACCTTCCTTTGAGTGTTGCTCTGTGTTTGTTGGTTTTGGGAGGAATTGTTTGTATGTTCATTTCAAGTCTCTGTGTTGTTGCTGTTGGTTTTTTTGGCCTTAGTACTTAAGGTTTTTTGTTGTTGTTGTTGTTTTGCAGTGGTGGTCTTGTTACTGTGAATTCTTTTAATTTCTCCTTGTCTTGGAATACTTTTATTTTTCAATCATATTTGATTGATAATTTTGCTGGGCAAAGGATTCTAGGTTGACAATTGTTTTCCTCCGGTACTCTGTATACATCACTCCACTGTCTTCTTGTCTGAATAGTTTTCGCTGAGATATCTGAGGTGATTCTAATTGCTTACCTTTTTTATGCAATTGCTCTTTTTTCTATGGCTGCTCTTAG
>NW_022111365.1:7588865-7593232 GCF_000313985.2 Echinops telfairi | reverse complement strand
TTGTCATTGATGTTAGACATCTTGACTACAATATGCTGGGGAGTTTTCCTTTTGGGATCTCGCCTGACTGGGGTTCTTTTGACTTCCTGAATAATTATCTTGAATTCCTTTAGACATCAAGGAAAGTTCTCTTGCAGGAGCTCTTGTATTATTATCTGTGTGTATTTTTTTCTTCTTCTTCCTCTTGTTCCTCTTCTGGGCTATGGTTTATCCAGTAAGGCTCTTCTGGCCTGAGTAGAGAGCCAAATCTATTTATATTTTTAACTGCCCTGGCTGCTCCCTTAGAATTGCATTCCTGAAGCTCTGCCACTCCTCCCCTTCAGCTAGCTCCTCGATCCACAGACCTGGGAATCTGTGCTCCATTGGCAGAATTCCACAGGAAGATGACCCCGGGGGTTGTAATTGGCAGACATTGCTGCTCTCTAATTTGAGGACGTTTGTGTCTACTTACCTTTATGTTGAAAATACTATGGTCTGGAAGTGTAGGATATCCCTCACAGTGACTCCTTTGCACTGGTCTCCACAGAATCCCTGCTGTGTGTGCTTCTTGATCACCTTCTTGCTGGGAAGTCTGAGTTCACTCATTCTTAAATGCATATTGGGATAGGTAGGTTTATTGTGCCAACCTGGCCAATGGGGATATGTGGGATTAATAAGGTTGCAGTTTGATTGGAGGGCAAAAAGAGAAATGCCTCGTCAAGCCCCACCTCTCTCTTTCTTGCTCTCTGGTGATTAGACCAGTATGTGGCTGCCTTAGCTATTTCTCTGCCTCAACTTGTGAGCAATACTAGCTGTGAGACACCCAACCCGTGGATCATGTCGCTAGAGCTTGAGGTTCCTTTGAGACCTGTTTCACCAGGCTACTACTGTATACATCCCTTGAGCTTAGGACTGTTGGATCCTGTAGTCTGGCTGACTGTTGATGACCCACCCTGCTGTTTGCTGCCTGTGGCCAGACTGCATTCATTGCTGTACAGAAGACTCAGCTGTCTGCTTCCTTGACCTTGGACCCAGCAGACCCCATGAGTTGAAGGACTTACAGTATATTAACTGTTCCACGGAAGTGAGTTGAACTGAGCCCTCTGTACTGCTGTGTGGACTAACTAGCTGTTATATTCCTTCATGCTGTATCTATCTATCTATCTAAAATCATAAGTGTCCTGGTTTTGTTTTTCTAGAGAACCCTAACACCCATATCATCTTGTCTTTAAGGACATTGGAGAAATTTTCTTTCAATAATTTTCTCTAAGCCTTTTTGTTTGCTTGTTCATTCCTTTTTTGAATTCTGATTACACATAAGTTATTCCTTTTGATGGTATTTTTGGTTTTCTTTGGACATATTTTTCCTTCTTTACTAAAGGAGACTAACATTGAGAGATCTGCCTCCAATCTCAGCCTCCTATTGATTCAATTATCTTCCTTTGCTCTTTCAATGCATTTTGTCTTTCTGAAAACTTAGTATTACTCTTCTGGATTTCTATTTGTTGATTTTGTATGATCTAAACTTTTTCACTTATTTTGTCATCTTGTTCGTGTACTGTAGTTCTTAATTCTCATGTTCTTTCCTTATATATGTTTTTATATGTTTTCTTTCATTTCGTCTGGTACTTTCTCAATATTTCTCTCAAAGTTTTGAAGAAGCCTAAATACCATTCTGTTGAAATCCTTATCAAATAGTTCCAATGAACCTTCCTTAGGGAGATCCCGTGGCCCTGTACAGTGGTCGTTTGAGTCACTCTTCTCTTAACTCTCGTGGACTTGCATTTCCTTCAACTTTGACCTGAACTTACATGTGAGCAATTGATGTCTCTCTTCCACAATCAGCTCCTGGTCTTCTTTTGCCTGATGATATTGAGTTTTCTACTGTATCTTCCATACAGATGTGTTAAATTTGACTTCTAATTATTCCATTTTCAAGGTCCATGTGCATAGTAATTGTTTATACTATTGAAAAAATGTTATTTGTAATGAAGAAATCACTGCTCTTTCAAAATTCTATCATGTGACTTCAAGTCTCATTCCTATGATTATGTAATTTATTATATAACTTTAACCTCACTTCCCTTCCTCTCTGTTTCCAGCTTTCACATTATAATCACCAATGATTACAAATCTATCCTTATTTCTTCATATGGAAAATTTTGGTAAAATTCTTCAATTTCTTCTCACTAGCTTCAGTGGGAGGTGCATGAGTTTGAATAATTGTATTAACTGGATTTCCTTTTAAGAGTATAAATATTATCCTATCACAGACAATATATTCTTCAAGACAGATCTTGATATGTTCTTTCTAATGATGAATGCAACACCATACTCTAGAATGTGTCAGTTCTGGCACATTAAACCATGATTGTATGATTCAAAATGGGTCATAGCAGTCCTTTTCTGCTGACTAATATCTATAATAATGGTCTGTATGTATCCCACTTTTTTTCTGTTGTTTTAAACGTTTTACTTTGAATTAGGTGAAGGTTTACAGAGAAAATTAGTTCTCCATTCAACAACTCATACATTTTGTTCCATGGGATTGATTACAATCCCCATGATGTAGCATCATTGAACTCATGCCTCCACCATACTTCTCATTTCCACTTCTCTTAAAAAAAAAAAAAGACAAACACAAAAAATTTTTATTGTGAATTGAGTGAAGATTTACAGACCAAATCCGTTTTTCATTCAACAAATCATATATATTTTGTTTCATGTCATTGATTAAAATTCCCACAATGTAACATTACACAAGCTCAGTTTACAATTGTTTCTTATTTTCATTCTAAGGTTTAAAAAGACGATGAGAGCCTTACAATGAACAATTTATACACATTCTGATTCAATTTGTCCATTGCAATCCCCTCAATGTACCGATGCTAATCCCACTGTCTCCCTGTGTTAACTGTTTCCATTCCTTCTTTCATAAAACTCAAAATTTGAACCTTGGGTAAATGTGTTCCTTTTGATTTTTAATGAATTTTTTCATTGTGAATTAATTGAGGGCTTAAATTTTAACCATCAACTCTGCATTCAAAAGTTCAAACTACACATTAATCCGCCAACCTACCTTATAATACCATAACCATAGCCTCTGACACACACACCCTTATTATGTCACCACTTGTCTGTCAGTTTGCCTTATTCTGGTGGCTCATGTGTTCCTGTGAAGCTGGATGCTATGTCATTAGCATTTCAAATGCTAGAAGGATCATCCAAAGTGAGCAGGTTTCAGCCGAGCTTCTGGATAACGAATAAATTACAAAGAAGGAATCAGCTGCCCATTTCAGAGAAGGGAGCCACTAAAACCTTATGCATAGAATCAAAATATTATCAGATACAGAAGGGGTAATGAATTGTTGCACATGAGTCAGAAGACACTTGAAATGTGAATCATGAGGAGCTGCTTTCTCAAAGTAGAGTCGTTCATGGGGATGTGAACAGAGCAAAGTCTAAGGGAGTAGAGTCTTTGGGATTTTCATTTGTAGGCATTAGTAGGCTGAAATGGTCTGGTATTGGACATTTTGAATCAGAAAACCATATGGTTTCCTATGCTGGGAATGATACAATCAAGAGGAATGGGATTGCATTCATTGTTAGGAAGGAAATTTCAAGATCTATCTTGAAGTATCATAACCTGTCTGTGATAGGATAATAACTATTTATCTGCCTTCAAGAAAATCCCATCAATACAACTATTATTCAAATTTATGCACCATCCACAAAAGCTAGTGATAAAGAAAATGAAGAATTCCACCAACAACTCCAATCTGAAATTGACCGAACACATAATCAAGGTGAATTGATAATTACCACAATGGGAATATAAAAGTTGACAACGAAGAGTAAATATGGACTTGGTGACAGAAATGAAGCTAGGGATCGCATGACAGAATTTTGCAAAGCCAACAACTTGTTCATAGCAAATACCTTTTTTATCAACAACACAAAAACACGTGGACTAGTCTAGATGAAATACACAGAATCCAAATTGATCACATCTGTCAGAAGAAGCTACAGAGAAGCTCATTATTAGCAGTTAAAACCAGGCCAGGGACTGACTGTGGAACAGACTCATCAACACTCATACATCAATACTCATACATCAGTTCAGTTTCAATAAGAAAATTAAAACAAGTTCACAAGAGTGAAAATACTTGAGTCTATCCCACCTGAATTTTGAGAACATCTCAAGAACAGATTTGATGTACTGAACACTAATGACAGAAGACCTGATGAGCTGTGGGAGGCCATCAAGAACATCACTCATCAAGAAAGCAAAAGGTCATTAAAAAGATAATAAAGAAAATTGGCAGATAAACAATTCTGAGGAGAAAACAATGGTACCAATGGTTCCGGGGGAACATGTTGTGTGTGTG
>NW_022111365.1:7576855-7585427 GCF_000313985.2 Echinops telfairi | reverse complement strand
TAGAGGAAAGTTGTATTTTTCATCATTGCTACATCGTACCCTGTCTGGCTCATCTCCTCCCCGAGACCCCTCTGCAAGGAGATCTCCAATGGCCTACAAACGGGCTTTGGGTCTCCACTCCACAACCCCCCGCCCCCCGCCATTCGCTATGGTAAGATCTTTTGTTCTGATGATGCCTGACACCTGAGTAACTAAATAGAAGCAAGTATTAGGTCAAGCTGAACAGAAAATGTCAAAGGGTACTTCAAAAAGACAAAATAAAATAATGTAATTAAATGTGTAAAGACAGAGAGTTAGAAAACCAGTAGGAAAGAAAACACTCAGCATATCTTAAATTAAAAGAACTCAACAAAAAAATTAAAGCCTTGAGTTGCAAGACTGAAAGATTCTGTGAGAAAAATATTGAATGATGTAGGAAGCACAAAAGAAGATGGAAAGAACACAGAGTTACTGTACCAAAAACAAAACAAATACCTGGTTGATATCCAGCTGTATCAGGAGGTAGCTTATGAGCAGGAGACAATGATGCTAAAGGAAGAAGTTCAAATTGCACTGAATACATAAGCCAAAAACAAGATCCAGGAATTGATGAAACAAACTGATGAAGCACTGGAAGCACTTCATCATCTTTGCCAAGAAATTTAGAAGACAGCTACTTGGCCAGCAGACTGAAAGAGATGCACACCTGTACCCATTTCAAAGATCGTGACCCAAAAGACCACTCAAACAATGGAACAATATTAATATCACATGAAAGTAAAATGTTGCTGAAGATCTTCCAAAAATGGTTGCAGCACATTGACAGGGAGCTGCCAGAAATTCAAGCAGGATTCAGAAGTGGATGTGTCACAAAGGATATCTTTACTGATGTCCAAAGTATTCTGACAGAAAGCAGAGACTACCAGAAAGATATTTATTTGTGTTGCATTGACTATGCCAAGACGCACACCTGTGTGCATCAGAATAAACTATGGAGAACCTTTAAAAGAATGGGAATTACAGAACACTTCATTGGGCTTATGTGGAACTTGTACATGGATCAAGAGCCGTTGTATGAACAGAACAAGGGAATACTGCCTGGTTTTAAATCAGGAAAAGTGTGCATCGGGGTTGTTTCTTTTCACCATGCTTTTTCTATCTGTATGCTGAAGAAATAATCAGAGAAGCTAAGTGATATGAAGAAGAATGAGGCATCAGGATTCAAGGAAGACTTATTAACAACTTGCGCTATGCAGATGACACAATCTTACTTGCTCAAAGTGAGGAGAACTTGAAGTACTTGCTGATGCAGTTCAAGGATTTCAGCCTTCAGTAAGGAGAGCAATGCAATGTACAGAAGACCACATTCCTCACAATTGGACCAATCAGTAACGTCATGATAAATGGAGAAAAGATTGAAGTTGCCAAGGATTTTGTCTTACTTGAATACACAATCAATAATCATGCAAGCAGCAGTCAAGAAATCAAAGACGTATTACATTGAGTAAATTTGCCGCACAAGACCTCTTTAGAGTATTGAACAGCAAAGATGTTACTTTGAGAACTAAAATTCCACTGACCCACAACATGATATTTTCAATTGTCCCCTGAATAAGGAAGACTGAAGAAGAATTAATGCGTCTGAATTGTGGTGCTGGCAAAGAATATTGAAAGTACCATAGAGTGCTAAAAGAACAAACAAATCTGTCTTGGAAGAAATATGGTCAGAGCACTACTTAGAGTCAAGGATGGCAAGACTTCATTTTACATACTTTGGACGTGGTATTAAGAGAGCCCAGTTCCTGGAGCAGATCATCATGTTTGGTAAAATAGAGGGGCAGAGAAAGCGAGGAAGGTCCTCAGAAAGATGGACTAACACAGTGACTGCACTATGGTCTCAAGCATAGGTACAGTTGTGAGTGTGGTGCAGGACCAGGCAATGTTTCATTCTGTTGTCTGTAGGATTGCTATGGATCAGAACTGACTCCAGGTTACCTCACAATAACAATAACAGCATCCTCATGTCATCCAAGTCAACACTGGTCAACCATTTAGTCAGTTGCTTCATGTGTCCATCTGCCCTACTTCCCTTAGGAACCTCCAAAGCCTAATCTGTTTGGTATGCAAATCTTTGTCTTACTTTTCATCTGTATAGTAATATTTTCATACAATATTTGCCCTTTCTCACTCAGCAAAATTATTTCCAAGTCTATCCATTTCATAGGTGCTTTGTGGTTTCCTCATTTTTTTCAGGGATGTATTGTATTTCATTGTGTGCTTGTACCACAGTTTCTTTATCCATTCTTCTACTGATGGGCATTTAGGCAGTTTTCAACTTCTTCTATTGTGAACAGTGTTGTGATTAACATGGAAATTTCTGTTCATGTTATGGATCTTCTTTGGAGTACAAACCCAGCAGAAGTATTAGTAGTTAGCATAGAATTTCTATTCCCAATTGTTTCAGGCATCCCTGTATTGTTTTCCTCCATGGTTGTACAGATTTACAGACTCACAGCAGTGTATGGGAGTTCCAAACTCTCTGCAGCCTCTCTCCAGCTTTTGTAATTTTCTGTTTTGGGAAATTGGGCTGTCATTGTTACTGTATGGTGATATCGTGTTATTTTGTTTTGAATCTATTGGCTGGCTAATGATGTTGAGCCTTTTTTCATGTTAGCCATTTGGTGAACTATTCGTGTCCTTTGCCCATTTTAAATTGGATTATTATTTTTTTTCTTATTGAGGTACTGCAGTTTTCTATGGATTGTATACATTATATGTATGTTTCTTATGTCATTGGTAAGATTTATTTCCAGTCCTTAGGTTCCGTTTTACTCTCTTGATGTAGTTTTTGATGTACATGAATATACTTTTTAAAGACTTATTATTTATTAATACATAGTTGGTGCATCATCTTTGTTGTTGTTAGGTTCTTCCCTTTGAGCTCCAACTTGTAGCTACCCTATGTACAATAGAACAAAACACTACCCGGTTATGTGCCATCCTCACAACTGTTGCCATGTTTGAGCCATTGTTGCAGCCCCTGTGTCGCTCCATCTCCTCAAGGGCCGTCCTCTGTTTTGCTGACCCTCTACTAAGTGTAATGTCCTTTTCCAGGGACTATCCTCTCCTGACAACATGCCCAAGGTATAAGAAAATGTCTCACTCCCCTGGCTTCTAAGGGGATCCTGACTATACTTCTGACTATACCAAAGCAGATTTGTTTATTTTTCTGGTAGTCCATGGTACTTTCAATATCCTTTGCCAGTACCATAATTCAAATGCATAAATTCTTCGACAGTCTTTCTTATTCGTTGTCTAGCTTGCACATGAATATCTTCTTTTTAGTAAGCTCCAACCATCTATTTTGTCTTCTGTGTTCTCTTCTCTCATTATGTTTGATAGTATGTCTCTGTCTTATAAAAGACCTCTTAGGTTTGTCCCAATTTTATCTTTACAGATCTTTATAGTTCCAGGATTTATATTTAGGTCTTTGGTTCATCTCATGTTCATTTTTGTATATGGGGTGAGGTATGTGTCCTGCTTCATTCTGCAGATGGAGATCAAATTTTGCCAGCATTATTTGTTGAAGAGACTATCTCTTTCCCATTTCATGTTTCTGACACTTTGTTGAAAAACAATTGTCTGGCAGTGAAATTTTTTATTTCTTGGTGTTCTATTGTTTCATTGGTCTAAGTACTTATCATTGTACCAATACCAGGCTGTTTTGACTACTGTGGGGAAGTAATAAGTTTTAGGGTTTGGAAGTGAGAGGCTTCCTATTTTGTTCTTCTTAAAAAATTCTTTGATATTCATGGATCTTCTATTTCCACATGTTAGGCCAGGTTGACTAAAGAAACAAATCCAGTGACATGCATATGTAGAAGAGCATTACAGCAAGAAGTAATTATATATCAAGAAGGAGTCCCAGCCCAGTCCACTCAGTCTGAAAGTCAGTACTAGTCCAAAAATCCTTCTTCAAACTCATGTAGCCAAATGCAAGGATGCAGAATGTCGGTTCAGAGTCGTGTGGATCCAAAGTTGGTTTAAACATGGCAAGGGACTGCCAACTCTCAGGTGGTCACCAGAGTCCCAGCAAGCAGAAAGCCAGAAGCGCTGGGGTAAGAAGGCAGTTCCCAGTGTCCTCCTTATGAGAAGGCCATACCCCCAAGGGTACATCATCAGGCTGTGACTAAATTGACAAGTTTCATTCTACCTTTAGCCAGGTGTGTCTAGTTGACATAAAATAATCTAACTACTACACTCCGTATGAAGTTAGTAATTAGTTATTCCATTTCTTAAAAAAAACAAAACAGCATTGCAATCATAAATAGAATTGCATTGAATTTATAGATTGCTTTGGGTAGTATTGACATTTTTGGAGTATTAAGCCTCCTATCTTCCCATCTATGAATATGGAATGTTCTTCTACATATGTAGGTCTCGTTAGGTTTCTTACTATATACTCTGTAGTTTTCTTTGTACGGGTCTTTTTTTTCTCTAATTAGGTTTATTCCTAAGCATTTTATCTTTTGTTTGGCAATTATATATAGTATTCTTTTCTTTTCCTTTTTTTTTTCTTTAGTGATTTTAGTAGTGGAATTTTTTCCCCAACAGTTTTATTGGCACATACTTCACGTATCATACAATTGAACAGTTCAATTGTTCAATCACATCAAAGGGAGTTGTACAATCACCACCACATCTATCTTAGAGCCCCTCCCCTGCCCCACACCTCTCCTCCCCGCCCAAACCTCTCCCCACCATGGTCACATCACCTTCAAACTGAACTGTGGAATCACTATCGGTTCTGTGCTCTCTAGCGCCTTTGGCCCTTGCTGCTCACTTTGAAAATCCTCCTTCCCTCCCCGTGCCCATCCCCCACCCCTGAAATCCCTCCAACACCTTATAACAGTCATTATCATCATACATCCATTCCTCCTGTGCTTCACAGCTGGGAAACTCAACGGAAAACAGTACAAGATAAATCCTACAAAGGAGGTAAGGATAAATCATATTAGCATAAAGGCAAAAATACAAATGATGCTTAAGAGGGAAAAGATCCCCTCATCAATGTTCAAAAAGCCAGGGAAGAAATTTCTGACATGGGACATCTAAGAGATCCTTGCACCCAGTACAAATCCAAGTCGGGCCTATAAGGAGGACAACTGGCTTGGTACCAAGTTCGATCCCACATAATCAGGATGACAATGGTCTGATAGTAAGGCAGTTTAGGACTCTTGCCTTAGCTAGAGCAGGTCTGCCAGAAGCTCAGTCTGACTAGATACTCGGCAGGTGGGTTTTAGGCTCCCACTGTCCTCCATACCTTCTCTAAAATGGGTGTTCAGATTTTAGCTCTAATGCTTTTCTTTTCACCATATTCGAGTTTTGTAATTGTCATCTTTGGAACACACAAACTTACATGCTTCCTTTTCTTAATGTCTTTTTCAGAGCTCTCTTCAATTGTATGCTAAAAGCTGATGGATTTTTGTGTGTTAATCCTGTATCCTAGCATGTGACTGATTCTTTCAACTGTTTCCAACTACTTATTTTTGTGAAGTGTTCAGTGTTTCTATGTATACAATCATATCATCTGCAAATAGTGAGAGTTTCACATCTTTGCCCATTTCTATTCCTTAAAAATTTTTTGCTGTCTAGAAGTTCTGGCTAAGCCTTCCAGCCCAATGCTGAACAAAAATAGTGATAAGAGGGATCCTTGTCAAGTTCCTGTTCTCAGGGAGATTGCTTTCAGTTTTTCCTCATTGAACGAGATGTTGCCCATTGGCTTTGCATATATGGCTTCTATTGTGTTGGGAAAAGTTCCTTTCTATTCCTATTTTGTTGAGTATTTTTATCAGGAATAGGTGTTGGATATTTTGTGTCAATTCATATGATCATGTATTTCTTATTTATTGTTTTGTTTATATACTGGATTACACTGTTTGCTTTTCTAATGTTGAACCATCCTTGCATATTTGGTGTAAGTCCCACTTGATCGTGGGTTCTTATTTTTTTAAATATATTAGTTATATTGGCAAGGATTTTGTTGAGACGTCTCCTGTCTATGTTTATAAAAGATTTAGTCTGAAGTTTTCCAACTTTGTGGTACCTTTCTGTGGTTTTAATATGAACATTATGTTTACTTCATAAAGTGAATTCAGGTATTTGCTGGTCATTTCTAACTCTTCTCTGAATATTTGTTAGAATTCCACGTGAAGCCACTTGATCCTGGCCTTTTTTGGTTTGAAGTTTTTGATCTGAATTATATCTTCTTATAAATCTGTTGGGGCTTTCTACTTCATTTTGTGTAGAGGGTGTGTTGCTTCTAGAAATTTTTCCATTCCTCTAGGTTTTCAAATTTGTTGGAGTACAGTCTTTTGTAGTAATGATTCAGTGTTCTTCTCGTTTCAGTTGGTTCTGTTGTAATGCCATCCTTTTAATCTCTAATTCTTGACATATTTATCGCCTTTTTCTTTTCCTTAGTTAAGGTTCCACAGTGGTTTGTCAATTTTATTAATCCTTTCAAAGAGCCAACTAATTGTTTTGTTGATTTTTTTCTGTTGTGTTTCCAATTTATTTCTACCCCAAGTTTCATGATGATTTCTTTTCTTGTAGTTACTGAAAATGTATTTTGTTGCTCCTGTTCTATTTGCTGAAGATGCTGGGTTATAGTGTTGATCTTGATTTAATCTTTTTTTCACATGTGCACCGATTGCTGTAAATTGTCCTGTGACAAGTGCTGTGGCTGTGTGCCAAAGGTTTGGGTATGTTATATTCTCATTCTCACTTGTTTCATGGAATTAAAAAAAAATTAAACCACACTTTATCGATTACTGTCATCTTGCAGTAATTTGTGTTCTATTTTCATGCATTTGATTTTTTGCCCTTGTTTTTTCTATTGTAGATTTCTAGTTTTATACAATTGTGGTCTGTGAAAATGGGCTATAGAACCTCAATGTTTTTTAATTTATTAAAGTTTGTTTTAAAATGCGGTCTATTCAACAGAATGTTCCATATGCTCTGGAAAATAATGTGTTGCTGTTGGTTAAAATGTTCTGCATATGTCTAGGGGGAAAGTTGGTGGCTTGTGTTGTTTAGGTCTTCTGTCTTTACTGAGTTTCTTTCCTGATCATTGTCTTCCCTAAAGAAAGCTTTTACAGAAATCTTCTAATATTATTGCCGTATTGTGTATTTCTCTCTTCAACTCTTTAAGAGTTTCATTAACATATTTTAGAGCCTTTCATTGGCTTCATATGTTTAATATGGTTATGGTCTTCTTGTTCTATTACTCTTTTAATCCTTATGTAGCGTCCTTTTTGTCTCATGATTTTTTTCTTGAAGTCTGTTTTATTGGAGATTTATATTGCTATCCCTGCTTTTTTGTTGTCATTGTTGCCATTAAATGGGTACATTTTCTCCATCCTTTTATTTTTTTCTCTCTATTCTTTTATTTGTAGTATATTTCATCTTTGTGTCTAGGGTGTGTTTCTTGTAGAGAACATATTGATGGGCCTTCTTTTCTTATCCAATCTGCTACTCTTTGTCTGTTGACTGGTGCAATTAATCCATTAATATTCAGGGTCATTATTTTTATACACAGGTTTTCGCTGTCATTCTGCTGTATATTTTTGCATGTGGTTTTATTAGTTTCTTTGTTCTTTCTATATTTCTGAGTTGCTTTGAGTATTATTTTCAGTGGGTTGGTTTTTGAGTAGTGGTGTTTTGTACATTGCTTTCACTTTTGTCCACTGTTGATAATCTTTCCAAAGTATTTCTGTTGGTATTTTTTGTAATGCTAGTCTTGTTTTCACAACTTCTGTTTCTTCTTATCTGAAAATACTTTTATTTGTCCTTCACATATGAGGGATAGTTTTGCTGGTTGGTAGATATTTTTTTTATTTCAGGGTTGTATACAAGTGAGTACCTAAAAAAATCCAGAATTGCACTGGGCTGAGCAGAGCTTTTGTTGTATCTGTTTTTTTGTTGTTTTTTTCCCCTGCTAGGCAAGCATCAAACAGCTCCCTCTGAGTTAGTGCACCCAGTGGTGTCACCTGGGAAAGTTCTCTCTGGTAACAGTGAATTTTTTTCATAAAAGTAGTTTCATTCAAATCTCATTTCTTGTGATGGCTGATTAAAAGAACTGTGTGTGGCTATGAAAGTTTGTTTCCTGCTCAGGGAAAAATGCCACAGAAACTGTTGTGATGTTAAACACAGCTTACAAGAACAGCGCTATGGGAAAAACTCAAGTGTGCAAGTGGTTTCTTCTTTCAAAAACGGGTGAAATGTTGATTAATGGCAAACCACATTCTGGATGTCCATCACCTTCCTAAACAGATGAAAATGTTGACTTGCAGTGCATTTGGAGTCATTCTACCAGGTCAACCTTTCCATTAAAGATTTTTAAAAGATTGCATAGCAGTGTACAACCAAAAAAAGGCCTGAAGTGTGGCAGATGGGGTTTGCCACCACTACAATGCACCTGCTCACACAGCCATCTCAGTGCACCAGGTTTTGGTGAAAAACAGCATGCCTTTCTTGCCCCACACACCAGACTCACCTGACCTCATTCCATGTGACTTATTTTTATTTCCATGAA
>NW_022111365.1:7574477-7576584 GCF_000313985.2 Echinops telfairi | reverse complement strand
GGCAGGGATACCCCTTTGTATATGTCATTCTATTATCTCCTGGCTGGAATGGCTTCTGCTGATTTTCCTTTGTGGATGACTATTCCTTTTCCCCTAGCTCCTCTCAGAATTCTTTCTTTGTCCTTGGTATTAGAGATTTTGAGCATGATATGTTGTGATGTTTTCCTTTGGGGCACTACCTTGCTTGGTGTTCTCTCTGCTTCTTACAGTTATTTTTTTTCTCTTTTATGGTATGAGGGAATTTACTCCCATGATTTCTTGTACTACTTTCTCTGTAGATTTTTGTTGTCTTTCATTCTGCTCCAGAATCCCAAAGAGACATAAATCAAGGTCAAACTCACTGCCAGAGATGATGTTGACTCATAGTGAACCTATAGAGCAGGGTAGAACTGCCCCCTTTGAATTTCTGAAGCTGTAACTGTTCACAGGATTCAGAAAAACTGTTCACAGGTGCAGCTGGTGGTTTTGAACTGCTGATTTTGTGAATTGCAGCCCAATATAATAGTATCCCACGTAATTTTTAGGCCTTCTTTGAATTCCTTTGCTCTTTCTTATTACTTTTATTGTTAGTTGTAGTCAAGGGAATTTCTTCAAGCCCACTAATGCAGCTTTCCATTTCTTCAATTCCATTACAGTTTTTATATCATGTTGAGTAATACTGCTATTATTTATCTTCTGGAATTCTATTTGGTATAGGGTTTTTAGCTTTTCTATTCTCTTGTACTATTCCTGTATCCATTGAAAGTACCTGAACATCATTCTTCTGAATTCTATTACTGGTATTTCCAGAGAGTTTTTTTCCCCCAGAATATTCCTTTGGATCTGGGTGGTGTTCAGTTTTTTATGCTTGTGTGTGTGTGTGTGTGTGTGTGTGTGTGTGTGTGTCATGACCAAATGCTGTTTCTATAGCATTGTCCTGAAGGTGTTAGTACTGTGAAGGCTGCTGTATCATCTGGGAATAATTAGCTTTTTCTGGTTTGGCTTCAGGAGGCCCATGGCCTTCCTTGCCAGGCTGCAGGGCAGCTTGGAGCTTCCTTGCCCAAGGAATTCGGCAGCTGAGAACTACCTTTCTGGGGTGCAGGGTTGCCTAGAAGCATCCCTGCAGGGGCAGGAAGATGTCTGGGGACATTTTTTGCTGGGGGATTGGGATCTTTTGATTCTTGTCTCTTGATTGTTTGAGAGGGATTCACTGAACAGGTAATCAGTCAGTCACCTTGAACTGGAAGCCTTCTTTTTGTTATTGATGACTTCAAATTTTCCTAGATTTATACTTCATATAGTCCAAGCTCCCATTACTAATGGGTGTTTGCAGCTGTTTTCTCTCAGTATGTGACAGCCCCATATGCTTTATTCCATCCACATCATTAAAGTAGATTCCACTTGGAGGAGGCAGCTCTTTCCCAGTCATATTTTGAGTTTCTTGAAACTTGAGAGGCTCATTTTTGGCACAATATTAGCTAATATTCCACTGCTATTGATAAGATTTTCAGTAGTTAATCCTCCAGGAGTGTACAGTCTATTCCTTCTTCCTAATCGGCCCTTAGTCTGCAAGGTCAAAATTATTTTCATACATATTAATGCTAGAATTAAAACAACATTGGGCTTTCATATATTGTGGAGTGGTTTCAGAACGTCCCAAGGAGGTGAGGTTCTAAACAATATTTTGGGGTTCTATGATTTACAACCAACAAACTGACAAAAATTAAAATGCTGAATGGTGCTATCTATTGGTGAAGATATGGGGATATAAGAAGCTTTAAGTGCTATGTTCTGTGTACTATAATACTAGTTAAGACAAATTAAGTATATGTATCCCTAGGACCTATATATTCTTGTCCTCAGTTTATCCAACCCAAATGAATTCTTGTGTAAGAGAAATTATATTATATGTACATTATATGTAGCCAAGAATGTAGAAGAAAAATGCGTGTCCACGACCAGGCAAGTGAGTAGATAAAATACAGTAGATGATAGTAGACATGTATCCTGAAATAATTTGCATTAATTAGAAACAATAGATTTGCTGTGGACATGGCAACATGAATCAACTTTAGAAGCACAGTGCTGATTTGGGAAATAGATATATGTACATATATTTATAGGTTTA
>NW_022111365.1:7570515-7573798 GCF_000313985.2 Echinops telfairi | reverse complement strand
CTCCCTGGGGGATGGACAGCAGAAAAATGGGTGAAGGGAGATGTTGGACGGTGTAAGATATGACAAAATAATAATAATTTATAAATGATCAAAGGTTCATGGGAAGGGGGTAGCAGGAAGGGAGGGGGAAAATGAGGAGCTGATACCAAGGGCTCAAGTAGAAAGCAAATGTTTTGAGAATGATGAAGGAAATAAATGTACAAAAGTGCTTGACACAATGGATGTATGTGTGGATTGTGATAAGAGTTGTACAAGCCCCAATAAAATGATTTAGTTATTTTTTTTTAAACAGAATGAAATATAAAACACAATTGTACTTCTAACCAACTGTAACTGAGCCAATTCTAACCCACAGGAATTCTACAGGACAGAGTAGAGCTATTCCTTAGGATTTCAGAAACTGCAAGTCTTTATGGGAGCAGAAAGTTTTTCTCTGGTGGAAAGGCTTGTGGGTTTGAATCATTCACATTAAAATAAACTATGTCTTCAAAATGAATACACCTGCAGCAACAAGTAGAAAAAGTTGTGTTAATTGCTGAAGGTGTGTTTTGTGGATATCAGGAAACTATGAAAGACATTAAGACAATATGTATTGAGATTGCAGAAGGAGTAGAGCCATTTTCAGATAGAATGACAATCTCCAGGAGTTATTCTCTGTAGGCATTTTCTTTGTTCAAATGCTAATTCATCACTGGTCTTGGGTCTATCAGAAAAGGCCTCTGTTGGGTGGGGGCGGAAAGAACCATCAAACTATAAAATAGCTGTGATGGGATAGAGTTATAATGAGAAATTAGGGACTACAAATTAATAGGCAGTTTCCCCAACAGGGTATATCTTTTGAGTGCTCAGGTGGTGTGGCTAAAATGAAAAGTAAAATTTAAGAAAAGGTCTGCATTAAACTCAATGATACAAATTCACTGACCCAGTAGCCCTTTTAAAATATTTACGAGATGATGAAGCTACATGTAGTGGGCAGCTAAAGAGCTGAACTGAAAATATGAGCTGGAATCTCTGCAAGTTGGAAACCTATCAGTGGAAGAAAACTCAAATATTTTCCACTATATTAAGGGTCAGAAAGGTAGTAAGAAAAGTGGCAGAAAACGTGTGTAACCTGAAAAAGCAGTCCCACCAAGTTCGGACGCTGACTGGTTTCACCCCGTAGCGTTTCTCAACAGAGTATGTTGGAGCTTAAAAGAAAAAAGACTCAAGGTCTCTTAATTAAAAAATCAGAAAAGTCAGCTATGGGGGAAAGGGCCCCCAACCAATCATCAGGGGTCTGGTAGGCACAATTGTACAGTGATAATAAGTAAAGATTATAGTAAAGCCATAGAGAGCATGAGAGATAGAGGAGAGATTGACATAATGGAGTCAGACACATTTCATGGCAGCATGCTCACCTCAGCCTCACTTGGTGGTCCACGTGGAGAAAGTGATATTTATTGCTACTCAAGGCTTTTATATTCTCTGGGGACGTGCAAGCCCCCTAATTACAGGTGAAGCTATACATCACAGGATAGGGTTGTGCTATAGGTAAACAGTAATGGGAGGAGGGTGATCTAGAGATATACATGCAATAGGAAGAGGAGAGAGTGGGGGTATACATGTGACAAGATGGGTGGATCCTAGGTTCAGGATGGCTGTCTAAGTTTGGATGTCACTGAGCCGGTTTGACCTGTTCTCTGGCCCACTATAGAAACCATTATCAGTAGGGTGCAAACCCCACCTACAGGAACCAAACCAATGACTGCAAGCCTTTAGGGAGAAGTAGCCCATTGTCCTTAACTGCAGGGAGTTGGCCCTACTTGTGGACCTGCAAGCAGGGTCCTAATTCTAACATATATTTGGGGGAGATGACTTGGGAGAAATTTTCCTGTTCCCCACAATTCCCCCTTTTGTTTTATATATAAAATTCAAAAGAGTCACATGGGCGACATGGTTATTTTCTATACATTGAAAGCTATCAAGGCAAAACTTAATGACCAAATTAATGTAGCCAAAAATTCAGGCTGTGGCATTTTGAATTCAGGCAGGGGGGATAAAGTCCCCCTATGCACATCTGCTATTGGAGAAAGTTACGAGAGGGATTGGATGCCATGGTGGGAAGAGATAGAACCAATAGGAATGTCTACTTCTAAAGGGAGATAGAATCAACCATGTGCTCACTTTAAGGCAGCACAGTTTCAGAGGGAGAAACTGGAAAAGATAGAGTCCACATTTACTTGGACTACATCTCCATCTCCAGAGTGGCAGCTTTCCTACCATGGAACACAGGCCTTCCAGATTCCCTCCGTACCCATCAGGGATTAAGTCCCAGTTCTATTTCCCTCAGCGTTAGTATCCCACAGTCAGCCTCTAGGAATAGAAAAACTAAAAGCATGTTGAATCTTACTAAAACCTCAATATAGGCCTAATCCAGGTCACATAATAAAAAATGAGTACTGACAGGTGGATGATTTTCCCTCCAAATTTAAAAGTGTATGTTCTTTCCACTACTCAACACTGCCATGCATCCATCCCATGAAGCTTTTCCAGAGAGTAGGTGTGTCTAGAAAGGAATTGAAAATACCTGGCAGAAATATTTTAGAAGAAGACCAAAGGCAGAGAATGAAATTTAACATCAAATATCGGGCTGTTTCTAGGAAAGAGCCAGGGCTCAGAGTTACAATCATCATTGGGACAAATACTAGTGGTAATTCTGGCTGAGCCTAGAAGGTACATCCACAACCATAAACCAACAAATAAAGACCTTGAACCCACTGAAACCTGCTCCACCTAAATTCCACACCAATTATAGAGGAGGCATGGTTCCATAGCACACCCCCCTCACTCCTCTCCACAACACAGCAGAAAAGACCTCATTAATGAGAGGGCAGCATAAAGCCACAGGGGAACTCTCATGTGCTTAGGAACAGCCCCAGGGAAAGCAGCCTGCCATCAGTCCTAGGTGAAGTCCAGCCCATACCCAAGAAGTACCCACTACCACTAAGACTATGCCTCCCTTTAATTACTAGGGTGCCTGGCCCTTGGCCTGGCCAGTTATTTAGAGAACCACCCCTTCTCTGAGCAATGATATCCATGAGGCTAGACTGCAGATGCTCTGTTTAAAGTCAGTAGCTTGAAGCTGCCATTTCCTCTCATCTGCCTTGGACCATCCTGCCACCTCCGACTGTCTCCTGTCTACCAACTACACACACACATACACACACACACACACACACACACACACACCAGTATCATGTCACTTGCACACACAGTCGCTGAATTCATGCTCTCGGATGCCCTG
>NW_022111365.1:7566723-7570165 GCF_000313985.2 Echinops telfairi | reverse complement strand
AATATGCTCTTTTAATTTCAGCATTGATGTTTTATGGCATTTCAATAACTAAAATTTTATTTTAAATCTCTTCAAGATGAAAAGTTGGACACCATTTCTTCAGAACATTGAAGCTCTAACAGTTCAGGCTTTAGAGTCTAAAGTTCGGAAAAATGACTTATTTTCTGAGTCTTCTTGCCACTCTCAGTATCATATAGATTAGGGCACATATTTTAAGTTCCTGACAAAAGTGGCACCTAATAACTAGATGAAGCTATTCCATCTTTCCGCCATCCCAGCTAAAAATAAAAATATATCTTGTGATTTAGGCTCTAGAGAAACTTAACAAGCACACTGCTTCTTTTAAAGAGAAGGAGAACTTCCTGAAAATTGGGGATTCTAGCTTTCCTTTCTGTGTTATTCATTTACTATGGTTTCCACGTTGTCTCAGTCTCCCACTGCTTCATCCCCAAAATGAAAGAAATACTGGTTCTAACCTCTGCCTTTCTCTGGAGAATGAGGGGATAACAAAATGCAAGAGACTCTCCCTGCAAGCTCACTTTCCTTCCATCACCACTCACCTACCCTTTTTCTTGACCAGGGATCAGAACTTCAGGAGAACATATTATAAATGTTTATGTCCAAAAGATGTCAGCTTTGAAACTGTTGTGATAGCAATTGTATAACACTGCTTAATGTGATTGAACTATGGAGATGAGCTCCTAATAAAATGGTTTTGGGGGAAAAAACTATTAAATATGCTTGCTTATTACATATCCCAATGTGCATTATAAAGCATCAAAAATAAAACTGTTAGAAATAAACAAAAAATGATGTCAGCTTTCTCAGGAAGGAGGCATCACCGTAAACTGCCAGGCCTCAGGAGCTAACTACAGGACAACTAACGATGCTGCTTGCCTGCTTCTCAGGGCATCCAGAGACAACTTTAAAAAAGAAAAAGAACTGCCAGACTTCAAAGCCTGAGAGTACATTTATAGCAGGCCTGAAGCAAATATGAGTCATTCCTGGGAAGCACAAATGGTGAAACGTTTCACTACTAACTGAAAGGTTAGCAGTTCGAATCTACCAGCAGTACCTCAGAAGAAAGCCCTGGAGTCCTAATTCTAAAATGTCACAGCATCAAAAACTCTGTGGAGCACAGTTCTGCTCTGAAACAGTCATGAGGCAGAAACACTGAAACATTGCCATGAGTCAGAATTGATTCGTTATCAAAAGGGAAATGAGGGTGGCGTAGGAGTGGGCAAACAGTGGGATACATCATGTCTTAATATAGCACTATGGGAGCAGAACCCAGGAAATGGGCACAGGAGGGCAGTGCCTGCCAAATACAGAATGTGACACTTACATACTCTTATTCTCCCCTCTAACTCATGGCTGCCTTAAAGCTGTATTCCTCTTCCAGGGTCTCCGATTAGCTGCTTTGCTCCTAGGAACTTCAGTGCACACCAGGCTGCCCATGTGGAAAGGTCCTGCTGGGACTCACTGATTCACTACCAGCAGGATGAAGAGGGCCAATACAAGACAAAGTCTCTTTGGCCGCACAAGGTAAAGTGGCCTGGGACTCAATGGCTGCCCACAACTAAGTGGAGGAGGCTAGAAATGTACGATCACATTCTCTTTCTTCTTCTTTCTTTCTGTTTTTGTTTCTTTGGGTCTTTTTCAAGTTTCAGGCACCCCTCAAATGTTTAGTGATCTTTATACCTGATTAGAAGGTTTGTGCACACTGGTAAAGCCTGTTGACTGGCTGCATTCAGTTTTAGGTGATCCCTTGGATCACTTCATGAGGAAAATCACTTCTCGTCTGATGGTCAGTTTTCCCCCAAGAAGAGTTCTTAATATGTAAGGCGGTTGGGTTCAGTTGGCATTGTTTAGTTGCTAACCCTCAGGGAACTCAGCTACAGGTCTTACTGTGCTATATTTTTTAACTTAGCTCCTTTGCCCTAGGTATGGTTCTGTGCCCTTGATGGATCTAAGTGCAGAATCTCTTTGGTTTATTCTTTCTAAAGAGTAAAAATCTTGAGCTTTCAGCCAAGGGAGGGGTAGAGTGGCATAGCGGTTCAAACCCACCAGCCGCTCCACAGAAGAAAGATGAGGCTCCCTTTTCTCTTCAAGATTTTGTCTCAGAAACAGTCAAAGGAACCATTCAAGTCAGAACTCACTCCATGGCATTTGGATTAGCTTTGGGACTTGGTCCTTCCAACCTGAGTGCTCCTGGTACAAAATCATTTCCTTGCCCCTAACTAAAGTTCCCAACTTCCCAGTAGTCTGCTGTCTTATATTATGCCACTGTGCTTCTCAATTTTCAACATCTTTTTTTTCCTTTGTTAACCTCTACTGTTCTCTTTCTTATAGGATTATGATTTTTTTTTCCCCTTTAGTCATTCTGGTTGGGTTTTACAAAAGAGTAGAGGTATTGTACATGTCTAGTACAATGTTTAATCAGAGGTCACTTGTAGCATTTTCTAGTCACAACAGTTTACAAGGCCTCAAAATGCTATAGTTTAAGACCTAGACAAATGACTTAATTAAAATCATAAATAAGGTCTCTAGAACAGAAAGTTCAAGCAGAATCTACCTGGCAATAGGTTAAAGACACTAGTGCCAGATGGTTAAATTGTCTGATCATCAGGATAATTTGGAAAATTTTAAAACAAACTTTTATGTTCTATTGTAATCCTGATAGTTGAAACAGACTCTCCAGGGGGTAAGAGTATACTTTAAAGAATCATTTCTTAGACAGGAATGCAACGGTTCTAGTTTTCTCTCATGGCCTAGTATAGCTTCCCTAACTTTGTCTCTCATTCAGTTCAGGAAAGATACACACACACACACACACACACACACACACCCCACATCACCTTTCTCCTCTCTCCAACAGCAATCAAATATGCTTCCTGTCTCTTTTTCTTCTAATGCTCTTCTAATAGCTTCTGAATCTCTGGTTCAGAAGCTGTAAGTCCAAACTCAGATAGCCTAGTTGAAATGCTGGCTTTCTTACATACTAAATGTGTAATGTTCACTTTCTCTACCTGTGAAATAGGGATACTAGTAGTACCAAACTGATGGCACCCTGATGACGATCAAATGAAACAATACATGTTATGAGTCTAGTACAAATTTAGCTTTAAAAAAGCTTTTACAAGTAGAGTTTTTACTGTGGTCAAGATATTGGACCTAAACTTCTGAAATATGAAAGGCATTATGAGGAAATAGATGGAAAAGCTCTTTATCTCAGGTAGCTAATGGTGTGGTTGAGTAGTGAAGACGTATGCACATACTTGAAAGGATGTAGATATCCCAAAGAATTCCAAGATAGTACCTGATGGTGTTGTTTGGCACCACCAATAACCCAGAGATAAGGAAAGATCAATATGCGTCAGGATTCAAGGAATGTTACATGGAGAAAAGACTTGACCTTCTATCTACTGAGGCTTTCAGGAGC
>NW_022111365.1:7562407-7564593 GCF_000313985.2 Echinops telfairi | reverse complement strand
CTGAATGGGATTTAAAGTTAAATGAAGATGCTCCCCACAAGGATTCATTCTCATTCTTCCCTCCCTTCTTTTCTCTCACTCCCATCCTTCCCCCTCTTCTCTCCCCTCTCTCACTTCCTGTATCTCTAGACAGACCCTAGATCTAAAAAGGGAGCCCAGGAACATGGATATTAGCCATCCTGCCTCCCCCACCCTCCTTAAATTCATTTAAGTCCATAGAGAACCTTACATCCTGGGCCTGTAGTAGCTCACACACCACAGTAACTTACTTTTCTATGGCAGAAGAAGTCTTTGCACCAGATCTTAGCATTCTGGGCTCCCTCCTCAACTCATTCTCTCCCTGCAGGTTATCCCCTATTCCCTGCTGGCCTTGGCCATGGTTATGTATCTGCCAGTTCTGCTGTGGCAGTATACAGCAGTGCCAGCGCTCAGCTCAGATCTTCTGTTCATCATCAGAGAACTGGACAAATCCTATAACCGCTCCATCCGCCTGGTGCAACACATGATGAAGATCCAGAAGAGCTCTGAATCCCACATTCAAGTTTTCTGGGATGAGCTGGAGAAGTGAGTTGTCTCTTTCACTCCTTTCCGATTATTCTTTAAATTATCCTCTGGATCATACTTCTCAAGAACACAACTATATCATCTCACTACCTTTCTATCATTCCTATGTAGAGAGGAGAGATTGTTCTCTATTCTTAGTATAAGACTGACACACTAAGTAATAAAAGCATTAATCTTTCAAAAACACCACTTTCTAAAGCATCCCTGCTCAGAAAAATTGAATAATTCCCCTCACACTTGTAGAAGAATTCTCCCAAATATTTTTTCAAAGTCCTCAACACATTGTCACCAACCACCTTTTCAAACTCTTCTCTCACAATGAGGTAACAGAAACCCACCACTCTATCTAGACAGTCTCCTCCTATTCCCCTATGTAAGCCATCCCTCCATTTAATCACTCACCCATCATTTGCTGAAATATCTACTGTGTACCAGGCACTTGACTGGTAATTTGGAGATGTGTGGGTGGGTGTGTACACACATGCTGGGGCTGAAGAGAAAAAAAACAAGGATTTGGACACAAATGCATACCTACCAATGTGGGGCTTACATTCTATTGAGGGAAAATCCAGCACACTGTCATTGAGTCAGTCTGACTTGACTCACAGTAACCCTATAGGAGAGAAGAGAACTGCCCTATAGGGTTACCAAGGAAGTAGATTCCCACATCCTTTTTCCCATGGAGCAGCTGAAACATTTAAATCACCAATCTTTTGGCTAGCAGCCAAACAATTTTAACCATTATATATACTTATAATGGAGGTCTGCCTCACTGGACCTCCATTGTAAGTATAACATGTGATTAAATTACATGTTAGAAGATGGCAAGCGATATGAAGAAAAAACAAAGCAGGGGAGTGCAAGGGATTAAGAGTGGCACCGTTTTTTTAAAGGGTGGTCAAATCCTCTAAGAGAAGATCTGAGCAAAGGTTTAAAGCCATGTTGTCTCGAGTGTTTACACATGCCTATCCTCTGACAAAATGTCCTCTCCTTTCGACCTTTCTGACCCTTCCCTATCTTTTAAAGCCCAACTCGGAGCGAATCTTCTCTGCAGGGTTTCTAAATATCCCATCTCTCTCAGCTGCCTCCATCTCCTAAGCTTTGCAGCTACCTTGGTTTGTAGCCATCATTTTGGCAACACATGAAGTGCATTTTTTTCTTTCATATTTACATGTCTTTTCTGCCCTACAAGCCACATAAGTTTCTGTAGAAACCATTACAGCTCTCAATCACTTATTTACAGATTTAGGTTTACAACGTGAATTAATTTTCTGTGTAAATAGAGTACAGAGGCCCAGAACTTGAATGCAGTTATTTAAACACCCATGCTTGTGATCACTGAATAAGCATTACTGCTTCCTGATGAGTCTACTTCAGCTAAGAAATTTAGTCTGCCTTGCTGAGCAGAAGGTCAGTGTGACCACTCCTTTACCATGGATGGTTCACTGCGTTTATTGCACCACGCTTTGTACTTAAGGAGTAGTTTGTGCTCAGAGAAGCCAGAATTTCATGTTAGTCAAGAATTTCATGTTGGATGCACAAATCCTTTGTGACTTCCCCCACATGGATATCAAAAGCTATGGTTCAGATTAGTCCTAACTTTGCCTCCTTTCTTCCTCTGC
>NW_022111365.1:7559793-7561918 GCF_000313985.2 Echinops telfairi | reverse complement strand
AGCATTGACACAGTGGTGGATTTCATGGCTTTATTGGCTGGCTTAGAGGCCTCAAAACCTAACCCCCTCACCCATTGTGTATCTGATGAACACTTGTAGCTAAGAAAGCATGGAGCACAAAAACTTCTGGAAAGTAAAAATCTCTCTCTCCTTCTTTACAAGACTCACATACTAACCCACAAAAATGCCCACTTTAGAATAGGGCTTAGAATAAGTTCATTTCTGTTCAGCCCACTGCTGAGAATTTGAATTTCCACCCCAGATACATTGAATTAAAATATACATTTTAAGAAAATACTGAGGTGAGTTTTATATGTCTTTGGATGATCCTGATTCTGTACATCTGGGGTGGATATGCAAATTCACCGTATGGAACTGAACTAGGATGAATCAGTTCAAAGCCCTGCATTAGAATGGCTAATTTGGGGGTCACTTATTCTGTATCATGTTCTCTTAAAGATGAAAGGATATCAAGAAATAAAAATGAATCTTAAAGCTGGAGCTGAAGAATCAAAAAACTAAAAACATCACTCTAGAGTAGCAGTTCTCAACCTGTGGGTCGTGACCCCTTTGGGGGTCGAATGACCCTTTCACAGGGGTTGCCTGATTCATAACAGTAGCAAAATTACAGTTATGTAATAGCAATGAAAATAATTCTATGGTTGGGGGTCACCACCACATGAGCACGTGTATTAAAGGGTCGTGGCATTAGGAAGGTTGAGAACCACTGCTCCAGAGATACTAAATCCTAAAAAGCCCATTACCATCGCATTGATACCGACTTACAGTAGTCCTACATCGGGTGTATGAAGCTTTATAAATCCTTATGAGAACAGATAATCTCCTCTTCCTTCCTTGGAGCAGCAAGTAGACTTGACTGCCAACCTAACAGTGCCACGGGGTTCCTTAGACAATGAATAAGGTTAGTTTAAATATAAATAAGGCCTTAGACATTCTACAAAGTGTATGACTGGATCAATACCAGGCCGGCTTCTAGCAGCAAGTGACCTTGAATCCCCCCCACCCATGCAGAGCTGACCAGAGCTAGCTGAAACAACTAGCAGCAAGTAGCCTTGAATCTCACACACACACTTGCGAGCTGACCAGAGCTGGCTAATGGCCTACTTTATTCTCAACGTGCCGCTCTGCACCCAGCACCAGCATGGCCCATTAGGCTCAGTGCCCACTTTGCTCGCGACCTTCCACTCTGCACCCAGCACGGCCCCCGTTTAGCTCAGTGCCTACTTTGTTCTTGCCCACCGCTCTGCACCCGGCATGAATACACCCGGAACCAGGAAGGCACCTTACATTCCAGAAACCCGGACATACCTGTCCATGTATAAGCATCATCCCTGTAGCCTGCAGTGTGACTCCCCCAGCCTGGACATTGTGGACTGTGGGACTTCACCCAGGCTGGGTTTTTCTCCCTGATAAAGCCTGTTTGTTCTAATTCGCCCGCTTTGTTCTCGCCCACCGCTCTGCACCCGGCACGAATACACCCGGAACCAGGAAGACACCTTACATTCCAGAAACCCGGACATACCTGTCCATGTATAAGCATCATCCCTGTAGCCTGCAGTGCGACTCCCCCAGCCTGGACATTGTGGACTGTGGGACTTCACCCAGGCTGGGTTTTTCTCCCCAGTAAAGCCTGTTTGCTCTAATTCGACCGATTTGGTTTCTGGCACCTCTCGAATACCTTACACAAAGAAAGAAGGATCTAAAGGCAGGTCCTTCCAAAAATATTCTTACCATAGTTCTTCTAGGATACACACTCATCTTATACCAAAGAGCAAGTTGGGCAATCCAGTAAAAGAATCATAAAGATGCGAAACCCCTGGAAACTCTTGGATGTAGTCTGAAATCTTTGTAACATTAACTTGCCCAGATTGACTTGTGGAGGTTATCAATCTTGTCCAGGTGAGCCAGGTGATAATGATGGGAGGTGAGCCAGGAGATAATGATGTACGGAATAGATAATCTGCTCGTGGAGCTGAAAGACAGAGAATTAGGCCAAGACCATGCATTAATCATGGATGGAGCCTTGAGGTGCCCACATGTACTTATTTAAAAAGTCCTTGAGAAGGAGATGAGCCAGTCAGGGTGCAGTGTAGCAACAATGAAA
>NW_022111365.1:7558057-7559552 GCF_000313985.2 Echinops telfairi | reverse complement strand
TGGAGAGCAAATGTTTTGAGAATGATGAGGGCAATGAATGTACAAATGTGCTTTACACAATTGATGTATGGATGGATTGTGATAAGAGTTATATGAGACCCCAATAAAATGATTCTTAAAAAGTCCTTGAGGCATGACAGTTAAGCACTCAGATGTTAACAGAAAGATTGGTTGTCCAAATCATTCATTAATCACTGTGTTAGGCCTGTTGACTCAAGAAACAAGTTCAGTGACACTCATATATGTGTAAGAAAGAGTTTCATATCAAGAAGTAGATATTGGAAAAACATCCAAGCCCAGTCCAACTCAAGTCCATAAGCCTGATACTAGTCCATAAGCCCCTCTTTAGACTCACCCAGTCACATACAATGATGTAAAATGCAGAAAGATCACAGGGCAGTCAGTGCAAAGTCTTGTGGATCCAATGGCAATGGACACATCTCCAGGGCTCTGATTGCCATCAAGGACAGCCAGCAGGAAGGTGAAAGCAGAGAGAGAGGGGAAGTTCCCATGGCCCTCCTTTTGAGAAAGCCACACCCACAAGGAGGTACCATTAGGCCGTGACCTGGTGAATACACCCCCTACACTATTATGTATCTTCAAGTAGACATGAAATTATATAACTACCATAGTCACAGGAAAAAACCTTGATGATCTGTTGCTCTAAAGACCGCAATCTAGAAAACCCTATGGGGTGGTTATAAGTTGAAAATCAATTCGACAGCATGGAACAACAAATGAAGGACTCCATTCACCAAGAGGTGGGATTAGGAACTGGCTGTGGATTCCTGCACAACTCTTAATGAAACCAACTGTGCCTTTAATACTCCACAGGGACATTTACTCTCACTTATTGAATAACACCAGAACAATTGTGAGAACAGTGCAGGACTGTGCAGTGCTTCATTCTGTTGTGCATAGGGTTTCTATGAGTCAGAGCAGACTGGATGGCATCTAACAACAACGACATCATTGACTAACTACCACTTGTAACTTAACATGACAAAGAAGAAATGCCTCTTAAGCCCCTTCTCTGTTACCTACTTCTCACTCTGGCTTTCGTTCCTGAGCCTGCATTTAGTAAAACCTTGATCTGACTCCAAAGAACATGCTCACTGCACAATACCATGTGCATATTTTATATTTGATTGCACATCATATATTCCTTCAGAGAATTTTTGCATGAGACACTTTGACCCTCTTTTTAAAGTTAACTTGAAAGAATTAAGTTGATTCTGATAAAATTAGTTAAGTTCACCTAAGGAAAGCAAGAGTCTGGTAGATAGACCTTCATTAATGTCATCTTATTGTGATTGGGTAAAAAAGAAAGTCCAAGACATTTCATGATCCAAACCCATCCTTGTAGTTCAGTCTTTCCTCTGTTCTCTGTCCACATACATCTTCAAGTCAAATTAACTACTTGCTGATCCTTCATGTTTCCTATGAAGCACTTGAATAAGCTGCCCCTACTGTTAGGAAGTCTTTCTTTCTTTTT
>NW_022111365.1:7548968-7552674 GCF_000313985.2 Echinops telfairi | reverse complement strand
TACAGGGTTTCTATATGCGGTGATGAAAGTTGACTGAGGTGGTGCTTGTACAACTGAATATATTAAAAATACTGAACTGGAGGCCTTAAATGGGCAAGTTGCATGAGATGTGAATTATATCATCTCAGTAACATTATTCAAGAAATTGATCGTGATTAGCATATGTCATAATCTCAACAAATTTCTACAACAAAGAAGTCGTGCAAGATATGCATGTCACGATTGAGATATTGAAAATCAGAATAAGGAAACAACCACTTCTATACAGGAAATGAAAATAACTGCAAGAAATTACTTTCTACAATTATAAAAATAAAATGGATAAAAAGAATAATTTCAGAGCAAAAATACAATATAAAATGTAACCCAAATATACAGAGGAAATCAACACAGTTTGTTTCTATAGAAGAAAATGAGACGATGTCATAGACCTTCCTTGCCTATGCCTCATGAAAGGGATGAGGCATAGATTGATTGACAGGTCCATTCTAACCAACCAAAGAATGAAAGCATTGATGTTTCCAAGGTTCCAGAGAACAGAAAGAATAAAAAAAGCTTCCAAAATTGTTTCTGACAAATAAAATATAACACTGAAAACTCCAAGATAGGAAACAAGTGAATGTATAGACCATTGTATATCATACCTGCACATCCATAGGAAATGGTTGCTCTAACAAGTGGTAAAAGGATGGAGGGATGGAAGGATGACCTCCACTACTGAGGGGTCAGCATTAGGCTCATACTGATGATGATTCGATCTCTGTTTCTTCTGAGGTTACCTGAGGTCAGAAGCCACCACGACACCATCCCTTTGACAAGTGCAGAAATTCATGCTGCAAAAATTTCTGAAAGCCAAACCAAAGAAACAAAAGTTATAGAGAAAAACAGCAAATTATATTTGAAACAGCAAAAATTGAAGTATTTGCTGACTTCTACTGATGTGTGGATGCACTTCACATCCACACAATTACTCAGAAACTCACTTTTAACCAACATGTCATGTCTTGGAGGTGATATTTTGGCTATTAACTTGCCACTTCATGCCAAAGTTTTACAGCCCCTCTTTCCTAAGTGTCACAAAATTGTCTGTACTCATGGATACAGCATTTCCGTTCTCAGTGCATTTAGACCTAATCACATTCAAGAGGCAATTTGGAAACCTTATCTTAATGAGTTGGTCTCTCTCAAATGATTCTTATGACCAAATGTATTCAGCTGGCTCCTCTAGAGAAGAAGGACCCGTGCATGTCTTGACAATGTAAGTCCACAGACAGAGAATGAATGATATCAAAAACTTGTTCACATGGTTACTGAAGTGGATACATCCAGCGTGACTCAAGTCTGGTGGTCAATGTAAGCTACTGGTCTATCCTGACACCTGAAGCTGCAGGGACTGACACGGAGAAACAGGAAGATGAAGCAAGTAGACCACAGGCTGGTGGATACCTAGCAGAATGAAGCATAGATCAGCCAAAAGAACCCAAAGTCAGCACTCCTGGGATGGCCCCTGAGATCTGCAGGCATTATAACAGGAGGTGGACTAACCAGAGGCAAGACCCAAATCTAGCAGTAGAGGTCTGCTAGTTTCCACATACTGTCAACTTATACAAAGTCTCAGAGAAGAAACAAATCGACACAAGTCACAGCCCTGGCTATGCGGAGAGCAGAACTACATGGTGCCCCACTATCTCCATGGACCATTCTCATCACAGGCAAAACACTTGTTCCTGCATAGAATGGGAGAAAAATGTGCAGCAGTACTCAAAGTCTTATTGAAAAAACAAACAAACAAAAAATACAAAAGCACAGACAAACTGTAAGTCTAGAAACTGCGCCCCCCCCCCACCTGAGACTGTTACACATGAACACACTGGTTACATGGAGACCTGGTCATGTAGTACTTACAAATTGGACTATGATCTTCAAGGTAGGCAGTTTAAAATTACCACCATTCTGGGGGTGGGGGGCTTGGGGTAGAGGCTCTCTAATCCCTTCACAGTTACAGTTTTGGAAACCCACAGAGCTGTTCTAAACTTCCCGGGTTGATATGGGTTGGCCTCAGCTAGATGGAAGGGACAGTGACGGTTACATGGAATTCATGTCCCTGAACAATGTGAGAAGATACTGTCAAATGGGAGTTTAACTTTCTGAACAAACTAGCGTCAAAATACTCATTCAAATATCCTTCATTAAAAAGAGCCAAAAGAGATGAACAGACAATCTACCAAAAGATGACTGGCAGGCAGACAGTAAATACAACAAAATGGATGCAATAAATAGACAATGGAGGGAGGAAAATTAATCTACAGTGAGATGCGACCTTATTCCCTCAATCAAACAAACAAAACACTCTATGACTGCCCATGGAAACATTGATGAGAACTGGCAAAATGTTCACTTCAATTGGACCATGAAATGATTAGTATACCTGGTATTAATCCCAGAAAAGAAATGAAAAGCAACAATGAACTCAATCAGAGCCCCTGGACACCTTCATAAGGCTTTTCAGGGAATATGAGAAATACAGAAGGACAATTTGAAAGGGCCAATAAAACTAGTATTAAGAAGAATGAGGAATAGTATTTTTTTAAAAAAACCGGTATGGCTATCCAGAATCAAACATTAACTAGATCTAGCAAACCGTTTATTCTATTGTTGTTTATGTTTATTTCTGGGTGAAAACCTGGAAATGATTCGTATATGTTGGGAAAGGCTTGGTAAATAAGGAAAAGCCGCGATGGCCACCATCACAGGCATCAGACCCCTTCTCCAAGCTATCTAGTAGGCAGGAACAAAGCAGCTGGGAACACTGGCATACAGTGTGCTGTGGGAACATAAATGTTGCCTGCACTTGGTGAACTGTTTAGGTGTGGGTTCGCTGGGACCTGTGGGGAGCCCTTTTCTCCCATCATGCCCTGGGGGCCACCACACCCTCAGTCCAAGTGCATCAGCTTACTCCCCTTTTCTCTCCTTAGCAGCTGCCCATCATCAGGATCCCCCGATGGAAAGATGTGGGCAGGGACACACAGACACTGGTCCCGACGCTGCCACCTTGGCAGGAACTAGGAGGTCTGGAGCTTAGCATTCAGCAAGTTCTCTTATGTCCGTTCAAACAAACATGCTGGTCCTTGACAATTCCTGCCCGATGGGGTGAGAAGAAGCCCTGCCCTGCAAACATGCTCCCTCTGGTGGAAGTCACACATCTTCAGCCTGGTGGGGATGCAGGAGTCAGCTTTGCTATAGAGCCTGTGGCTGGAAGTTACTTGGTGCATGGTCCTGGTCCACGCGCACCTTCACAGGGAGCATCCTTCTCAGCATGCTGCCTGTTCTCCAGAGCGTACCTGGTCCTGGAGGCGCCAGCAGCCTCCAGCCTTGGGGCCACAGTACGCGTGCACACGCACATTCGGTCTCAGTAACATTTCTTGCACGAGCACGTTCATGGAACACTCATTCAAATGATGCGTTTCGGCCACTGGCCAAATTGTGCATGCTCCACTTTTGCCAGACCTGGCAGCTAGAGGTGTGTGCTCTGGTTTTGACCCTTGGCTAAACCCTAAAAACCCCAACCAAGGCTACTGAGTGTCATCCCCCTACTCAACGCTAGCACTTCCTCTCTTTTTTTGACGTCTCCCATCTTTTTTTGACGCCTCACCTATTTTTGAAGCTTCCCTTCTTTTTTTTTGATGCCTCCCTTCTTTTTTTTCTT